>NC_050097.1:4132094-4439432 GCF_902167145.1 Zea mays
TCTAAATTTGCTCCCAAAGCTGTAGAAGGGTTTTTGTTAGGTTATGACTCAAATACAAAGGCGTATAGAGTCTTCAACAAATCATCGGGTTTGGTTGAAGTCTCTAGCGACGTTGTATTTGATGAGACTAATGGCTCTCCAAGAGAGCAAGTTGTTGATTGTGATGATGTAGATGAAGAAGATGTTCCGACGGCCGCTATACGAACCATGGCGATTGGAGAAGTGCGGCCACAGGAACAAGATGAACAAGATCAACCTTCTTCCTCAACAACGGTGCATCCCCCAACTCAAGACGATGAACAGGTTCATCAAAAGGAGGCGTGTGATCAAGGGGGAGCACAAGATGATCACGTGATGGAGGAAGAAGCGCAACCGGCACCTCCAACCCAAGTTCGAGCGGTGATTCAAAGGGATCATCCCGTCGACCAAATTTTGGGTGACATTAGCAAGGGAGTAACTACTCGATCTCGATTAGTTAATTTTTGTGAGCATTACTCTTTTGTCTCTTCTATTGAGCCTTTCAGGGTAGAGGAGGCCTTGCTAGATCCGGATTGGGTATTGGCCATGCAGGAGGAACTCAACAACTTCAAGCGCAATGAAGTTTGGACACTGGTGCCTCGTCCCAAGCAAAATGTTGTGGGAACCAAGTGGGTGTTCCGCAACAAACAGGACGAGCACGGGGTGGTGACGAGGAATAAGGCTCGACTTGTGGCAAAAGGTTATGCCCAAGTCGCAGGTTTGGACTTTGAGGAGACATTTGCTCCTGTGGCTAGGCTAGAATCAATTCGTATCTTGCTAGCATATGTCGCTCACCATTCTTTCAGGTTGTACCAAATGGATGTGAAGAGCGCTTTCCTCAATGGGCCAATCAAGGAGGAGGTGTACGTGGAGCAACCCCCTGGCTTCGAGGATGAACGGTACCCCGACCACGTGTGTAAGCTCTCTAAGGCGCTCTATGGACTTAAGCAAGCCCCAAGAGCATGGTATGAATGCCTTAGAGACTTTTTAATTGCTAATGCTTTCAAGGTTGGGAAAGCCGATCCAACTCTTTTTACAAAGACATGTGATGGTGATTTGTTTGTGTGCCAAATTTATGTCGATGACATAATATTTGGTTCTACTAACCAAAAGTCTTGTGAAGAGTTTAGCAGGGTAATGACGCAGAAATTCGAGATGTCGATGATGGGCGAGTTGAACTACTTCCTTGGGTTTCAAGTGAAGCAACTCAAGGACGGCACCTTCATCTCCCAAACAAAGTACACGCAAGACTTGCTGAAGCGGTTTGGGATGAAGGACGCCAAGCCCGCAAAGACTCCGATGGGGACCGACGGACACACCGACCTCAACAAAGGAGGTAAGTCCGTTGATCAAAAAGCATACCGGTCAATGATAGGGTCTTTACTTTATTTATGTGCTAGTAGACCGGATATTATGCTTAGCGTATGCATGTGTGCTAGATTTCAATCCGATCCTAAGGAGTGTCACTTAGTGGCCGTGAAGCGAATTCTTAGATATTTGGTTGCTACGCCTTGCTTCGGGCTCTGGTATCCAAAGGGGTCTACCTTTGACTTGGTTGGATACTCAGATTCCGACTATGCTGGATGTAAGGTCGATAGAAATAGTACATCAGGGACGTGCCAATTCTTAGGAAGGTCCCTGGTGTCGTGGAACTCTAAGAAACAAACTTCCGTTGCCCTATCCACCGCTGAGGCCGAGTATGTTGCCGCAGGACAGTGTTGCGCGCAACTACTTTGGATGAGGCAAACCCTCCGAGACTTTGGCTACAATCTGAGCAAAGTCTCACTCCTATGTGATAATGAGAGTGCTATCCGCATGGCGGAAAATCCTGTTGAACACAGCCGCACAAAGCACATTGACATCCGACATCACTTTTTGAGAGACCACCAGCAAAAGGGAGATATCGAAGTGTTTCATGTTAGCACCGAGAACCAGCTAGCCGATATCTTTACCAAGCCTCTAGATGAGAAGACCTTTTGCAGGTTGCGTAGTGAGCTAAATGTCTTAGATTCGCGGAACTTGGATTGAATTGTAGCATACATGTGTTTATGCCTTTGATCATGTTCATTCTGCATTTTGTTGCTTATTGTGGTGCTCAAGTTGTACAAACATTCCCCGGTCCTCACAAGTCCTTGTGTAAGTGATGCACATATTTAGGGGGAGTTCTACTACAACTTGACCCTTTGAGACTAACCATATGCTTGAGTTTGGTTGTTTTAGCCTCAAAGGAGGATTGAAAGGAAAAGGTGGACTTGGACCATACAAGACTTCCACTGCACTCTGATGAAAAGAGTAACTTTTCCAAGTTCATCTTTTAACTCTTATTGCCTATTTGCTCTTAATTGAAGATTTTGGTGAGGCAATGGGGTTAAAGGGCCAAGATTGATCCCGTTTTGGTGCTTGATGCCAAAGGGGGAGAAAATAAAGGCCAAAGCGATAAATGGATCAGCTACCACTTGAGAAACCTTGAAAATAATAGAATAGAGTTTTTGGTTTGTTTGTCAAAACTCTTGCATTGTCTCTTTTGTCAAAAGTTGGCCTCTTGTGGGGAGAAGTGTTGATTATGGGAAATAGGGGGAGTTTTTGAAATCTTTGATCAATCTCTTTTGGAATGACTCTCTTTATGCTTCAACATGTGTGTTTGACTTAGAGATAGAGATTTGAGTTTGATTTGCAAAAACAAACCAAGTGGTGGCGAAGGATGATCCATATAAGCCAAAATTGAATCAAAATAAATTTGAGTTTTATTTGAAGTGATTTTGCACTTGTTCTAGTTGCTTTATGTTGTGTTGGCATAAATCACCAAAAAGGGGGAGATTGAAAGGGAAATGTGCCCTTGAGTCATTTCTAAGTATTTTGGTGATTAAGTGCAACCACAAGTGCTTAAATGTGAATTTATGCTCATGGATGAACAAAGTGCAAATCAAGAGTAAAGGTATGTTTCTAAGCCTTAGTACATTGGTTTTGTGTACTAATAAATTTGTCTAAGTGTTAGAAACAGAAAGAAGAAGAAAAGAGAAGAGGTGAAAAAGGCTTGGCTGTGTACAGCCAAGACTCAGCTCAGTCTGGCACACCTGACTGTCCGGTGGGGCACCGGACAGTGTCCGGTGCGCCAGGCTCTCGGAAATTCACCGACGGCGTACGGCTAAAATTCACCGGACTGTCCGGTGTGCACCGGACTGTCCGGTGAGCCAACGGTCGGTCGGGCCAACGGTCGGCCGCGGAATCTGCGCGCGACACGTGGCCGGGCCAACGGTCGGAAGGGGGCACCGGACTGTCCGGTGTGCACCGGACATGTCCGGTGCGCCAACGGCTCCCAGATCTGCAACGGTCGGCAGTGCTCTTTTAGGAAGGAAATCGGGCACCGGACAGTGTCCGGTGTGCACCGGACTGTCCGGTGCACCCGACGACAGAAGGCAAGATTGGCCTCCCAGATTTGCTCTCAACGGCTCCTAGCTGCCTTGGGGCTATAAAAGGGACCCCTAGGCGCATGGAGGAGAACACCAAGCAACCTTAGAGCATTCTTGATCATCCACACTCAGTCTTTGCGCATTTGTTTGTCATTCTCAGTGATTCGAGCTCCGTTCTAGTGAGAACTTTGAGATAGTCTTTTGAGCTCGATTCTTGGCCGTGTGTGTGCGCATTTTGCTGTGGATTTGTGTGTGTTGCTTCCCTCCCTTACTCCGTACTTCTTAGTGAAATTCAATTGTAAGGGCGAGAGACTCCAAGTTGTGGAGATTCCTCGCAAACGGGAAAAGATCAAAGTAAAGAAGAACACAGTGGTATTCAAGTTGATCATTGGATCACTTGAGAGGAGTTGAGTGCAACTCTCGTCCGTTGGGACGCCACAACGTGGAGTAGGCAAGTTTTGTACTTGGCCGAACCACGGGATAACCACCGTGCCATCTCTGTGTTTGATTTCTTGTGGTTATTGTGTTTTGACTCCTCTCTAGCCACTTGGCAATTACTGTGCTAACAATTAACCAAGTTTTTGTGGCTTAAGTTTTCAAGTGTCACAGGATCACCTATTCACCCCCCTCTAGGTGCTCTCAGTTATGCTTGCTAAAGTTAGAATATCAAGTTATAATTATTTCGAGCTGTGCGACGTTAAGTAAAATATGGGTTAACAAGAGATTTGCATTTGCTTCATGAAAGATGTTATACACATCCTGTAAAAAAAGAAAAAATAAGACTACAAACCACCACATAATTATCCACCAAATAGCATACAACACAAATTGCTCCTCTTAGTTTCAAAATTAAGGGTACGACCAAAGTGGTATATGCAATTTTTTCGTGCACTGTAGTCCGAGCTTTTTAACTCCTATTGTAAATAGAGAAGTGATTTACTCCTAACCCCTACCTGAATTAGTTAGCATTTAGATGGCTTCACTGCTTGGAAGGGGCGGACCCATAACAAGATGAGAGTCGGTGTATACTTGTAAAAATAGGCACCAAAATTCTAGAGTAGGGACATCTAAACAACGCTGAGCAGGAGACTTCACCGTAAAAAATTAGGATAAATGAGCGGAGGCCTAGGCCCTCACTTGGACCTTTGTAGGTCCGCCCCTGTTTAGGACTGATTCTCTTTGGAGACACTGAAGGTGGATCTCTCCCAAATAGCCCCTTACATTTTCTAATGCCCCAAGGCTCCACACTTTTGTTCGATTTTTTTCTCACATATTCATATTATCTGTGTACACATTATTTTGATGGAAAGTATGTATCCCATAAATGTAAATATGTAATAAACTAAGACTAAGAGCCTGTTTGGAACTACCCAGTTTTTAAGAAACTGGTTTATAGAAATTGAGGTGGTTTCAAATATGTCAGTTCATGCTTCAGTTTGTAGAAATTGGATTTTCAGTTTCTTAAAACCAAGAAGCTGACCTTTTCTAGCTAAAAAATAAAACTGATTTTTTTAAAAAAATTGGATTGTTCTAAACAGGACCTAAGTTTTTTATAGAGCTAGACATGCTATTAGAGAAGGCAACGACTAATATACAAGCACATACTAGGTGCAAGCGTCCAAACAGACTTTTTTGTCCATTAGATTTAAATTCAATGGCAGATAAAATTATGGTTTGTTAGGGTTTTTTTTATAAAGCTACAATAGATGATGGTGGAAGGGTTTAAGTGCTAAATATGACATACCGTTGGATTTAGATCAAACAGAGTAAAATATCTAATCGCATGCTTACATCTAGTATCTGCTTGCATATTAGACGTTGTCGTTAGGAAATGCACATGCAATGATAATAAGGCGTCACTCAGCAAGATCTCGTAATAAGGCATCACTCAGCAAGATCTCGGGCATCCGCAAGAGGATTTCAGTGGGTGAACATGCTACTCAAGCGGTTCGGTCTACTATTATAATGTTTTTTTATTTATCTTTGTATATTGATCATCATAGCGAATCAGTATACACTCATTGCTTTGTGTTTACAGATCATTCGTCTCATGTGCAGAAATAATATTGAACTGATGTTTATTCACTCGAGGATAAATAACTTCTTCGGTATCAAAATATTAGTCGTCTTAGCCTTTGAATATCATGTCTATAGTCAAATAAATGGCATTGAATCTAGACATATATAAAACATATATATTAAGTATTGTATGAATTTATTAAAATGTTAAAACGACTAGTATTTTAAAATGGAGACAACAAGTGCAATACACCGGGTAACACAATGCTCTCTTTTCTCATTTTTTCCACCAAGTTTTTTTTGGAGCTTTGATGATGGATAAGTAGTTGCGGTATTCGCCATGGGGAGTTTGAGAAACCATAAGGGCAAGTTTAGAAGCAATGGAAGAAAAACCCTGGAAGGGAAAACCTACCACAAATAATTAAATGACTTATTCAAATGTCAGCCATGGCATTCCTCTAGCTGTGAAAAGACACAGATTCGAGAGAGATTTGAATTTCCAAACTAGCTCTAAGACTGTCTCCAACAGGTAGTGTAAAATAGGAGACAAGAGACTGTAAATGACATTGTTTGTAAAGTGAAGTTTGAAATATTGGATGAGATAAAGGATCTGCTGAAGATAACATAAAGGGATTTTATGGGTTAATACTGAAACTACCCCTGAGGGTATTATAATCTATATAAAAGCAACTATACTCCATCATAATAAAGATACGAGAAATAGTTCCCTATCTGTGTGGTGTGTTTCTCTATGTGCTTGGTTACTCATTTTGAGAGAGTTGGAAGTCCAAATCAATGATCTATGATGAGTATGTTATTCATCAAGACTATGCCACTCGCTCTATCCATAAACTTCATCTTTTTATTGTCTTCTGATGTCTACCACGATGATACGTAATAAATATAAATGGACTATCTGTATAAAATAATTCTAGTAGAGATGGTGCTTTGCTTTGGCGCGTGGATTAGCTTTTTTTCCGTGCGAGATAAGACTGGGATGGGCCGATATGGGCCCATTTATGGTCCACTTCGGGCGCTGCATGGAACGCGGCCAATTGGTGCCCGCTCACTCGAACGGTCGACACGCGGCGATATGACTGATTGGTTCTCGGCCGCGAACGGCCCACGCGAAGTGCATAAGCACAGGGCTGGCCCGGCCCGCGCTAGACCTCAAGTCCTCAAGGCAGGCGCATAGTTCTGTTTCAACCTCACAGCGTCGTGACGTCGTCCTCTGCTTCGCAAGCGCCCGAGCCGCGCGCCGCCGAACCCGCCGCCTCCTCCAGCCTCCGGGCACATCGGAGCACGCCAGCCAATCGCACCCCGACACGGCGGCACCGGAGGAACCCCTCCTTCTTGGTCGTAGCCTCCGTGGCCTCCCTCCCCTCACCCCTTCCGGTGTTGGATTGAGGGTGGAGCGGAGATCCGCCACGGCTTGATTGATCCCTGGTTAGTAAGGAACCCTAGCTTGCTTGGGTGGATTCTTCTGAGCGCGAATTCGATCCGGCGATGTGTTTTAAATGCTCTTTCCATTCTAATCAAAATATTACATTGCCAGCATCAGTTAGTAGGGGATTTTTCTGCTGCTAGTTCAGCGCTTATCTAATCCATATATCATTTGCCTGATCAGGCTCGTCCTCCTACGCAGGATCGATACACCATATAATTTGGGATTCTAAGGTCCCGGTGCAGCTTCTTCTCGCAGAAGTTTACGCCCTATGCCCCTCGCTAAGCCCACCCCTGTGATTCCGCCGTGACGCGTCATCCACGGGAGAAACGCCATGATGTCGAGGTCAGATTATTCGGCTCTTATTATCCTAATATAGAGTTTTGACGTTCTATATTTCTATGCTAGTTAGTGTGATGCCCTGGTGCAGTTTGCCCAATGCTGAAGTGTAAATTGCCCTCCTGTGACTCCCAGGTTTGCCCACTTGGGGAAGAGCAGAAAACTTGCTGAAACCCTTTTGGTTGCCTCAAAGCCCAATACTGCTGGTGGCCAAAACATTGCTTCAAGCTTTGCATTCGGCTTGGGTTATTCCAGCAGGGCCTTTTTGCACGGGAAGGTTCATAATGGTCCAAACACCTCCTACATGCTGGGAAGAGCAAATGATAGCTTACATTGGAGCACTGGTGTGAGGAAATTCTCAATTCTTTCATCTTGTAGCCAGAATGCATTTCAGAGTCAGCTTGCTTGGAAGCGACTTGTAGCACTGGGTTCTCGTGCACCAAAAGCATCTCCAATTTTTAGTAAGGTTGCTTGTGCCATTGGCTTGGCTGTGAGTAGGTCTAATATAGCCCCTTACCTTGTCGCTTTTATTGCGGGAGAGGTAATGCTAGCTCAGAAGACATCTGCAGATGGAGAATACTACCCAATACGTGAGAGAGCTCAGGATGGCCGTATTTACGTTACCTCTCTAATATATTCGGCAGTAGAATTGGTTATTATAATCTTCAGATCAATATATTTGGCATTGCTGTTCACTCCAAGTATACTGATGGCCCCATTTGCAGAGACTCTTGGCAGTAAGTATAGGAAAACATGGCTTCGACTTGTCCATCGTACTTTGGAGCTTGCAGGTCCTGCGTTTATCAAATGGGGCCAATGGGCTGCAACACGCCCTGATCTGTTTCCAAGTGACCTTTGTACTGAATTGTCAAAGCTGCACACAAAAGCACCAGCTCACAGCTTTACCTATACTAAGAAAACTGTTGAGAAAGCTTTTGGTCGAAAGCTATCAGACATTTTTGAAAATTTTGAAGAGGACCCTGTTGCATCTGGAAGTGTTGCTCAAGTGCATCGGGCTGTTCTACGATTCCGGTATCCTAATCGGCAGACAAAGCGTGTAACTGTTGCAGTAAAAGTAAGGCATCCTGGTGTAGGGGACTCAATAAGAAGAGATTTCAATATCATCAATGCCGTAGCAAAAATATCTAGATATATCCCCACGCTGAATTGGTTGCGCCTAGATGAGAGTGTACAACAGTTTGCTGTCTTCATGATGTCTCAAGTTGACCTTGCAAGGGAAGCTGCTCATCTGAGCCGGTTTATCTACAACTTCCGAAGGTGGAAGGATGTATCTTTCCCAAGACCTCTCTATCCACTTGTTCATCCTGCTGTTTTAGTTGAGACTTACGAGCATGGGGAGAGTGTTTCACACTATGTTGATGACCTTGAAGGACATGATCGAATTAAAAGTGCTCTGGCCCATATTGGTACTCACGCGCTCTTGAAAATGCTACTGGTAATGTATTTTTAGAATAAACATCCTCATTCATGATTACCATTTGAACAACTGAAGAAATTAGTACCATGCAAAATCTGGATTATATGCTGTAAATATCGTAGAGTCTTCAATATTTTATTTATGCATCAAAATGGTACTTTTTGCTGCTTTGTACTGGAAAATAATTGCTATAAGATATTACCATATTACTAGTTCTGGACTAAAGATTGTGAGCCTGCCGATAAAGTTTCTGTTGCAAACATACCTGTTGCAGGCTTTGCAGCATAGTTATTCATAGGTACTAATTTAAGTGCTTGTATTTGAAGATAACATAACATTTTTCGTCATTTTGTGTTCTTTACTTCTTTTACAGGTTGATAATTTCGTCCATGCAGATATGCACCCAGGAAATATTTTAGTTCGTGTTGCACAACCAAAGAACTCAAATAACACCCTTAAAAAGTCAAGGCCACATGTAGTCTTCCTGGATGTAGGAATGACTGCTGAACTTTCAAGTAATGACCGTGTGAATTTACTTGAGTTCTTCAAGGCTGTTGCTCGCCGAGATGGTCGTACAGCTGCAGAAAGTACTCTAAAGTTGTCAAAACAACAGAATTGTCCAAATCCAAAAGCTTTTATTGAGGTAATTTATCGCTACCTTACAACTAGTCTTTTCGTTGGTTATAGAAGCTTGGATTTTATTGGCGAGACTTCTCTCCCTCTTTCCATGATAAAGAAGGCTATGCTACAGTAATAGGTGCCCTGTAGCATTTACCTTCATTTTCACAAAATGTATCTGCATAATATTGATTGCCAGCAGAAACCGGAGATGTCAATTTTTTTCTTGAGTACTCAATTTTTTTGAATTTATAGGTTGCTGAGACTTGGTTTAGGGTTAGGAGAGTGCCAATTTTGGTGCTCGCTCTGTTTTGTTACATGTTTATTTTTGGATAATACTGCTGTTCTCAATGTAACTCCAATTTATCCACACTCAATCTCTTTAATTAATGCTACGAAAGAGGTTCAGCGGTCAGAGTCATTTAATGGGCGAACATTTGGTCCAATCTCATTAGCTGTATTGTATATTTGCCCATTTGGTGTCTCCTTGATCTGTTCCTGCAATGGGATTGGTCTCATTACAAAAGAGTATTATCAAAGGTGGTGTTATAAAGACTGAGGTTCTAGGATAATAATAAAAATTTGAAGCTGATTCATTGATTTCTGATGCTGTGTGGACACGTGGTACTGTCTGATCCATGCATATTCAGCCTGGTATGTGGCCTTATTCTGCCACAGAAATTATACTAATAGTCTGTCAGTAAAATATCATATTTAGATGGCCAAATTTGATGGTAAAAGATGACACCCTAGATGCACTACAACGCACCAGAACTCAATGTTAGATTTTTGTGCAACCTCATCAGTGGTCTCTTCTCTTTTAATGAACATGGCAATTGCAAATGATAGCTGTGTTAATTTATTTTTATCAGTGTGATTATTGAGAATTCATAACTTTATTTATGCTACAGGAAGTTGAACGATCATTCTCTTTTTGGGGCACTGCTGAAGGTGATGCTATCCACCCAGCTGAGTGTATGCACCAACTGCTTGAGCAAGTTCGATGTCATAAAGTGAATATCGATGGCAATGTTTGTACTGTCATGGTGACTACATTAGTTCTTGAGGTATAACTTACATCACTTGTTTTTACTTCACCAAAGTTTACTCTCATATTACTCTTTTTGATTGGATAGTGTTATAGGCTCTACATTGTTTTTAAAATTTTGACTCACACATGTTGCTCCTCCTGTAGTTCTTTTGTTTGTCTAATTTCCATCTAAGATAATGCGTTCATTTGTAAGCAGATGGGATTCCACAGTGGCTATATAAACTGCTTTATGTAATTGGCTATTTGTGTATTACAAATTTGTCTCTTTAATTGCAATAATACCTTTCGTAGGCATTCCTTTTTTTTCCATTTGTGGTTCTTCAATTCTTTTCAATTTTATTACAGGGCTGGCAACGTAAGTTGGATCCAGATTATAATGTTATGAAGACTCTGCAAACTTTACTTTTTAAGGAAGATTGGGCGAAGTCTCTTCAATACACTATCCAAGGGCTCATGGCGCCTTAGGGTCGTCCGCAATCCTTTCTAAAGTTTTGATCTGGTTTGTGTTCGACTGGAGGATCCTCTTCTCTCACCATCACGTCTGGCTTCTTTTCTACGTTATTTCACGTTTCGTTTCTCTGTACCTGTCCTGGCGTTGTGCTGCTAAAGCAGCCTTGATGATAAAGTAATAACTGCAGTAAAAATTTTCAGAAGCTACCAGAGTACTATGCTGCTCAGCTCTGGGCTGTCTTCTTATATGTTCTTGATGAAGGGCCAAAGAATTAGGTCCTTTTCCCCCCCCTCCTACCAACACTTTTGACAATAGCTCTTAGATGATGTAGCAAAAGGCGTTCTGTTCTGATGATCTTTTTTGTAACTGGAGAGATTGTATCCGTGGACTGGAGAGTTGCTTATGTACAGACAGAGATACTGTTAATCTCGAAGGAATCCACTTGTCAACTGACAATTATTCCCAGGAAAAGGCTCCCAGTTTTTTCTTGTTTTACATGTATTAGCAATGCTGAATGTCTGAAATTTGAATGATTTTGCTGGTAGGGAGGTATATTGAACAACATTGTGGTTACCCTTATATGTTTGTAGCGTTTTATAGGTCATAAATTAACTTGGAACATGAAGCGTGCTCTCGTCAATGCTCTTCCCTTCACAGCGACGCTTCTGCCTATTCAAGTGTAGACTAGTAGATATCAATCAGGTCGGGGCTGGACGGAATGGAACCGTACGTGACACACCACCTGCTGCGGTTGTGCACCGCCGCCGCTTCTGCGTCAAGCAAGCAACCATGCTGGTGCGTGCGTGCCTGACACACGAACACGGGAAACCAACCACTCATCGCTCCCTGGCTGGCTTGACCAAGCTGTCCGTCCTCGGCGAGCTGGCCATGCAGTGCACGCATATATATGTCAACCCTATCCGTCATGGCGAGGCGGCAGGCCACGGCCACACCATGCCTACTAGGAGCCGGAACATGCCACGAGTTCCATGTAGCTCTCCTGGGCTGTTCCCCTCGCTGGGCGCGCCTGACCAGGCGTTCCGTCATCATGGCATGGGATTTGCATGCAGGCGAGCGAGGAGTATCCAGCCAGGCCAGGGAGAGGGTGTGTGTGTGTGCACGGGCGCGGGAGAGAGAGAGAGAGAGTAGCTAGCTGCTGGGGCCGTTCTTCCCTCCTATCTGCGCGCGCACGTACGCGCCCGCCCTCCATCGCTATCCGTCGGTAGGTTAATCGCCTGCGTGCTGCCCGCCGCGCCGCCCACCACGTGCTCCTGCTAGGTCGGCAGGGCAGTCACGCTCGCGTACGTCGCCCGCCGCACATCTAGCTCCAGCGGAATACGCGCGACGTGGGCCAGCGCCGGCCGTCGTACGTCTGGGCGTTGGCGTTGCACCTGCCGGCGGAGCCATATCTCTCTCTCTCTCTGTCGATCTCTCTCTAGGCAAGGCAAGGCAAGTCTGTTGGACCGGGCTGGGTATCCTACAGCTAGCTGGGCAGTGGCCGCGTATGCATGGATGGGTTGAGCAGCACAGGCAGTGGTGGTTGGTTGGTGCCGTGTCGCGCGGGAGGTGTGGTGTGTCATCAGCCACATGCAATGCATGCCGCGGACCGCCCTGCTGCATGCTGTGCCTGTGCCGCGTCGCCGTCCGGAAAACGATCGCGCGCATGCACTACCTCTTGCCAGTGCCGTGCGCTCGCAGTCGGGTCTCCGCCACAAGATTGCTCTTGCTTGCTTGCTATCTTTGCTCCAGCTCCACTGGATTGCCATCGCTAGCTGGACTTGAACAGTCGAACTTGCCCTGAGGTCTGAGGAAGACAGAATGTACCCTTTCCTGACAACTTCAGAGTCGCACAGTTCTGTAGAACTATGAGACTGCTTGCGCCGTCAATACCGGTCCATTGGATCTGCACACAGTGACTGAGAACACACACACTACTGTACTCACGTTCTTTGCCGAGTGTCTAAGACACTCGGCAAAAACCATTTTACACTCGACAAAAAATATTCGACAAACATTTTATCGGTAAAAAGTTTTACTTAATTTTTTTACTCTCTAAAACATTATCTATAGAGTTATGTGAGTAAGAATTATTCTGTATATCTTTACTATATCTCTAACAAATTTTCTAGATCTTATACGTACTCTAAAAACTTATCTTTATTTTCTATCTTTGATTAACGAAAAATTTAGAGTAATAGACTACGTCTATATATATTGAAAGAAGATCCAATAAAAAGACCGTTGGAGTTTCTCCAATATAATATATACTTCATCCCAGTGCAGTAGATAAGACTTAACCGTACGTCTCTGGTTCAAGAACAAAAATATGTATTTCATCCTCTCTATCTATAGTTCTGTATCGATGTATACGTATGTTTAAATAGAACGCGACTTATATAGTTATATTATGGAACTAGAATAAAAAACAGTTACACACAATAAAGGAAGTAGTGCATATAATTAGCCAAAACTACAAAACAACGTACGTTGCTACAGCTGTTCTCTACTGTCTCACGCCTTGCATTGGGCTGGCCCAGCCTAGCTACTAGCTTAGCTACTAGTTTGGTCGTTATCGATTGCTTTTTTTTTATGTAGTGCTCGATCATTCAGATGATCATTAGACCACATACACACGGGTGCATTCTTGAGATAGATTGCTTGCCGTTTTCATACTAAAATGCTAGCTAGTTATTGTAATTATACTCGCACCATCAGCAGCTCCACTACCGCTAAGCTACTATTATTAATTACAACCATGGTTTTGCATTCGCGGTCGCGGCGCGCGGTACGGTAGCAGCGCTACGTCACAACAATATGCGTGCCATGCACAGCAGTCACAGGTGGCGTACGTGTGCACCATGCAGCATGTGTATAAGTATAATATAGTAGCACAAGAGCTCATCACGGCCAGATCGACCGATCAATTCGTGCCATTATGTTCATGCCAACGCATTATATTGGCAAGCATAATGACAAGCACTAATGACCTAATTAGAGGACCCTAGCTGCTGGCGTCTACTGCACACTGGCCACGCAAGCTAGCTAGTGGATGCAACAGTCGACACATATAGATCGATAGCCGCTACGTACGTACATCTCTTCTTCCTGGCCTGTCGTACGTACGTCCAATTCAATCAGTTCATCAAACTTTCGGTTTTCATGGAATCGTTGGCCGGAACGATTCCTAACGGAATTCTTAATCAGTTCATCAAATGAAGAAAAAAAAGTCATGAGCTGAGTCGTGCAAGACGACGGCCAGCCGGCTTCGTTGGGGTCTTCGCTGGATACAGCTCCATGACCTCGTCGTCTCTCTTCAAATGTCTCTGCCCTGCCTGCTGCCAAACGAGGACGGGGCGCAAGAAACAGTTGCCGGTTGGTCCCCCACTCATTTCCTGATTCCATTGCATTGGCGGTTGAATATATATGCCACCCAGCTAGCAAGCAGGCTAGCAGCTAATGATCGAGCCGGCAAACCACCACGGCCATTGGGGGCTAAACTTGTCAAAAAAAAACTTAAAAAATATAATTCTATCTATATCTACATTTTAAACCCAGAAGTAGAAAACTCCTCCAGATTTTGGTCTGTCATCGTCCTCCCTCTACGTCTTATTTTTCAACTAAATAAAAAGAAGAGTATTTATTTTTGTCGTCCGCTATTTATTTTTTAATTAAAACGAGATAAATAAAAAATAAGAGAATTATTACTAGTTTGATAAAAAAATAGAGGTACATGTGTAACCTATAATGTACATCTGGTCACGATCCTTTCAGGAAAGTGGTGAGATGGCTTGTAAGGCATGCTACGTACATGATATGCGTGGCAGCCGAATTTTTTGTATTTTAGCCATTTTTTGGAACAAAAATCACGTTCAGACCTTAAAAAATTTTAATGTCATTTTTGGACCCTTTGCTCGGCGCCATAGCCTATGGCGCCGAGGTAACACAGCTCGGCGCCATAGGCTATGGCGCCGAGGTACGTGCTGCATTGGCACAACTCGGACGCGTGGCGTCGACGTGGCAGCGAGCTCGGCGCCACAGATCTTGGCGCCGAGCTTGGTTGTGTTATTAATATATTTGTTGGATACATAAGCATAAAGTCCATCTAGCTCAATTGGTAGAGCACAAGGCTGTGAACCCTGTGGTCGTGGGTTCAAGCCCCACAGTTTGCATTTAGATTTATTTTTTTGTTTATATCGCTCGTGTGTCCGTCTAAATTTATTTCTCACCCAGATTTTTTTTATCTTTATCACTACTCATTTTTTAAAATTATTAAATGGGCTTTGTGCAGTTTCTAAGTATTCTGTGCAAGTAGAGATAAATACTTGTTCTACCAACTGAACTAGATAGACTTTGTGCTTTTGTATCCAACAAATATATTAATAACACAATCGAGCTCGGCGCCAAGATCTGTGGCGCCGAGCTCGCTGCCACGTCGACGCCACGCGTCCGGGTTGTGCCAACGCAGCACGTACCTCGGCGCCATAGCCTATGGCGCCGAGCTGTGTTACCTCGGCGCCTTAGGCTATGGCGCCGAGCAAAGGGTCCAAAAATGACATTAAAATTTTTTAAGGTCTGAACGTGATTTTTGTTCCAAAAAATGGCTAAAATACAAAAAATTCGGGCGTGGCAGCATCACGCGCGCGGTTTTATATTAATAAATAAATACACGTTGGCAAAGCCGCAAAGCTACTGATGATCAGGTCAGGTGTGTAGGCTGCATTGTAGGTTTCCCTTTGCTTGGTTATGGATAAAGGTATACTATGTATAAGAAGTGAGCATTTCATGATTACCCTAGCTAGCTAGCTCAATCGCATGCATGTTGTTATGGACATGCATGCATGGGCGTTTATGATTACGTACCCTTTTACTTTGGAATGGGCAAAGAATCGAAACATCCCATCCATTGCATGCATGGTAGCCGATAAGGACGACTAAATAAAAGTATACTCCTTTTTTGGCTTTATTTCCCATGTTTCTCGTCGATTCATCAATCGTCTACTACACTACATATACACTCCATATATAATTTGCACGCGATGTGCATGCATGTGGGCTAGCTAGTAGCTAGGCAACTCATCATCGTGTACGGTGGCTCACTGGCTCATACTCAGAGGGAGCGCGGCTCTTGTTCTCAGCTTAGCATGCCCTCAAACTAAAAAAAAAACTAGAAAAACAGGTTTATCGACCCATACAAAACCATCTAAAGCCGGATTTGTAAAACCGGATGATGGTGTAGCATGCCACGTCGGAGCTATTTAAGGTTCCCACCTTTACATGTTATGTCACTGAGTCCTGCACTTTCATTAGTGTGCTCTAACGCGATTGTCATCATTATATTTTTAATGAGTGCTATACATATTATAAATGTATATTATTATATTGTACACCTTAGCATCATTGACAATCTTTCCACAAATTTCATACTCATGCATGTATGTAAGCTTGCTAGGGACGGGCGACCAAGTCCTCACCGAGAAAGTCTGCGAGGTGAGATGAGCGATCAAGTCCCCGTCGAGCAAGTTTGCTAGCTGGGGTGAGCGACCAAATTCCCGCCGAACAAGTCTGCGAGGCGGGTGAGCGAACAAGTCTCTGCCGAGCAAGTTGCCGACGTTATTGGTCCACGACGGGCGTAACAGGACATGTCATCACCAAACCATGTTCACTCTATGCATATAGTACCAAGGAGGGTCACAACAACAAAGTCTTTACCCACGTACTCCCTTCATTTCTTTTTAGTTGTCGCTGGATAGTTCAATTTTGCACTATCCAGCGACAACTAAAACAAAACAGAGGGAGTACCGTTTAGTCGCGCTGTCTAGCCTCTAGCGCCTTTGCTTTAATGGCTAACCTTCCATCGTGGCTAATGTTGTCTGTTGACCACTCGTCGACAATTCGTGTAAAAAAATCTATCTTCTACTACTAAAATACACGTGTGTAAGCGCGTTATCGGGAAGAAGAAGAAAAAAACTGTTGTACTCAGTTTTGTAAGGTTGCCTAATACTAACGAAAACGATTTTTGGGATAACATACATGATTAATCTCAGCCTTTTATATATAGACACGTAATTAAAAACTGCTAGATTACTTTCGTTATTTCACAGTTTTTGGGATAACATACATGACTTAATTTTTCCCTTCCGTATACTGCATAAGAGGACAGACTGGACATTAAGCATATGAGAATGACATTAGAAGGTAAGGGGTACGCATCTGACAATTACATTTCTTCACAGATCGATCTTATCAAACTAGATGTTGATGTTCTTGGATATATATCTTAATTGAAAGTTGTTTACAATTTTCAGATTCTTTTTATTTTTCAAATCTAAAAAACTTGTGAATACTTTTTTATAGCTGATCTGCTATTTGCATTTGGCATCAATTCATCCCAAAAGATATAGTTTATACTAAGTGAAATCATTTAAATGTCCATTGTTTTATACACAAAAACGATATTTATCACCTAGGGTCCATCACTTGATTAAAAGGACTAATCGGACTAGCCCACCAGAGAAGTAACATCAGGAAATTAACCGGACTAGGGAACCAATCGGCAACTGCACCATCTGACCAGGAGTTAAAACGATCCCACACGTGTTTAACGGGGCTGATCCGTCCGTTGCCCTGTAGTGCACAACAACAATTATTTAACCATTCAAGGTTTAATTTACTTTAGCCATTTAAAGTTTAGTTCGACCATTCAAAATATACTTCAGTCATTTAAGGTTTCAACATACAACATAAACAACTATTTAGATATTCTAGGTTTACTTCAACCTTTCATCAATTTTAAAATTTTATAAGGAAGAAACATTCAGAAATTTAAGGTTTACTTCAACCATTCAGGAATAAACATTTAGCGACTCAAAGTGATGAATTGAGGATGAGAGGCGGTTGTTGCGGCGGTGTTGAGTGGAGGCGCGACAATGAAGATCTGTGGACGTTGGGTGGTGTGGGGTCGGCGCGGCGGTGGGTTACATCAGATCGGAGATCGGAGCAGAGTTGGCTAATTATACGGTGGTCGAGCGCGACGTGTGAGTGGCGGGGGCGTGGCCGAGCGGGACACACGAGCGTTGCGCGGAAAATCGGTTGGGTGGGCTAGCGTGCAGGGATGGTTCAACAGATTTAATTGGGTGGGTTAGTTACCTGTAGATGATCTCCACATGTGTGAGATGAATAAGAATATCGCCCCTTATATGTTCCTTACCTCCCATACTACTTAAATAGCCCATTAGGATCATAGCCCCATATGGAGATATGTAGCCGTTGCATCCCAAACAACCATCTCTCTATGCACCATCAAACCATATGACGCTTGGTCGCCGAACCAATATAATGCGTCAGAGTTTGATGACTCCGAATGGACACTATATCAGCACTAGTCACTGGTGACCGTTGGGCATGCCTCTGATCTATAGCTTATGGCCGAACCAATATAATGCGTCAGAGTTTGATGCCTCCGAATAGACACTATATCAGCACTAGTCACTGGTGACCGTTGTGCATGCCTCTGATCTATAGCTTATGGCCGAACCAATATAATGCGTCAGAGTTTGATGCCTCCGAATGGACACTATATCAGCACTAGTCACTGGTGACCGTTGGGCATGCCTCTGATCTATAGCGTATGGTTCAACGTCCCATTTTTCTCTCAGGAACCTTTATAGTGATTATTGCGAACTCTATCTCTAATAGTTGTACACCTCTGCACGTGATCGGTCTGACTATTCTCTATGCGTGGACATTGAGACCATATGGTTTGACGCTCTACTTCAATTCACATGCAGATGAGCGAGCTAAACAAAGGTTATGTTGTTTGTGTCCGTGGGAGTATGCCTGCCGTCATCCTCTACATCTAACCAATCACAAATTTTGCAACCAATCACGTGGTATGAGTCTGACGCTCCTCTAAGCATGTATATGTAGATATAGAGATTAGGTATATATATCGATACAAATATGAGCGCACATATATAAATATTACCCATCACGAGAAAAGGAATATATGTCGAGGAGAATTGTGATATAGATATACATATAGTACGTGGCTGCTGTACGTGTGATCTGGACAAACGTTTAATTTGGACAGAAACAGGCACTGCACAATATAGTCATTGCGGGTTTGCATGCCCCGACAGCTCCAAGAACATGATCCATGCAGGCATGGGCCATATATGGACACCGGGTCATTAGCGGTTGGGCAGTAGTTCATGTCATCTGTTAATTAAGCATCATTATTGGCACCGGACAAATCGTGTAAGCGTTCGGTTACGAGTGCATTATCACATAACCACTCCCTCTAGCTCGGATTTATTAGCAAGAGCTAGCAAAGGCAGGTAACAGAAGGGACGCGCGCGAAAAGTTGCAGGCCTCTCGATCGGCCACAGAGACATACGTGTTCCTTGCATACCTTAACGCCGCATCCGACTGCATGCATGCGTGCATGCTTTCTCTCCCGGTCCGCCGTGTTCGCCGATCGTGTGTGTGATGTGCACGCGAGTGATTAGCACGCCCTACCAGTCGGATCGGATTCTCCTTTCGCCCGGCCGTCGTCGTCGTCGTCGTCGTCGTCGTCGCACCTCTCTCCCGTCCCGTCCGGCGTCCCGTGTGTGCGTGCATGAGGCCGACGGCACTGGTTTAGACGTTGGACCAAACGAAAATAATAATGCGTCGTTTAGGCAGCAGGCTATAGGTAAGCATGCACTAGCAGCAGCAGCAGCTATCACTCCCAGCTGCTACAGCTAGCGCGAGCGTATAGCAACGACGACCCTAGCTAAGCTAGTAGCCAGTAACTGACCTCTCCCTGATCGTGATGCGTAAATGGAAGAAGAAGAAAAAAACGAGAAGATTATCTTATCTATATATATATGCACGTCGTCCGCATACTCTGATTACTGATACGGTGCCCGCGCAAGACTTTTTAGAATTTATTTTGTCACGGGTCAGCGTCGAATCGACTGGAACTAACGGGCACTTAATTATTAGCTTGCGCGGATCATATTCATCCATCCTTTTCCCGCTCGCCGGCCGGCTCGCCGTCGCCACTGGAGAAGGAGCGGTCGGGGTTCGTGACTACGAGCGGCGGCGCGGCGCCGTGCCTTCTTGGATCACCATTCACCACCAGGATTGTTATTAGCTACTACTATTATTATTATTCATGCCAGTATGACCGATCATCTTTTATGTGCAGGTACAAGTAGGCCACCAAACAAATATGCAGCTCTGCGCTCTGACCAAGTCAAATTTCATTTGACTAAGTTTAATAAAACAGTATCCATGCTTACATCTTTGATAAGTAGTATGGCGTAGGGAGAAAAATATATTTCATGGCCAGTTTAGCGATACCTATCGATATATATAATAGTAACCCTTAGATTTTTTATAGGTTTAATTCAATGTAAACCTTTTTCATTTCAAGGAAACTGAAAAGGCATATACTAACGTACTAGCGGTATCAATTCGTGTTGGGGCGGAGCGGCTAGCCGGCTAGAGAGAAAGAGAGAGAGAGAAAATGCACCACCGGCAGGCATGCTGCCGTTGCGCGTGGAATGAAGCCTCGGCGGGCAAGGCAATCAATCCATGCATCCGCTGCCTGCCGGGCGGGCGGAGGTGGGCCAGGCACCCCCCATGTGCGCTCATGTGGTGGTTTGCAACGCCCGGCCCCACCACCCACCACTTCGCCTCCTTCTGTCCTGTCCTCTCTCTCTCTAGACGTCTAGACGATCCGATACGTACGTACGTAGACCACCACTACTACCACCGCCGTCGCCATCGCCGTCGCCATAGCCGCGTCCTCTCTCTCTCCCAGATTCGATGCCCCTACTACACATGCATGCGTGTTTCCTCTCCATCTCCCATGGCCCGAACGTGACGTCTGCCTGGTTGTCACGCCCGACGGCCTAACGGAACGGAATCGCATGTTACCCGTTGGTAGTACCACACCGCTGGCAAATAAAAAGCGCACGCGACGCCATGTGTGTACCCGCTCTCCCTCTCCGTTTCAGTTGGTCGTGTCGTCATTAGGAACAGCGCAGACGACGTACGTACGTCCTGGATGAAGGATTCAGCGGGAGACAGCAACCACAACGTGATCATATACATCAAGTGCCGATAATCATTCATTGTTGCAGCCGTAATAACTAAGCACAAAAGCGAGCCTTTTACTGATTCAACAATTACTGTAACGCTAGCTTCGTTCTCCTGTTTTTTTTTTATTTTTAGATGCACGGTTTCAGACGATACTGTCATCTTTTTGTCCTTGTATGGCTATACAAATATTTTTTTAATACCAATACAGATTAGATTTTGTCAGATTTATAGTTTTATCTATTTTTTTTTCTATTTCGAAGCCAAAGTCTACAGATTATGCCTACATAAATCCTAAAAAATCAAATATAGTTTTTTAGTATAAAAATATATACAATAACCGTTTGTTAAAACAACTAAATTTCAAGCACTTTTAGCAACTCCCGTACCCTAAATATAAGATCGATTACACGGCACACACGCCTGGCGTGGACAATTCGCATGCTTGCTGATCATCATCATGTAGCAGCTCACTTTTCTTTTCTTTTTATGTATGTTGCTAGCTAGGGTTAACAATTTAACATACAACAACTGAACAACAGCAAGCAGCGGATAATAGCCCGGCCGGTGCCGTAGAAGCCGGGGATGCTTGCCGGCCGCCGGTTGGAGTAGCTAGATGATTGGTCATCCGACCGCAGTCCGACCAAAGTTGTTTTTATTATATATATGCTTTTATATATTTATATATCCCCCATCTCTCGCTCCTTCATCACATGATTCCATTTATTCCACATGCATGCAATAGAGGACCGAGTGAGGGAAGTTGTTCTTGCTGTTGATCAGCTAGCTAGTACCTTCTTGTACGTTCTTCCTCTCACACGTACTCGTTTATTTATTGATAGAGTAGATATATATATCTATAATATTTAGATTTTATTTATAATTTTAATCTAAATTGTACAAGAATTATATAAAAATCTTGATTACACTTCTTTATTGACAGGGTAAATATATTTGTGATTTTTAAAATTCTATTTTTAATTTTTAATACTTGGATTATATATATAACGATTATATAAAAATCTTGATAACGGAGCGATTTTTGCTATTTCTCTCTATCTACTCTCTCTCTACTTGACCCATGCACGCAATTCCCTGGCCGTGTTGGTTTTGTCTCTCGCTGTCAACTTTGGGTATTATCGGACACGGATCTTGCAGAGGACATTTGTGTCAGAGCCGTGTTCCTTTCCCTCTCCTTTCCTCTCTTTCTCTCAAGAATAGAATACTTCTAGCATGATCACAGAGGCAGCCAGGCCCCTCTCCTGATCCTCTGTGTCAGAGCCCCCAATTTCTCTCTCTTCTCCCCCCACTCTATCTTCCTCGTCCTTATTAACCTCCCTCACCCCCCCTCTCTCTCTCTCACCTTCCTCCTCTCTCCTCCTCCCGCCTGCCTTTTAAGCGACGCGCCCACCTCCCACCGCACCCTCTCTCTCTCTCTGATCGGTCGTCCTTCCTCCACCCGTCTGCCCCCTCCTCCGCGCCGCGCCTGTTCATGGCCAGGAAGAGGACGGCGGCGCGCCATCAGCACCAGGAACCACCGCCAAACCCTAACCCTAACCTCCGCCGCCGGGCCGCGGCCAGCGACCCGGCCTCGGACGAGCCGCCGCCGTCGTCGAAGCGCATGCTGGCCTTTCACTTCCTCCGCGCGCTGGCCAGGATCCACAGCACCACCCCGGCGCCGCGCCGCCCGCGCACCATCCGCCGCGCGGCCTACTCGTCCATGGCGCGCGCTGCCAGCCCACGCCGGGCCTGGACGCAGGCGCTGCTCCGCCAGGCTCGCGCGCGCAGGGCGGCTGCCAGGTCCTCCAGGGGAGCCGTCCTGCTGCGGAGACGCGTCGCCTCCGCCGCGGCGTCTCCTCCGCCGCCGCTGCTCCGCGCCAGCGCCGGGGAGTCCACGTCGGCGCCGACGCCGCTGGCTCCGGCGGCCGTGGCGGCCCGGGGCCCGCCTCCGAGGCAGGCCGGGGAACCGGCCAGGGCCGACGCGCTCCGCCGGCTCGTCCCCGGCGGCGCGGAGATGGAGTACGGCAGCCTCCTCGACGAGACCGCCGACTACGTGCGCTCCCTCCGCGCGCAGGTGCAGCTCATGCAGAGCCTCGTCGACCTCTTCTCCGCCCAATGATCGATCGTCCAACAACCGAACCAGTAATTAATTAATACCGCTGGTTAATTAATTCCTGTTCTTGCACCGTCCATCGTTCGCCGCGCCGCCGCCTTTCGTATCTATATCATCGCATATCTCTTCTTCGTGCCACATATGAGATGGATGAGTGATTAAGATAGGAGATTATTGAGAAGAGATTGTTATTGCTGGTACATATATATATTTAGCTGGTAAGATAAGATTATTAGTAGGTGTATGTATAGGTTGGGAACATACATGCATGGAAGATGGTACCACACACACCAAGCAGCATTGGAGGGAGAGGAGATTATTATTGAGGTAATTAATTGTAACATATATAGAGAGAGAATTGAAGCATGGAGCCACATACATACATACATAAGCTATTAGTGCAGTGCTTGCTGTTGGGTCAGATGATTGGGTATGCATATATATTTGTAAAAAATTGTGGAGCCATGTCATGTATCTTTTGTACCTAGCTACTAGCTACACATGTAGGTAGCTGTGTGATACACACACTTCTCATTCCGTCAATTTCCTTTTTTATGCTTGCATTAGGTCTATCTGAATGGGGAAGAAGGTAATTTACAGACCATATACTATGGCATGAACCTTTATCATGAGTGCTTTCATGAATAATGCATGATGCATGCATATTAACATACTATTATATTTTTTTCTTCTACATCTAGAGATGGCTCTTCGAGTTAGCTATATACTAGCTATTATTCTTGTTTTTCTGGAATGAGGAGGTATAGGTGCGGCTGCCCATGTGTGTATGCATATGTATCTCTCTCTCTCTCTTCCTCTACTGGTGGGAGAGTCTACAACTGGTAGGTGCATGATGCTTTAGCTAGCTGTTATTTGCCTTGTGTTCAATTAGTTTGGTAGAGTGTTTCCTTTATCCTCTCATCAAATTTGGGAAAGTGGGATCCACAAAGTCTATTGCTAAACTTTGAGCTGGAGAAGACATATGACTTGTAGGCAAAGGAACCAAAAGACATTCTCTCTACAGGCAGTTAGCATCTTTTGATTAAATAAAGGACCTCCCCTTGTTTTTTCCCCTTGGGAATACATATTTTTTTCGTCTCCTCTCTCACCTTCATTCAGCTAGGCCAACTAATTATCCTCAGCTCCTTTTTAGGTGCCACCATCTGTAAAGACTATTCTCTGCGTACTTGATGGTATCTATTTTTTTTCTCTTTGGTTCTTCCTTCTCATGTGTTATTCTTGGTTGTTGTCTTTGGCCCATGCTTTGGATGTTGCTTTCTTTGTGAGGTAAGAAACTGAAAGGCTTAATAACGCCTTCTTCTGCTTGTTGATCGATAAAAAGTTAATTGTGCAAATTGTGTGCCACTGGGTATAGTTAAGCAGCACATATATTCATGTAAACCTTTTACACTCATCATACTACACATGCATATATAGTTCAGGCATTGCATTCATCATAACCGTTCCTTAAAGAGAGGAGTCTCCCTTTTATTCATTTTATTCCCTCTGTTCTAAAATATTAGTCGTTGTAGCTTTTGTTTTTTATGTATATATTCAAATGGATGATGATGAATCTAGACAAATATATGAAACACATACATATATGGAACACATACATTAATTGTTGTATGAATCCATTAAAAAGGTAAAACGAATTTTAATTTGGGGGCGGAGGGAGTATTTGTTTTATCTTTTCACACATAAGGTCTGTTTATCTATTGGTTCCCTTTATTACTCTATATATAGGATAATCATTGTGCTGTCAATCCGACATGCATGTTTTATGTGAAAAACAACAGATATTAAGTAAGCTCCTATATATATGCAAGGAAGGTATGTGGTGTGCATTGCACGCTAATTAGGAGTATTAGAGCATCTCCAAGAGACTTTCTAAATTTCACTCTCTAAATTATTATTTAGAGACTCATTTGCATAAAACCCCTATTGTATATATGTTTCCAATGTCCAACATGTTTTTTATATGTTGTTTGCACTCTAGAGAGGCATTCACGTTTTTCTATCTTTGGCTAGCGAGAAACATAGAATAGAAGATGCCTATATTTGGATAATCATTTAAATAAATTGTTGCGGTATATTTTTCAAAAAAAACTCTATTCATATCAATTAGAAAGGATATACAAAGTCTCTTGAAATTGATCTTAATTAGGTAATTAATATGGTTGTCCAATTCGAACACCCCAGTACTAACACTAAAAGTGGTACTTGATTGAATCGAGCTAATCCACCTTCCAATTATCCAGCTAACTCCAATTCTATCGGTCCACAAGGTTTAGCTAGCTGTACTAATAATTTGCTAGCTAGCTATATAGCCATCCTAGCTCCATTGATTAACATAAATATATATACATAACACTAATATATATGTTGCCCACTATAATAATGGTGGCAGGTCAATATTGCATACCAATTCCTTAATTTGGAGGTTTCTAAACTAATGCATCAAAATATATAATCATTTCAGCTAATGTGTGTAGACATGAGTTAATTATTATGTTTTTTTATTTGTTGCTATCTTCGTAGTGGTCCCAGAACGTAACACCTAACTATCAGAGCATTTTAGCTAGCATGCTTGAATAAGAAGTTTCCATTACGCATGCCAAAGTTTAATCAGTTCACATAAGCACATTGTATTTTCTTCCCCTTATTAGTGTTAGTGAAATAATAATACTGTAGTCAAGCAAGAACAAATATACACTGAGTGAAATATATATACGCCCGGGTAGATCACACATGCATGCGTCTAAGTAATAATGCAACATTCAACTTTTTGGACTAAATAAACCTGATGGATACTTCGGATTAAATATATACTCCCTCCGTTTTTTTATTTGTCACGATTTAGTTCAAAAATAAACCAGCGAGCTACATATATTCGAGAACAGAGGTATATAGTATATTACACAGGGTTTGCTTCTGTTTTTCAAGTGATGACTAGTTTTTGTAGTTAGGGGTTGTGTGTACATTATTGATTGTTGTTGGGTAATCACAACTTATTTGTTTTAATTCCTTTTTACACATATGCCAACACAGAAAAACTGTAGATTCATGAGAAGCGGGTTTTCATAAGATCTATTATTTATTTATATATAATATGAAAAAGGGTGCATGATATATATACCATACTTTCAAGTTACTGTTACCACATGTTTCTAACATTTTAATGCATGGTTGCCCACAATTTTTTATTTTGCATATATATATGTAACAGCTATCTAGTAGTATAAAAACAATATGCAAACAATTTCTAGCAGATATATATGTGATACAAAGTACCAGTACAGTAATAGAGTCACAAAATAATGTCAAAACACTTGTCTACAAATATATATAGTGAATTAAATTGGCATCTGTTTTTTGGTCTCGTAGAACCGATTATAACCCCCTACACAGGAGGAACTTTTTGAGCGGATGTAGAGAACAGGGAGCTTTCCGGACCACCTTTGAGCAATCATTAATTATGGGTAAAATTGTTTTCGATCCGGATGAGAAACATGTGGCCTTAAACAACTTTTGCATCTAATAAAAGGATTAAAGGAAGCATGGTGTTTTTAACGATTCATATGCCACTTTTGCATCTAGTTTTTGAGCAAAAAAAAATGGAATACCTTGCATCAAGTACTTGCGTAGCTCGTCAGAACTAACCATGCATGACGTGCAATCTCTGCTCAAGTACTACTTGCGTAGCTCGACAGAACTTTAGGTCCTTCCCTTTTCTTTCGTTTTACTGTCTGGTTTTAAAGATGTTTCCTTGATCTGAAACGAAACTCTTCAATTTCACTTGCCTTTGTTGCGCATGAATTAATTTTTGTTCTACGTGAATGATGAATTTGTTTTATGTAGAGATCTCTGACAATAGGTCGTACGAATTCCTACACTCCAATTAAAATTCTTTTTGCCCAAAACGTAGTAGAGATCTATATATACGACTATACGCTACAGAATAATGTTTGCAAGAAAGAGTGGATCCACACCCTTCCGAAACTGAGAAATGCAAGCACGGGTGTACCGTGGGGTTTTCTTTTTGAAAGATGCAAGTACGTACAAGTATGCGTCGGGCCCTATATAGCATCTCCAACTCTACTTTTTATTTATCAAATCAAAAAATAATAGAAGGTTCTTTACTTTTTGATGCTAGATATAAAAATAATAATTCAACATGATCTCAGCTCAAGTCTATTTTACGGAGGTCCATCTTTTTCTTTAGCTACATCTACCAAAATGTGTAGGGAGCTCTTTAATTTTGTCCGAGAAATATTTTCCCACAATAACTCACGCTAGGGTCTGTTCGTTTAAGTGCGAATCCATGTGGATTGAACATGATTCGATGTGTTTAAATCCATACCAAGTCAAAAATCCTTCTTAATTTTTTCCAATTCCCTCCAATCCATACGAAATGGGAATAACTGAACAAAGCCCTAGTGTTTTTTTGTCTCGACACTCACACGCCGCCGCTCTATTCTCATCTGGCGCGGGCACATCCTGTCCTGCCGAGATCTATTCAATATGAATCATGTCCTAGCAAGACACTCGACCTCGCTGTGGCTAAGGGCATGTATAAATGACTCGTATCTGAAAAGGTATTTAAAGTAATGGATGTAAAAAAGTATAAAGGAATGTCTCTAGCAAGCTTCTCTAAGTTTAGATACAGTTAAACTCATACAATCTATATAAATGAGTCGTATTTTGAAAGGTTCTATATATAAAAAAAATAAACCCTTAAAGGCTAGTTTGGAAACTCTATTTTTTTCAAGAAATTTTATTTTTTTCAAGAAAAAATAGTTTATTTTTTTGTGGGAAAATATAAAACCCTTGAAAAATGGTAGAAAAAAACTTTTAGATGAGACGTGAATATTTTGATTTAAGGTCTTTTCTGTTGACGAGGGTAAGTGGGGAGGGCAAGCACTCGATTGCTAATATTTTAACTTTTAACATTTATTATCTTATCCAACAATCTGTGGTTGTCCCTTGGCTTGAAAGTTGGAAGTTTGAGAGTGGACCTCTCCTAATTCCCAAACGTACACCCACTACAAGAATCTAGGTAATTCCCGTCGGCTCAAAACCAACGGGAATAAGCTCTAAACTGACGGGAATTACTAATTCCTGTCGGTATCTGGTTAATTCCCGTCAGCCCTGAGCCGACGGGAATTAGTGGTCGGGGTTAAGTTAATTCCCTTCGGTTACTTGTAGCCGACGGAAACTAGTCACTTAATTCTCGTCAGTTCTTTAACCCCCGTCGGCCATACCTGGTCAATGGGAATTATTCGAATAATTCCCGTCGGCTGCGCGTGGCCCAGGGACGGACCGACGTTAGGGTGAGCGAGGGCACAACCCCACTCAATTTTTTTTGGTTTAGTGGACCCTTTAACTCATTTACTGTAATTACAAAGGCATGTTTGTTAGTTACCCTCTACCAAGGCCCCCACTCATACTTAGGCCCCCACTCATATTTTGGGCTAGGTTCGTCCATGGAGTGGTCGACGGGAATTATATAGCCCATGAGAATTAACTGTTAATTCCCGTCGGCTATGGTCAAGCCGACGGGAATTAACCTTCCCTTCAGCAAACCAGCACCAAATGAGGTCCTTATTTCTCCACAATTGCACACAACAACACACATAACATATATATCATCATACAGATTGGTCACATTACAAACACATACATTGATAATCAATTCATACATCACAAACTTCATATCACCAACATAGTTTACATAAACATTTCGAATAGCAACAACGAGATAAGTTAAAGTGTTTAGTTCATGAAAAACATAGCGTGCACGAGTTAAGAAACAAATACGACCAAACGCCATATTTAGAAATAACCACCACTTGGATGGTTAGAGCTTTGACCGTTGTCGCCACCACGAGGAGGGAACGCGAAGAGGGACTCAACAAATCCAGTACCTGTTGTGGGATCAGACCCACCCCACCCGCTTCAGGCGTAACCTATGCAAGAAAACAAATATCAACATGTTTAATGCAAATATCAACACGTTAAATGCAAATATCACAAGTATACAAATGTATAAATTCATCGAGAGTTATCAAACGTACCCTATCTCCAGGTGCAGGTATATGTGTCAGAGGGGTGTTGAAAGGGAATTAGGCTTACACCTAGTTCCTAAATAATTTTGGTGGTTGAATTGCCCAACACAAATATTGGACTAACTAGTTTGCTCTAGTGTATAAGTTATACAGGTGCAAAATGTTCACACTTAGCCAATAAAAAGACCAAGAGTTGGGTTCAACACAAGAGCAAAGGAGCAACAGAAGGGCGCACCGGACTGTCCGGTGTGCCACCGGACATGTCCGGTGCACCAGGGGACTCCAACTCCGAACTGCTCACCTTCGGGAATTTCCAGAGACCACTCCGCTATAATTCACCGGACTGTCCGGTGCACACCGGACATGTCCGGTGCTCCAAGGAAGGGCGGCCTCCAGAACTCGCCAGCCTCGGGTTTTCACTTCAGCTGCTCCGCTAAAATTCACCGGACTGTCCGGTGTACACCGGACTGTCCGGTGCAACCTCGGGGCAACGGCTACTTCGCGCCAACGGTCACCTGCAGGCGCATTTAATGCGCGCCAGATGCGCGCAGTCGTCAGGCACGCGGGAGCAGGCGCACCGGACACTCTACAGTGCATGTCCGGTGCGCCACCGGACATCAAGGCGGGCCCAGAAGTCAGAAGCTCCAACGGTTGGAATTCAACGGAACTGGTGACGTGGCTGGGGCACCGGACTGTCCGGTGTGCACCGGACTGTCCGGTGCGCCATCGAACAGACAGCCTCCACCAACGGTCATGTTTGGTGGTTGGGGCTATAAATACCCCAACCACCCCACCATTCATTGTATCCAAGTTTTCACCTTCCAACCACCTTACAAGAGCTAGCTTTCATTGCAAGGCACACCAAAAGAGATCAAATCCTCTCCCAACTTCATTCAAAGCCCTAGTGACTAGAGAGAGTGATTTGTAGTGTTCATTTGAGCTCTTGCGCTTGGATCGCTTCTTTTCTTTCGCATTCTTTCTTGTGATCAAACACTCACTTGTAATTGAGGCAAGAGACACCAATTGTGTGGTGGTCCTTGCGGGAAGTTTGATTCCCAAGTGATTTGAGAAGAGAAGCTCACTCGGTCCGAGGGACCGTTTGAGAGAGGGAAGGGTTGAAAGAGACCCGGCCTTTGTGGCCTCCTCAACGGGGAGTAGGCTTGAGAGAACCGAACCTCGGTAAAACAAATCCGCGTGTCTCACCTCATGATTCGCTTGCGATTTGTTTTGCGCCCTCTCTCGCGGACTAGATTATATTTCTAACGCTAACCCGGCTTGTAGTTGTGATTGTTTTTGAGAATTTCAGTTTCGCCCTATTCACCCCCCCCCCTCTAGGCGACTTTCAATTGGTATCAGAGCCCGGTGCTTCATTAGAGCCTAACCGCTCGAAGTGATGTCGGGAGATCACGCCAAGAAGGAGATGGAGACCGGCGAAAAGCCCACTACAAGCCACGGGAGCACTTCATCGGAAGAGTCCCGCACCAAAAGGAAGGAGAAGAAGAAGAACTCCTCCAACAAAGGGAAGGAGAAGAAATCTTCTTCTCACCACAAAGAGAAGAAGGAGAGATCTTCCTCTCACAAGCCGCATCGGAGTGGGGACAAGCACAAGAGGATGAGGAAAGTGGTCTACTACGAGACCGACACTTCATCAACATCGACCTCCGGCTCCGATGCGCCCTCCGTAACTTCTAAGCGCCAAGAGCGCAAGAAGTTTAGTAAGATCCCCTTACACTATCCCCGTACATCTAGACATACTCCATTACTTTCCGTTCCATTAGGCAAACCGCCTACTTTTGATGGCGAAGACTATGCTAGGTGGAGTGATTTAATGAAATTTCATCTAACCTCACTCCACAAAAGTATATGGAATGTTGTTGAGTTTGGAGCACAGGTACCTTCTGTAGGGGATGAGGATTATGATACGGACGAAGTGGCCCAAATCGAGCACTTCAACTCCCAAGCCACAACCATTCTCCTCGCCTCTCTAAGCAAGGAGGAATACAACAAAGTACAAGGGTTGAAGAATGCAAAGGAGATTTGGGACCTACTCAAGACCGCGCACGAGGGTGATGAACTCACCAAGATCACCAAACGGGAAACGATGGAGGGGGAGCTCGGTCGCTTCCGTCTTCGCCAAGGAGAGGAGCCACAAGATATGTACAACCGGCTCAAGACCTTGGTGAACCAAGTGCGCAACCTCGGGAGCAAAAAGTGGGATGACCACGAGGTGGTTAAGGTTATTTTAAGAGCTCTTATTTTTCTTAACCCCACTCAAGTTCAATTAATTCGTGGTAATCCTAGATATCCACTAATGACCCCCGAGGAAGTTATCGGGAATTTTGTGAGCTTTGAATGCATGATTAAAGGCTCAAAGAAGATCAACGAGCTTGATGATCCCTCCACGTCCGAAGCACAACCGGTGGCATTTAAGGCGACGGAGGAGAAGAAGGAGGAGTCTACACCAAGTAGACAACCAAGCGACGCCTCCAAGCTCGACAATGAGGAGATGGCTTTAATCATCAAAAGCTTTCGCCAAATCCTCAAGCAACGAAGGGGGAAGGACTACAAACCCCGCTCCAAGAAAGTGTGCTACAAATGTGGTAAGCCCGGTCATTTTATTGCAAAATGTCCTATGTCTAGTGACAGTGACAGGGGCGACGACAAGAAGGGAAAGAGGAGAGAAAAGAAGAAGTACTACAAGAAGAAGGGCGGCGATGCCCATGTTTGCCGGGAGTGGAACTCCGACGAGAGCTCCACCGACTCCTCCTCCGACGATGAGGACGCCGCCAACATCGCCGTCACCAAGGGACTCCTCTTCCCCAACGTCGGCCACAAGTGCCTCATGGCAAAGGACGGCAAAAAGAAGAAGGTTAAATCTAAATCCTCCACTAAATATGAATCCTCTAGTGATGATAATGCTAGTGATGAGGAGAATAATTTGCATACCCTTTTTGCCGATCTTAACATGCAACAAAAGGAAAAATTAAATGAATTGATTAGTGCTATTCATGAGAAGGATGATCTCTTGGACTCTCAAGAGGACTTCCTTATTAAGGAAAACAAAAAGCATGTTAAGGTTAAAAATGCTTATGCTCTAGAAGTAGAAAAATGTCAAAAACTATCTAGTGAGCTAAGCACTTGCCGTGAGATGATTGACAACCTTAGGAATGAAAATGCTAGTTTAAATGCTAAGGTTGATTCACATGTTTGTAATGTTTCAATTCCCAATCCTAGAGATAATAATGAGGATTTGCTTGCTAGGATTGAAGAATTGAACATTTCTCTTGCTAGCCTTAGAGTAGAAAATGAAAATTTAATTGCTAAGGCTAAGGATTTTGATATTTGCAATGTTATTATTTCCAACCTTAGAAGTGAGAATGATATATTACATGCTAAGGTTGTTGAATTAAAATCATGCAAAACCTCTACATCTAATGTTGAGCATGTTTCTATTTGTACTAGATGTAGAGATATTGATGTTAATGCTATTCATGATCACATGGTCTTAATTAAACAACAAAATGATCATATAGCATTATTAGATGCTAAAATTGCCGAGCATGACTTAGAAAATGAAAAATTTAAGTTTGCTAGAAGTATGCTCTATAATGGGAGACGCCCTGGCATCAAGGATGGCATTGGCTTCCAAAGGGGAGACAATATCAAACTTAATGCCCCTCCAAAGAACTTATCCAACTTTGTTAAGGGCAAGGCTCCCATGCCTCAGGATAACGAGGGTTACATTTTGTACCCTGCCGGCTATCCTGAGAGCAAAATTAGGAGAACTCATTCTAGGAAGTCTCACTCTGGCCCTAACCATGCTTTTATGTATAAGGGTGAGACATCTAGCTCTAGGCAACCAACCCGTGCCAAGTTGCCTAGAAAGAAAACTCCTAATGCATCAAATGATCATGCTATTTCATTTAAAACTTTTGATGCTTCTTATGTGCTTACTAGCAAATCCGGCAAGGTAGTTGCCAAATTTGTTGGGGGCAAACACAAGGGGTCAAAGACTTGTGTTTGGGTACCCAAAGTTCTTGTCTCTAATGCCAAAGGACCCAAAACCGTTTGGGTACCTAAAATCAAGAACTAAAACTGTTTTGTAGGTTTATGCATCCGGGGGCTCAAGTTGGATACTCGACAGCGGGTGCACAAACCACATGACAGGGGAGAAAAAGATGTTCTCCTCATATGAGAAAAACCAAGATCCCCAACGAGCTATCACATTCGGGGATGGAAATCAAGGTTTGGTCAAAGGATTGGGTAAAATTGTTATATCACCTGACCATACTATTTCCAATGTTTTTATTGTAGATTCATTAGATTACAATTTGCTTTCAGTATCCCAATTATGTCAAATGGGCTACAACTGTCTATTTACTGATGTTGGTGTTACTGTCTTTAGAAGAAGTGATGATTCAATAGCATTCAAGGGAGTGTTAGAGGGTCAGCTTTACTTAGTAGATTTTGATAGAGCTGAACTCGACACTTGCTTGGTTGCTAAGACTAACTTGGGTTGGCTCTGGCATCGCCGACTAGCCCATGTTGGAATGAAGAATCTTCATAAGCTTCTAAAGGGAGAGCACATTTTGGGACTAACAAATGTTCATTTTGAGAAAGACAGGATTTGTAGCGCATGCCAAGCCGGGAAGCAAGTTGGCACACATCATCCACACAAGAACATTATGACAAGTGACAGGCCACTGGAGCTCCTTCACATGGATCTATTCGGCCCAATCGCTTACATAAGCATCGGCGGGAGTAAGTACTGTCTAGTTATTGTGGATGATTATTCTCGCTTCACTTGGGTGTTCTTTTTGCAGGAAAAGTCTCATACCCAAGAAACCTTAAAGGGATTCTTGAGACGGGCTCAAAATGAGTTCGGCTTAAGGATCAAGAAAATTAGAAGCGACAATGGGACGGAGTTCAAGAACTCTCAAATTGAAGGCTTCCTTGAGGAGGAGGAGGGCATCAAGCATGAGTTCTCTTCTCCCTACACTCCACAACAAAATGGTGTAGTGGAGAGGAAGAATCGAACTCTATTGGACATGGCAAGAACCATGTTTGATGAGTACAAGACACCGGATCAGTTTTGGGCCGAGGCGGTCAACACCGCCTGCTATGCTATCAACCGGTTATATCTTCACCGAATCCTCAAGAAGACATCCTATGAACTCCTAACCGGTAAAAAGCCAAATATTTCATATTTTAGAGTTTTTGGTAGCAAATGTTTTATACTTGTTAAAAGAGGCAGAAAATCTAAATTTGCTCCCAAAACTGTAGAAGGCTTTTTACTAGGATATGACTCAAACACAAGGGCATATAGAGTCTTTAACAAGTCCTCAGGACTTGTTGAAGTTTCTTGTGACGTTGTGTTTGATGAAACTAATGGCTCTCAAGTAGAGCATGTTGATCTTGATGAGATAGGTGAAGAACAGGCTCCATGCATAGCGCTAAGGAACATGTCCATTGGTGATGTGTGTCCTAAGGAATCCAAAGAGCCTCCACATGCACAAGATCAACCATCCTCCTCCACGCAAGCATCTCCACCAACTCAAAATGAGGATGAGGCTCAAGTTGATGAAGAATAAGAAGATCAAGAAGATGAGCCACCTCAAAAAGACGGCAACGATCAAGGGGGAGATGCAAATGATCAAGAGAAGGAGGATGAGCAAGAACCAAGGCCGCCATACCCAAGAGTGCACCAAGCAATACAACGAGATCACCCCGTCGACACCATCCTCGGCGACATTCATAAGGGGGTAACCACTCGATCTCGGGTTGCACATTTTTGTGAACATTACTCTTTTGTTTCCTCTATTGAGCCACACAGGGTAGAGGAAGCACTCCAAGATGCGGATTGGGTGATGGCGATGCAAGAGGAGCTCAACAACTTCACTAGAAACGAGGTATGGCATTTAGTTCCACGTCCTAATCAAAATGTTGTAGGAACCAAGTGGGTCTTCCGCAACAAGCAAGACGAGCATGGTGTGGTGACAAGGAACAAAGCACGACTTGTGGCCAAGGGATACTCCCAAGTCGAAGGTTTGGATTTCGGTGAAACCTATGCACCCGTAGCTAGACTTGAGTCAATTCGCATATTATTAGCCTATGCTACTTACCATGGCTTTAAGCTTTATCAAATGGACGTGAAAAGTGCCTTCCTCAATGGACCAATCAAGGAAGAGGTCTATGTTGAGCAACCTCCCGGCTTTGAAGATAGTGAGTACCCTAACCATGTATATAGGCTCTCTAAGGCGCTTTATGGGCTCAAGCAAGCTCCAAGAGCATGGTATGAATGCCTTAGAGATTTCCTTATTGCTAATGGCTTCAAAGTCGGAAAAGCCGATCCTACTCTATTCACTAAAACTCTTGACAATGATTTGTTTGTATGCCAAATTTATGTTGATGATATCATATTTGGGTCTACTAACGAATCTACTTGTGAGGAATTTAGTAGGGTCATGACACAAAAATTCGAGATGTCTATGATGGGGGAGTTGAAGTATTTTCTAGGATTTCAAGTTAAGCAACTCCAAGAGGGCACCTTCCTAAGCCAAACGAAGTACACTCAAGATATTCTAACCAAGTTTGGAATGAAGGATGCCAAGCCCATCAAGACTCCCATGGGAACAAATGGGCATCTCGACCTCGACACGGGAGGTAAGTCCGTGGATCAAAAGGTATACCGATCGATGATAGGTTCATTACTCTATTTGTGTGCATCTCGACCGGATATTATGCTTTCCGTTTGCATGTGTGCAAGATTCAAATCCGACCCTAAGGAATCCCACCTTACGGCCGTAAAACGAATCTTGAGATATTTAGCTTATACTCCTAAGTTTGGGCTTTGGTACCCTCGGGGATCCACATTTGATTTGATTGGTTATTCGGATGCCGATTGGGCGGGGTGTAAAATTAGTAGGAAGAGCACATCGGGGACTTGCCAGTTATTGGGGAGATCCTTGGTGTCTTGGGCTTCAAAGAAGCAAAATTCGGTCGCTCTTTCCACCGCCGAAGCCGAGTACATTGCCGCAGGTCATTGTTGCGCGCAACTACTTTGGATGAGGCAAACCCTGCGGGACTACGGTTACAAATTAACCAAAGTCCCTTTGCTATGTGATAATGAGAGTGCAATCAAAATGGCCGACAATCCTGTCGAGCATAGCCGCACTAAACACATAGCCATCCGGTATCATTTTCTTAGGGATCACCAACAAAAGGGGGATATCGAGATTTCTTACATTAACACTAAAGATCAATTAGCCGATATCTTTACCAAGCCTCTTGATGAACAAACTTTTACCAAACTTAGGCATGAGCTCAATATTCTTGATTCTCGCAACTTCTTTTGCTAGATTGCACACATAGCTCATTTATATACTTTTGATCATATCTCTTTCATATGCTATGACTAATGTGTTTTCAAGTCTATTTCAAACCAAGTCGTAGGTGTATTGAAAGGGAATTGGAGTCTTCGGCGAAGACAAAGGCTTCCACTCCGTAACTCATCCTTCGTCGTCGCTCCAAGCCACTCTCCATCTTTGGGGGAGAGAGCAAAAAGGACTTCATCTTTGGTATAATCTTAACTCATTTGTTTATGACCAAAGGGGAAGAAATTACTTAGAGGGCTCTAATGATTCCGTTTTTGGCGATTCATGCCAAAGGGGGAGAGAGTATGAGCCCAAAGCAAAAGGACCGCATCACCACCTAATTTTTTAAATTTGGAGATTTTAAATTGGTCAATTTCAAATTGGTATCTTATTATGTTCTAAAGGGGGAGGAAGTAGTATTTCAAAAATGATAAATCAAAACCCTCTTGAACACTAAGAGGAGAATCTCATTTAGGGGGAGTTTTGTTTAGTCAAAGGAAAAGCAGTTGGATCAAGGGGAGAAAATTTCAAATCTTGAAAATGCTTTGCAAAAATCTTATTCATTTACCTTTGACTATCTTGCAAAAGGAATTTACAAAAGATTTGCAAAAACAAAACATGTGGTGCAAATGTGGTCCAATATGTCAAAAACAAAGAACAATCCATGTGCATCATGTAAGTATTTACATTGGCTCAATTCCAAGCAACCTTTGCACTTACATTATGCAAACTAGTTCAAATTATGCACTTTTACATTTGCTTTGGTTTGTGTTGGCATCAATCACCAAAAAGGGGGAGATTGAAAGGGAATTAGGCTTACACCTAGTTCCTAAATAATTTTGGTGGTTGAATTGCCCAACACAAATATTGGACTAACTAGTTTGCTCTAGTGTATAAGTTATACAGGTGCAAAATGTTCACACTTAGTCAATAAAAAGACCAAGAGTTGGGTTCAACACAAGAGCAAAGGAGCAACAGAAGGGCGCACCGGACTGTCCGGTGTGCCACCGGACATGTCCGGTGCACCAGGGGACTCCAACTCCGAACTGCTCACCTTCGGGAATTTCCAGAGACCACTCCGCTATAATTCACCGGACTGTCCGGTGCACACCGGACTGTCCGGTGCTCCAAGGAAGGGCGGCCTCCAGAACTCGCCAGCCTCGGGTTTTCACTTCAGCTGCTCCGCTAAAATTCACCGGACTGTCCGGTGTACACCGGACTGTCCGGTGCAACCTCGGGGCAACGGCTACTTCGCGCCAACGGTCACCTGCAGGCGCATTTAATGCGCGCCAGAAGCGCGCAGTCGTCAGGCACGCGGGAGCAGGCGCACCGGACACTCTACAGTGCATGTCCGGTGCGCCACCGGACATCAAGGCGGGCCCAGAAGTCAGAAGCTCCAACGGTTGGAATTCAACGGAACTGGTGACGTGGCTGGGGCACCGGACTGTCCGGTGTGCACCGGACTGTCCGGTGCGCCATCGAACAGACAGCCTCCACCAACGGTCATGTTTGGTGGTTGGGGCTATAAATACCCCAACCACCCCACCATTCATTGTATCCAAGTTTTCACCTTCCAACCACCTTACAAGAGCTAGCTTTCATTGCAAGGCACACCAAAAGAGATCAAATCCTCTCCCAACTTCATTCAAAGCCCTAGTGACTAGAGAGAGTGATTTGTAGTGTTCATTTGAGCTCTTGCGCTTGGATCGCTTCTTTTCTTTCGCATTCTTTCTTGTGATCAAACACTCACTTGTAATTGAGGCAAGAGACACCAATTGTGTGGTGGTCCTTGCGGGAAGTTTGATTCCCAAGTGATTTGAGAAGAGAAGCTCACTCGGTCCGAGGGACCGTTTGAGAGAGGGAAGGGTTGAAAGAGACCCGGCCTTTGTGGCCTCCTCAACGGGGAGTAGGTTTGAGAGAACCGAACCTCGGTAAAACAAATCCACGTGTCTCACCTCATGATTCGCTTGTGATTTGTTTTGCGCCCTCTCTCGCGGACTCGATTATATTTCTAACGCTAACCCGGCTTGTAGTTGTGATTGTTTTTGAGAATTTCAGTTTCGCCCTATTCACCCCCCCTCTAGGCGACTTTCAGGTGTTGAACTGTTGAGTCCCCAATCTCTATTTAATGAATATTCAACAAGTTAAATATATGGTTCATGTTTTGCTACTACGCTAACTAGATGAATTGCTAGTTTAGACAATGTTATTAACCGAATTTGCTAAGATTAACGTACCGGAGCTTGTGTGGATGCAAACTGGCTCCATTGTGGTGGCGATGGAATATTTGGTGCCATGCCCTGTTGCTGCATTAACTGTTAAACGTATGTGTTACTATTGAAGATGTTGTATTGAAATATAAGAATTTAGAGTTCGGATTATGTATACTCACTTGATACATCGCTTGGTTATGTGCATTGCAAGCCTCTATAAATTCTCGTTGTTGTCTCATCTCCTCACGCATCTGAAAGGGAAATGTGCCCTTGGGCCATTTCTATAAGATTTTGGTGATTAAGTGCCCAACACACATTAAGGGAATGAGTATATGCCATAGGGTGGACAAAGTGCAAATCAATACAAAGGTATGATTCTAGACTTAGTACATTGGTTTTTTGTGTACTAACATATTTGTCTAAGTGCTAGAATTAGAGAAAAGACAATTGGAAAAGACTTGGCTCGAGCAGCCAAGACTCTGCTCAGTCTGGGTGCACCGGACTGTCCGGTGGTGCACCGGACAGTGTCCGGTGCGCCAGGTTGGCTCTGGTGAAAAGGCCGCTCTCGGGATTTCGTCGGCGGCGTACGGCTAAAATTCACCGAACTGTCCGGTGTGCACCGGACTGTCCGGTAAGCCAACGGTCGGCCGCACAATCCGCGCGTGACGCGTGGCCGGGCCAACGGTCTGAAGGGGGCACCGGACTGTGTCCGGTGCGCCAACGGCTCCAAATCGCCAACGGTCGGCTGCGCCAAAATAGGAAAGAAATCCGCACCGGACAGTGTCCGGTGGTGCACCGGACTGTCCGGTGCGCCAGTCGACAGAAGGCAAGAATTGCCTTCCTGGAATGCTCTCAACGGCTCCTAGTTGCCTTGGGGCTATAAAAGAGACCCCTAGGTGCATGGAGGAATACACCAAGCACACTTTGAGCATTCTTGATCATTCACACTTCGTTCTTGCGCACTCGTTTGACATTCTTAGTGATTTGAGCTCCGTTCTAGTGAGAACTTTGAGATATTCATTGAGCTCAAGTCTTGGTCGTGTGTGTGTGCGTATTGCTGTGAACTTGTGTATGTTGCTCATCTCATCCTTACTTCCGTGTTCATTTGTGATCATCTTTTGTAAGGGCGAGAGACTCCAAGTTGTGGAGATTCCTCGCAAACGGGATATAGTGAAAGGAAAAGAAATATTGTGGTATTCAAGTGGATCTTTGGATCACTTGAGAGGGGCTGATTGCAACCCTCGTCCGTTGGGATGCCACAACGTGGAGTAGGCAAGTGTTGGACTTGGCCGAACCACGGGATAAACCACTGTGCCTCTCTGTGTTGATCCTTTTGTGGTTATTGTGTTTCGCAAGAACTCCTCTCTAGCCACTTGGCTTTATTGCTCTAACACCTAATCAAGTTTGTGGCATTAAGTTTTAAGTTTTTACAGGATCACCTATTCACCCCCCCTCTAGGTGCTCTCAATTGGTATCGGAGTCATTCTCTTCAAGAAAGGGACTAATCGCCCGAAGAGATGGATCCTAAGGGAAAGGGGATGGTGGTCAACGACAATGAGAAGGAGTCCATCTTCAACGAGCCAAGGGATGACAGAGTCAATGACTCCGGCTCGAGTCAAAAGAAAAAAGATGGAAAGAAGAAGAGGCGCATCAGGAAGGTTGTCTACTACGACAGCGACGAATCTTCCTCTTCTTAAAAGGACGACGAATACGAGGAGAAAAAGAAAACGGTTAACTCGAACTTTTCTTTTGATTACTCTCGTATTCCGCATAATTCCAATGCTCACTTGCTTTCTATTCCACTTGGTAAACCTCCTCACTTTGATGGAGAGGACTACGGATTTTGGAGTCACAAAATGCGTAGTCATTTGTTCTCTCTTCATCCAAGTATATGGGAGATAGTAGAAAACGGAATGCAATTTGATAGTTCGGATAATTCTATGTTTATCAATGAACAAGTTCATAAGAATGCACAAGCTACTACTGTTCTCTTAGCATCCTTGTGCAGGGAAGAATACAATAAAGTGAGCGGCCTGGACAATGCCAAGCAGATCTGGGACACCCTCAAGATCTCACACGAGGGGAACGACGTCACAATGCTCACCAAGATGGAGTTAGTGGAAGGCGAACTAGGAAGGTTCGCAATGATCAGGGGGAGGAGCCAACCCAAACGTACAACAGGCTCAAGACCCTCGTCAACAAAATAAGGAGCTATGGAAGCACGCGATGGACGGACCACGACGTCGTCCGACTTATGCTAAGGTCCTTCACCGTACTTGATCCTCATCTTGTTAACTCTATTCGTGAGAATCCTAGGTACATCAAGATGACGCCCAAAGAAATACTTGGGAAGTTTGTGAGCGGGCGAATGATGATCAAGGAGGCAAGATACATTGATGATGCGTTGAATGGCCCAATCCACGAGCCTCAAACCATTGCTCTCAAAGCAACAAGGAGCAGAGAGGCGCTACCTAGCAAGGTGGAGCAAGTTGAGGCGGCCGGGCTTAATGAAGATGAAATGGCCCTCATCATCAAGCGCTTCAAGACGACGCTCAAAGGTCGCAAGGAGCATCCCAACAAAAGCAAGACAAAGGGAAAGCGCTCCTGCTTCAAGTGTGGTAAGGTTGGTCATTTTATTGCTAATTGTCCCGATAATGACAGTGACCAGGATCAAGGAAAGAAGAGGGAAAAGAAAAGGAACTACAAGAAGGCGAAGGGCGAGGCACACCTTGGCAAGGAGTGGGACTCGGATTGTTCATCATCCGACTCCGAAAATGAAGGACTCGCCGCCTCGGCCTTCAACAAATCGTCCCTCTTCCCCAACGAGCTTCACACATGCCTAATGGCAAAGGAGAAGAAGGTAAATACTAGAAGTACTATTACTTATGCTTCTTCAAGTGATGATGAATCTAGTGATGATGAAATAGACTATGCATGTTTATTCAAAGGATTAGACAGAACTAAAACTGATAAGATCAATGAATTGATTGATGCTTTGAATGAAAAGAATAGACTTTTAGAAAAGCAAGAAGACCTTTTATATGAAGAGAATGATAAATTTGTAAGTGCGCAAAATTCTCTTGCTTTAGAAATTAAAATAAATGAAATGCTTTCATGTGAATTGTCTACATGCCATGAATCCATCTCTAGCCTAAAAAGTATCAATGGTGATTTAAATGCTAAGCTAGAGTAGTTAACAAATCTAACTCTTGTGTAGAACATGTAGTTATTTGTAATAGGTGTAAGGACTTTAATATTGATGCTTGTGTTGAGCACCTTACCTCTATTGCAAAATTAAATGGTGAAGTGGCTAGTCTTAATGCCCAACTTAAGACTAGCAAAAGTGAATTTGATAAACTAAAATTTGCAAGGGATGCCTACACGATTGGTAGACACCCCTCAATTAAGGATGGGCTTGGCTTTAAGAGAGAAGCCAAGAACTTAACAAGTCATAAGGCTCCCATTCCCGCCAAGGAGAAAGGGAAGGCTCCTATGACTAATAGTGCTCAAAAGAATCATGCATTTATTTATGATAGGAAATTTTCTAGAAATATTTATGATGATAGGAATTGTAATGCTTATAATTCAAATGCAATGTTTGCTTCAAGCTCTTCCTATGTGCATGGTAGAGAGATGTCTAGAAAAAATGTCATTCATCATGTGCCTAGGAGAAATATTGCTCATGTTCCTAGGAAAATTGTTAATGAACCTTTTACAATTTATCATGCTTGCAATGCTTCCTTTGCGATTTGTAGAAAGGATAAGAAGGTGATTGCTAGGAAATTAGGGGCAAAATGCAAGGGAGATAAAACTTGCATTTGGGTCCCTAAGATCATTGTTACTAACCTTGTAGGACCCAACAAGAGTTGGGTACCTAAGACCCAAACCTAAATTTGCCTTGCAGGTTTATGCATCCGGGGGCTCAAGCTGGATTATCGACAGCGGATGCACAAACCACATGACGGGGGAGAAGAAGATGTTCACCTCCTACGTCAAGAACAAAGACTCCCAAGATTCAATCATATTCGGTGATGGGAACCAAGGCAATGTTAAAGGTCTAGGAAAAATAGCAATTTCATCCGAGCACTCCATTTCTAATGTGTTTTTAGTAGAATCGCTCGGATATAATATGTTGTCTATTAGTCAACTTTGTAATATGGGTTATAATTGCTTATTCACAAATGTAGATGTGTCTGTCTTTAGAAGAAGTGATGGTTCATTAGCTTTTAATGGTGTACTAGATGGCAAACTTTATTTAGTTGATTTTGCAAAAGAGGAGGCCGGTCTAGATGCATGCTTAATTGCTAAGACTAGCATGGGCTGGATGTGGCATCGCCGTTTAGCACATGTGGGGATGAAGAACCTTCACAAACTTCTAAAGGGAGAACATGTATTAGGTCTAACAAATGTGACTTTCGAAAAAGGTAGACCTTGTGCAGCTTGTCAAGCAGGTAAACAAGTGGGAAATGCTCATCACAGCAAGAACGTGATGACTACATCAAGACCCCTGGAGCTGCTGCATATGGACCTCTTCAGACCCGTCGCCTACCTTAGCATCGGGGGAAGTAAGTATGGTTTAGTAATTGTTGATGATTTTCCCGCTTCACTTGGGTATTCTTTTTGCAGGATAAAACAGAAACCCAAGAGACCCTCAAGCGCTTCCTAAGGAGAGCTCAAAATGAGTTTGAGCTCAAGGTGAAAAAGATAAGGAGCGACAACGGGTCCGAGTTCAAGAACCTTCAAGTGGAGGAGTACCTTGAGGAGGAAGGAATCAAGCACGAGTTCTCCGCTCCCTACACATCACAGCAAAACGGTGTGGTAGAGAGGAAGAACAGGACGCTCATAGACATGGCAAGGACAATGCTTGGAGAGTTCAAGACGCCCGAGCGGTTTTGGTCGGAAGCCGTGAACACGACTTGCCACGCCATAAACCGGGTCTATCTTCATCGCCTCCTCAAGAAGACTTTGTATGAGCTTCTAACCGGTAACAAACCCAACGTTTCATACTTTCGTGTATTTGGGAGCAAATGTTATATTCTAGTGAAGAAAGGTAGAAATTCTAAGTTTGCTCCCAAAGCTGTAGAAGGGTTTTTGTTAGGTTATGACTCAAATACAAAGGCGTATAGGGTCTTCAACAAATCATCGGGTTTGGTTGAAGTCTCTAGCGACGTTGTATTTGATGAGACTAATGGCTCTCCAAGAGAGCAAGTTGTTGATCTTGATGATATAGATGAAGAAGATGTTCCAACGGCCGCCATACGCACCATGGCAATTGGAGATGTGCGACCACAGGAACAAACGGAACAAGATCAACCTTCTTCCTCAACAATGGTGCATCCCCCAACTCAAGACGATGAACAGGTTCATCAAGAAGACACGTGTGATCAAGGGGGAGCACAAGATGATCATGTTATGGAGGAAGAAGCACCTCAAGCCCCTCCAACTCAAGTTCGAGCGATGATTCAAAGGAATCATCCCGTCGACCAGATATTGGGTGATATTAGAAAGGGAGTAACTACTCGCTCTAGTTTAGTTAATTTTTGTGAGCATTACTCTTTTGTCTCTTCTATTGAGCCTTTCAGGGTAGAAGAAGCCTTGCTAGATCCGGACTGGGTGTTGGCCATGCAGGAAGAGCTCAACAATTCCAAGAGAAATGAAGTTTGGACACTGGTGCCACGTCCCAAGCAAAACGTTGTGGGAACCAAGTGGGTGTTCCGCAACAAACAAGACAAGCACGGAGTGGTGACAAGGAACAAGGCTAGACTTGTGGCAAAAGGTTATGCCCAAGTCGCAGGTTTGGACTTTGAGGAGACTTTTGCTCCTGTGGCTAGGCTAGAGTCAATTTGCATATTGTTAGCCTATGCCGCTCACCATTCTTTCAGGTTGTTCCAAATGGACGTGAAGAGCACTTTCCTAAACGGGCCAATCAAGGAGGAGGTGTACGTGGAGCAACCCCCTGGATTTGAGGATGAACAGTACCCCGACCACGTGTGTAAGCTCTCTAAGGTGCTCTATGGACTTAAGCAAGCCCCAAGAGCATGGTATGAATGCCTTAGAGACTTTTTAATTGCTAATGCTTTCAAAGTTGGGAAAGTCGATCCGACTTTATTCACTAAGACTTGTGATGGTGACTTATTTGTGTGCCAAATTTATGTCGATGACATAATATTTGGTTCTACTAACCAAAAATCTTGTGAAGAGTTTCGCAGGGTGATGACTCAAAAGTTTGAAATGTCGATGATGGGCGAGTTGAACTACTTCCTTGGGTTCCAAGTGAAGCAACTCAAGGATGGCCCCTTCATCTCTCAAACGAAGTACACACAAGACTTGATCAAGCGGTTTGGGATGAAGGACGCCAAGCCCGCAAAGACTCCAATGGGAACTGACGGACACGTCGACCTCAACAAAGGAGGTAAGTCCGTTGATCAAAAAGCATACCGGTCTATGATAGGTTCCTTGCTTTACTTATGTGCTAGTAGACCGGATATTATGCTTAGTGTATGCATGTGTGCTAGATTTCAATCTGATCCAAGGGAGTGTCACCTAGTGGTCGTGAAGCGAATTCTTAGATATTTAGTTGCTACGCCTTGCTTCAGGATCTGGTATCCAAAGGGGTCTACCTTTGACTTAATTGGATATTCAGACTCCGATTATGCTGGATGCAAGGTCGATAGGAAGAGTACATCAGGGACGTACCAATTCTTAGGAAGGTCCCTGGTGTCTTGGAGTTCTAAGAAACAAACTTCTGTTGCCCTATCCACCACTGAGGCCGAGCATGTTGCCGCAGGTCAGTGTTGCGCGCAACTACTTTGGATGAGGCAAACCCTCCAGGACTTTGGCTACAATCTGAGCAAAGTCCCACTCCTATGTGATAATGACAGTGCAATCTGCATGGCGGATAATCCTGTTGAACACAGCCGCACAAAGCACATAGACATCCGTCATCACTTTTTGAGAGACCACCAGCAAATGGGAGATATCGAAGTGTTTTATGTTAGCACCGAGAAGCAGCTAGCCGATATCTTTACCAAGCCTCTAGATGAGAAGACCTTTTGCAGGCTGCGTAGTGAGCTAAATGTCTTAGATTCGCGGAACTTGGATTGATTTATAGCATACATGTGTTTTATGCCTTGATCATGTTCCTTATGCATTTTGTTGCTTATTTATGGTGCTCAAGTTGTACAAGCACTCCCCGGACCTCACAAGTCCATTTGCAAGTGATGCACATATTTAGGGGGAGATGTGCTACAACTTGACTCTTTGGGACTAACCATGTGCTTGAGTGTTCTTAAATTAGTCTCAAAGGTGGATTGAAAGGGAAAGGTGGACTTGGACCATGAAAGACTTCCACTGCACTCCGATAAGAGGGTAACTTACTCCAAGTTCATCTCCATGTCTCTTATTGCCTTTTTGCTCTTAAGTGACAATTTTGGTGAGGCAATAGGGTTTAAGGGCCAAAAATGATCCCGTTTTGGTGCTTGATGCCAAAGGGGGAGAAATTAAGGGCCAAAGCAACAAATGGATCAGCTACCACTTGAGAAACTTGAGAATTTAGAAAATAGTAGAGTTAGAACTTTTGATTTATCAAAATTCTAAAATATCTCTTTTTGTCAAAAGTTGGTCTCTTGTGGGAGAATGTTTGATTATGGGAAATAGGGGGAGTTTTTGAATCAGTGATCAATTTCTCTTGGAATATCTTTCTCTATGCCTCAACAAGTGAATTTGACTTAGAGATAGGAAATTGTGTTGAATTTGCAAAAACAAACCTAGTGGTGGCAAAGAATGATCCAAATATGCCAAATTTGAATCAAAACAAATTTGTGTTCTCATTTGCATTGATGTTGCACTTCTTCTAGTTGCTTTTTGTTGTGTTGACATAAATCACCAAAAAGGGGGAGATTGAAAGGGAAATGTGCCCTTGGGCCATTTCTATAAGATTTTGGTGATTAAGTGCCCAACACACATTAAGGGAATGAGTATATGCCAAAGAATGGACAAAGTGCAAATCAATACAAAGGTATGATTCTAGACTTAGTACATTGGTTTTTGTGTACTAACATATTTGTCTAAGTGCTAGAATCAGAGAAAAGACAATTGGAAAAGACATGGCTCGAGCAGCCAAGACTCTGCTCAGTCTGGGTGCACCGGACTGTCCGGTGCGCCAGGCTGGCTCTGGTGAAAAGGCCGCTCTCGGGATTTCGTCGGCGGCGTACGGCTAAAATTCACCGGACTGTCCGGTGAGCCAACGGTCGGCCGCGCAATCCGCGCGTGACGCGTGGCCGGGCCAACGGTCTGAAGGGGGCACCGGACTGTTCGGTGTGCACCGGACAGTGTCCGGTGCGCCAATGGCTCCAGATCGCCAACGGTCGGCTGCGCCAAAATAGGAAAGAAATCCGCATCGGACAGTGTCCGGTGGTGCACCGGACTGTCCGGTGCGCCAGTCGACAGAAGGCAAGAATTGCCTTCCTGGAATGCTCTCAACGGCTCCTAGCTGCCTTGGGGCTATAAAAGAGACCCCTAGGCGCATGGAGGAATACACCAAGCACACTTTGAGCATTCTTGATCATTCACACTTCGTTCTTGCGCACTCATTTGATATTCTTAGTGATTTGAGCTCCGTTCTAGTGAGAACTTTGAGATATTCATTGAGCTCAAGTCTTGGCTGTGTGTGTGTGCGTATTGTTGTGAACTTGTGTGTGTTGCTCATCCCATCCTTACTTCCGTGTTCATTTGTGATCATCTTTTGTAAGGGCGAGAGAATCCAAGTTGTGGAGATTCCTCGCAAACGGGATATAGTGAAAGGAAAAGAAATATTGTGGTATTCAAGTGGATCTTTGGATCACTTGAGAGGGGTTGATTGCAACCCTTGTCCGTTGGACGCCACAACGTGGAGTAGGCAAGTGTTGGACTTGGCCGAACCACGGGATAAACCATTGTGCCTCTCTGTGTTGATCCTTTTGTGGTTATTGTGTTTCGCAAGAACTCCTCTCTAGCCACTTGGCTTTATTGCTCTAACACCTAATCAAGTTTGTGGCATTAAGTTTTAAGTTTTTATAGGATCACCTATTCACCCCCCCCCCCTCTAGGTGCTCTCAGCATCCTCATAATCTCCAACTCCTGCTCGTTCGGTCGACGAGAGCACGAGCTACGGGAAGACTAATCCGTCCTCTGAGATCTCATCGACGACGAGTCAATGAATCCGTCGAATAGTGTGTATCTATAAGTGATTCAAAAATTGTGATTACTGCATGATCAATTTAGTGTCAACCATGTAATTTCATAAGTTAGAGCTTACCGTCCATGCGCTTTTCCACCACCAATTGCGTAAACCACCGAGGGATCCACCAGTTCATGTCGCTTGTCGAAGTCAGGGCCATGGCGCGCGAACCATCTCCTCCCCATATGCTGCATATACATCATTCACAACCTTACAAATGCAGGAATTTCTATACTTTGAACGTTTGTAATTTTGAGCCAAAACTCACCAGCCGATCAGTGGTTGTCTGGCTGCAGAGCTGGTCAGGGTTGTTAGGGTCTGGTCCTTTGTGGCCCTCTTGGTAGACCTCAATGCCACTAGGCTTTTGGCCACGCGTAGCTTCCTGTATAAACGAAAAACATCCATAAGCAATCGTACTATTTGGTGATCGACATAGCTAGATGAAACTTATCATTCTTTTAGCTTTTCGGAGCATGTCGTCACCGCCAAACTTGTAGTTAGGATTGGTTCCTCGACATTGCCCGTGATGCGCTGACGCTTTCTGGAAGCCTTCAGAAGCCCAATATCGACACCAAGCATAGTACGCATCAGTCACGGACGCTATCTATGGAACCATCAGCTGCACACACAATGTTACATATTATATCAATCACAGCCATTAATAAAAATGGTAAAACAAATCGAATACTAACCTCACGATATTGATCCTCGGTCAAATATATCATCGAGGACCCTTCCTTTTTGCTCAAGGGGCCTGCTTCTTCCGGATGATTTTGAAAATACAGGTTTGTAGCCTGAATTCTCGCATAGTATATGGCATCCTTCACCAGCTTCTTTGCATTGTTTTGGAACACACGTTCAGCGTGTGCCATGTAATCCTCTCCGTCAGGCAACCGATATCGAAGCTACAACATAAAGAATACAAATACAATGGTATAAGTCATAGAATTAAAATATTAAGAAACAGAACAAAAACAATAAAGAATTCATACCCAAAAGTCATGACGCACAAGTCCCTTCCTGTCGATGTGGTTTCGTTCCTTTTTTAACGTGTACTCGTCCCAAGTACTGACGAGCACCTCATCCACACTATCTTCGTCTGACACCTTCACTATACCAGGGTAGTAAAGGCGGCAAAGAGAACCCAACGTAAGGTTAACCTGAGTGTGGTGTCCCTTGCTGCCAAAGGACATGTCCTCCCAATTCCTGCATTACACAAAACATTAACAATACACATAATAGTTATATGAGACAAGTTAATATATTACACTCACCGATCTCCATGAGGCATGATTAAGGTCCTATCAGCCTCTCGCTCTATCGCGAGACGAGGCTTGACTGAGTGGTTTTTTCTTGATAACAATTACGACCAAAAACCGACAAAAATAAAGACCACCACAATCATACTTCTAATCATGAACCATTTGTTTATACTGTTAATCGTAAAACATTAAATTAATGGTGATAGAGCAAGCACCTCAACAGTGTCGTCGGTCGGAAGGAGCGGTGGTGACGGGGGAGACGATGGCGTCGGCGTGGGGTTGCACGAGGAGCGGCGGCGGCGTCCGAGCTCGGGGGCGACGACCGCCGCGCTCGGCGGCTAAGGCGGCGCGCTCGAGGGCGGGGGTGGCCGGCGCAGGGCTCGACGGCGGCGGCCTGCCTGCAGTGCTCGGCAGCGGCGTGAGGATGCTGGGAAAGCATAGTCGAAATGAATTCCCATGGTGTTACCTAAAAAGCATAATCCCCATCGGCTTGGATTACGGACCGACGGGAATTACGTAATCCTCGTCGGCCACCTGACCAAGCCGACGGGAATTACGCAATTCCGTCGGTCAGTTAACCAAGCCGACGGAAATTTTAAAACCTCCCTCGGGGTGTGTTGCCTAAGACAATAACTTTCGTCGGCTTGGCTGGTGGCCGACGGGGATTACCTTATCCCCATCAGCTTGGTACGCTGGCCGACGGGGATTACCTTATCCCCGTCGGAAACTGCATAGCCGGCGTGAATTACTTTATTCCCGTCGGTCTGCAATCAAACCGACGGGAATTAATTAGGCCGATGGGGATGTTCAGTATTCTTGTTGTGACCCCAAGCCACTGGAGTTTGTTCTATCTTCGGTGTCATCTACAGTTCTGTCTCCTCTATTTTCCATGTTCTAGTGGAGACAGTTTTATAAGGATCCAAGTTAAAGTGTGCCTGCTGCCTAGTACGTAACTGAGAATTCAATTTAGTGTGTGAACACACTCTTAAATTATACTTAAGATGTTTTGGTATTTCTAGATTCATAGTTCTTGGCACGTATTTAGAAGTTGCTTGGAACTGCTCTAAGTTTTAGTTTCAGCGTGCAGCTACTATTTATAATACAAATGTAAATAGTATTAAAAACATTTTTAATAAAAATGAATTATCTAAATGTCTTCTAAAGATTAATAACTCTATCTCCACGAGTTTTGTAGCTCCTAATGACTTGTTCCTAGGGCGGATACAAGCACTGGACCACCCTGTCTGTGGCCTAGTGCATGATCCGCATGTCTCTAGTTTTATTTATTAGTTTTAGACCAAAATATATTATAAGAATACTATATTCAATAGACTAGCCTAGGGTTTGATCGAATCTTGGATCTGCACCTGCATGCTCCACCAACTCCACTAAATTTTTTAAAGCTAGAGCTGTCCCAAAGAAGGCCTTAGACATAACAATAAAATCTAGGTGCATAGCAAAAGCTATGAAACTAAAAAAATAAAACACCTACTGGTTTATAGGAGTAGATATCATTTATATTAAATTTATCCTTGCATTGCCACAAGTATTGGGATATTATTATGCATAGTATATACGACAATAAAAGGTACACCATGAAGGGAGAGGTATGCTCCATGATTCTCTAGCTTCAAGCGCTGATTTTTCTAGTAGAATGATTTCAAGTGATTCTCTAGCAGGAGTGACTCTATCTGATGAAAAACGTTTTGCAAATAGTATGTAAAGTGATTCTCCGAGGGGTTGGAGAGTGGGTAGTAGACTGGGAGCGGTGAGTAGCAATTTTTTTGCTCCCACTCTCTAGTACAAAACAGAGACTAGATTCACTCTGTTCTTACCATGGAGCAGGCCAGTTTTTCACCATTTGAATGCACATGAGTTATTCTCGTTGTGAGCGAAGCTGCGAGACCTCTACCAAATGCCCCTAACTCGATTGAGCCATAGGTTACAAGTAACTTGTATATAGGGTATGTTTGGTATGGTTCCACTACACCTTAGAATAATTTTTCTCCAAAACTTTATAAGGAGCACCTCTACTCCAGAGTGTTTGAGATGTTTGTCACACCCGGGTTTCAGGGGTCCAAAGCCCGGGCGCGAACATAATCACCAGGTGTGCTGGGACCAAGTCTCACACATATGATGAATCATGGCACATGATCAAATGTCACATCTTTACTATATAATAGGAGTTCTGTACAAAATAAATAAATAATTACATTATAAGGAGACAACGGTCCAGCAACCCAAAGTTGACTGGGAGACGACGACCTAGACCTCTCACGAACTCGCCACAGCATTCTCCATGCTCCCCATCCTGCGGTACCTGTTCTTGACCTGTGGGGGGTGTGAGACAGCAAGAGTGAGCTCACATACGTTCATCGCTCAACAAGTTGTGGGGAATAATGTGCATGAACTCGCCAAAGGTGGGAGCTCACGTGAAGTGTAAGGCTTACCAAAGAGGATGGTTAGAGCTGAGCATTGCTTTTAAAGTTGGTCAAAATTTTATTAGCAATTACTAAGTATAAGTAAATACCAGCCCAATTAAATGGTAGAACAAAAGTAACAACATCACCTGTGATGCAATGCATATGACAAATTGAGTTTAAGTTCCATAAATTAATCATGTGAGGGTCCGAGCTGCTCATGACCGTGAGCACGGCTAGTATACCAGTTTTACACTCTGCAGAGGTTGCGCATCTTTACCCACAAGTCATGTTACTCATCTGCCAAGGGATCGCGACTTCCCATACACCTCTACCGAGGAGGCGAGGCAGGGTAACACTACGAGGCCTTTACAAAGTTCCACTAGCTTCAGAAAACCCGCTACAGTTTATAGGAAGCTCCAATGCAGGGTTCTTGCCTGACCGCCATCGCAGCAAAATCAACCAAGGACCTCCCTACACTGACCGCTCCCCTACTGCCCTTGCCCCTTTCGGGTAAGGTAGTCCTCCACTAGCTTTCCTAATTAATCAGCCAAGGGCGTCCATAAACCCTTGTGGTAGCACTGTTTTCCCGGGTGGTCGCTCCATGTTCCAATTAACATAATGATCTTATCATGAACAGTGATAATAAACAGATAATAAAAGTGTGATCATGAATAATGTATCTTCATATCCAAAACCACATAAAGCACTAGCAAGTACTACCCAAAAAGTTCAGTGGTAAACAATGTATAAAGATAGACAAACTAGGGTAACCTATTGGGTCCCATCAAAATTAACCTATGCAGATCATTATGATTAATCAGAACATGAGTAGGCAAAAAGAAGTGATCAAGGGCACAACTTGCCTGGGACTTGAGATTTCCAGGTACCAGGATGATCTTCAGATGACACGTGTCCTCACGCTAGTCGTAGCATTACAAACAAACAGTGTATAGGCAAAATTAACATTACACCAAACATAAGAATACATTGCATAATAATAATCTACGCGCCATAACGAGATCGTAGAAACAAGAACCACTAAATTCGGAGCTACAATTATTAAGTTATGAATTTTCGAAATTATTTAGTGCTTAGAATAGATTAATCCTAATGAACAATTTTAACTCAAGTTTCATGGCTAAACAGTGTTATTAGTTGATAGACAATATTAACACAAAATTATTGCAACTGGAATGGGTTAAAAAGGAGTAAAAATGGAATTTCTATGAATTAAATAAGTTCTGGATATATTTTTATACATAAAAACCATTTGCCAAATTATTTTTCTGAATTTCCTAAGCTTCTGGACTGGGCACACTAATACAGAGAAGGTCGGGGTTTAACCTGTAAAATCTACCAGACACAGCCTACTCCCGCGGGGACGGCGGGTTCTATTCCATTTAAACTAGGGGTCTCTTTTGCAAAGATGCACAGCCGAAGAGGTATGGATGGATTCTGGCCATTGGATCTCATTCTGAGGGCCATGATTAGATGACGCATTAGGTGAATAGGTACGCAGTCCCGGCCACTGGATTTCAGTCGGACGGTTATGATTTTAAAAGGGTTCGATCTAATCTATGTCGTTCATCGCAAGATCGATGGTCGTGGGCAAGCACACTGCCAGATCTAATCGTGTGCGCCCACCATGAATCCGACGGTCATAAGCGATTGGGGCGAATCGTTTTCTTATCTCAATCTCAGTCGGCCATCCGGAGATCGACGATTGAGGGGCATCTTCCCCAGTCCAGTCGCGTGAAGCGGCGCCGCCCCACCATTACGGCGGAACTCGCCGGAGCTACCTGGTTTCCCAACCCCGACGCCCTAAATCCCGATTGAGTTGCTTCTATATGCTGTGAGGCACGAAACAAGTACGCGGGTGGGTAACGTACCTAGCTTGGTGACCGACGAAGAAGTGTTTCACGGTGCGGCGCGACGCACGCCGACGGCGAGAAATTCCGAGCTTCCCAGGCTTCAAGTCCACATGGCGGTGCCCTGAACTCAACCCAAGGAACCCCGCGAACCCACAAGGCCAGCCCTTTTGGTCCGAAAAGCTTCGCAGGCTAGGTTCCACGGCGGCGTTCACCCGGCACCCTCTCTCCTACTGTGATCTCTCCCTGGTGGTGGCGCAAGGTGCCCTGGGTTTTTTTTCTTTGGGATCCACATGGGCACGGTCGTATAAGTAGCCAGGTAGGGAGGATTCACGCAGAGGGGAAAGGTTGACTTCCACCGGCGAGAATCCCGGTCGGTTCTCAACGAACCGCACGACATTACCGGCCGGGGTGCTCACGCGAGGATTCCACTGGTTAAAGGTTAGGGATAAGGCGCTGCAGGAATTGGCACAGCCTTTATGCGCGCAGGTGGATTCCAAGTCGCAGCCGATTTTACCGTGCAGACCCACCACCTGCGCATACTTCCCCGGCAGAATCGGTCAGCCCGCAACGGAAATTCCCAAACGCGGGCGGGGACGATGACTCTGCCAAAGAGACCCACACGACAGAGACAGGATGAGAGAAGGAAAATATCAAGGCGACTAGCACCAAGGGCCCACACGTCAGATTCCGAGGGCTCACGGTCGTGCGCACGGACGCCGAATAGGTGGGGTCCGCCGGTCAGTGTCTTGTAGTGGGATCCGCAGTTGGGCTGCGCGGGTTGAAGAGTGGAGGTGGGCCGCGACGAAAGGAGTTGGCCCAAGAGCAGATCTGTTCTCTTTTTCTTCTTTTCTTTTCTTTTCCTTTTTATTTCTAAATTCACAATTCAAATTCCTGTTTTGAGTTACAATTTTCAAATTCAAACTTGTGATAAATCTACACTCAGATTATAAGTATGACTAGTGTAGGATTTATTTATTTATGAATTTATTTTGTATTTTATAACATTTCTTTCTCCTATTTTCATTCTCTTGATTTTCAAATCTAAATTTAAATTTTGTTATGAGTCACATCATGGATCAAAAGGTACCAAATTCACATATTGGTGTAAGGACATATATTCTTATTGATATATTTTATTTTAACTGATTCATTTGTTTGGTAGATGTCTGAATCATGCATAACACTCATATTGCTTTCGATCTTTTTAGAAAAATAACATCTTGGATATGGGATAAGAAATTAAAAGTCACTTCAAAAGTAGATATTCATGTAAATAAATGATTAGGGTGCAACATTTAATGATATGCATAATTATTTAGTTGAATTAAAAACTTTTCTATTACTTCTTTTTAAAGAATTCTTGGTTTTCACAAATTCGGTTCTCAATTTTCAATACTCCAGGACAATTCCAGATATCTGAATTTACTATTTCATTTCTTCGTATATTTATTTTATTATTATGATTTTTTTTCTTATACAAAATTTTGGGCCTTACAACGTTTGACAAGAAAATTGCAATAGGCTTTAGAAATGAGTGTTTTTGTGCGAGAAGACATGTTTACCATTAGTTTCGGTGTTTATATGTTTATTGTGAATAACAAGTCATATATAATTATTTTTTGCCAATATAAAATCTCAAATGTAACATTGTCTCAAGAATCATCGAAATCACTACATATAAACTCTTTATCCTAAAATGTTACATGATCATTATATTCTAGTTTCATGCAATAGAGAGATGTTGCCACACGATCACGAAATGTGTCCATTATAACTTGCTTCAGAAGTATCTATCCGATATAGTAGACATAAAATCAGGAACTCTCGATCATAATTATCCAATTATATATTCCCACTAGAATGCTTACGAATGAAATTGTAAAGTATTATAGTGCTCATAACAATCTTTTTTTATTGAGTATTGAATAGTTATGATTGAACTTTTTTAGGACAATTAAGTTCCATGCATATGATGCTATATATCAAGGACGATTGAGCAATCCTTCATCTACAAAATAGTACAAATGCTAGGATAGATCATATGCAATTAGAAATAGAAACTATATAAATTCATGTACTAGTGATAGGCACAAGAACAAGTGGTATATACCATGAACATTGTCATGTTCAAGGGTTACTTCATTTAACAAGGTCACATTTAACATTGGTACCATGTGTCAGGAAACTCCAAAATCAAAAGGCTTTATTGCTAACAACAATATAGAACCTATGACATACTAATATAGAACAGGCAAAGTGCATATGTTTGAAGTAGACACCAGTTTACTAGATCAAAACCTGATGAGGAGCCTGACCCCGACGAAAAGCCCACCATGTGCCCAGTAGCTCGATCGCCATCCCCATGGACGAGCAGGGAACGTGTGGGAGCTCACCTCTATACTTTTGGCTCGAGATGGGGAACGATGCTCTCCAGGTCTGAGTCGCCGACCTTCTCGACGTCGCGCTCTATTCTGCTCCTAGCGACGACTAGGGTATGAGGAAGTAAACCGACGCAAACACAGTGAAGAAAAGTTCTATTGCGGGAGAGAAAGAAAGGCGAAACATTATTCTCATAAATAGCGACAGTGGTGGATAAATTATTCACAACTCTATGTCTATATTAGTTTAGAGGGATTTCTGAGTAGTGAAAGCAAAAGAGGTACTTTGAAAATTTATGCTACAATTCTAAAATTCCATAGAGTTTAAATTGAGTTGTTTGGTATGATTTTATCTAACTTTTCTTAAATTTAGCTCTAAAGCTATGCCAAACCCCATAGTGTCATGAGGGTCGTGGAGCTTTCGGTCTAATTAAGCGACAGCCGGGAGCGGGGAGCGTGTCGACGATGGGGAAATTGAGGTGCGACAGACCACGTTATTGACATGGCGAGCTACTCCTACCTATTGCTAATTAGGCCTTGTTTTGAATATGTAGAGGTAATAGTTAGCGCTAACAAATTGTTAGCTAAGTTGGTTCAGCTAATGAACAAATTTTTAGATGTAAGTTAACTAACAGTTAGCTAGAGGTATTTAGTGGGTGTTTGAATGTACTAGAGTTAATAGTGAGTTGGGTAAAAATTGGTACTAGAATTAACTAGTGGTGTTTGAATGCACTAGAGTTAATAGTTAGTGGTTAAAATTAGTTGAGACATCCAAACGTCCTAGCTAATAATTTAGTTATTAGCTATTTTTGGTAAATTAGTTAATAGTGAGGTAGTTATTTGTTACCTAGCTAATTTTCACTAACAATTTTTAGCTAACTAACAATTAGTTCTAGTGCATTCAAACACCCCCTTAAGCTAATTTTAACAACTAACTATTAGCTCTAGTGCATTTAAACACTTTTTATTTAGATATTTAGAATATTTATAACTAATTTTAGCAATTAACTATTAGCAGTAGAGTTTCTACGGGCCTTAATCCCAAATTAGGCAGACCACGTTGACACGACGAGCAATCGATCCGCTCCGATCCATCTGTCAAATCGAAATCTTTAATTCAAAAAATATGAATTTGATTTTTTTCCCGAATGGAAAAAAGTGGGGCCCGCGATGTGGACGTGCGGTCCTTCCGGAAATACTAGAGACCGCTGCCATTTGGCGTCTTTGACTCTGTGCTTGCCTCGTTGCATTGTTTGTGCAGCATGACGAACCAAAGAGACGGAATGTTTGGATCGCCCATAAAGTTTCTCCGTACGTGGGACACCAATTGAATAGGGGTGAAGTATGGTTTGCTCCTAACTTGCTGCTGAATTTGTAAAATCATCTCGAATTGCAAAAACCAAACGATATGTAGGCTCTGTTTGAATTCTACTGATAGTCAACAAATAATTAGTGGACAAACAATTAACTAGTTATGTTTGGAGTTTTGGCTAATAGATGTCTGAAACATAGTAAATAGTCAATTTTAAATTTGCACGGCAACCAATTAACCAGGAGGGAAAGGAAAGAAACAAACAGTATTGTTGGGAATATGGGCCGGTCCTTTTGGACCAACACAAGTACAACTCAAAAATAAAAACTCAAAGCATGACCTAGCACGAAATAATATGGGTCTGCCTAGCACGACCCGAAGGCGGGCCTAGGCCAAACCTCAAATTTCGACCCGTCGGACCCCCGGTATCGCCCACGTGCATGACCAGACATGGGCCAACACGATCCAATGAAGCTCATATTATTTAATTTATTTAATTTTGTAAGTTATAGACTTTATGTGTTGTAATATTTGTATTTTATGTGGTCAAATGATGCTCACAATGTTTAATATCATTTATTTAGTAAGCTATGGACTTTATGTAGTTATAATATTTGGACTTTATGTGGTTCAAATATATGGACCAGATTTGGGCCGGCACGCCCAACGAAGGCACGACGTGCTTTTGGGCTGGGCTAGGCCACTATTTCTAGTCTTTGGGCTGACACGGAATGGTCCAAAAGTTTTTTGGGCCTCCCTGGTCCGATCCCGTTTGACTCGAAGCACAATGGGCCAAGGCCGAACCAATTCCCAGCACTAGACACGAGTAGGGTCGTCTTTTCTCTTGTTTTGATCTATTAATACCTATTAGCAAGATCAAATAACTAATAGACAAACAATTTATGTCAGCCCTCTGGCTAACAATAGCCAATTTATTAGCTAGCTTGTTTAGAGCACAAGGTATTAAAATTAGCCAGCAAATTATTTGCCATGTGGATACAAACATGCCCTTATGCATCTTAATATTCAGAATCAAATAAAATAACCATTTCAATGCGGTTTCTCGGGTGAGTTTATTGACGTACTGTTGGGATTCATATGTCAGGCGTTCCATCTCCCTCTCTTAGGCTATCTTCAGTAGCTTACTCATCTACATCTTCTCTAATTCAAACTTCATTATGTAAACAGTTTTGTCTACAGTGCAAAAAATGTTTTGCATAGCTATATGTATGATCTGTTGGTCATATCCTTCTATCAAAAGATCATAATTAAAATATGCATGGCACGACGAAAAACCCAAAAACATATAGGGGCTACATGATTTAAAACCACTCAAAAATACTTCAAATTGTTTTGGGAGGCAATTTGTCTGGTACTTAGACCTGGCACGTGAAAGGGAATTAGGCTTACACCTAGTTCCTAAATAATTTTGGTGGTTGAATTGCCCAACACAAATCTTTGGACTAACTAGTTTGCTCGAGTGTATAAGTTATACAGGTGTCAAAGGTTCACACTTAGCCAATAAAAAGACCAAGTGTTGGGTTCAACAAAAACGCAAAGGAGCAACCGAAGGCTCCTCTGGTCTGGCGCACCGGACTGTCCGGTGTGCCACCGGACATGTCCGGTGCACCAGAGGACTCAGGTTTCAAACTCGTCACCTTCGGGAATTTCCGGAGGCCACTCCGCTATAATTCACCGGACTGTCCGGTGTGCACCGGACTGTCCGGTGCTCCAAGGAAGGGCGGCCTCAGGAACTCGCCAGCCTCGGGTTTTCACTCCAGGCGCTCCGCTATAATTCACCGGACTGTCCGGTGTACACCGGACTGTCCGGTGCATCTGCGGAGCAACGGCTACTTCAGGCGCCAACGGCTACCTGCAGCGCATTTATTGCGCGCCAGCGCGCGCAGAGGTCAGGCACGCCCATGCTGGCGCACCGGACACTCTACAGTACATGTCCGGTGCGCCACCGGACATCAAGGCGGGCCCAGAAGTCAGAACTCCAACGGTCGATTTCCAACGGCACTGGTGACGTGGCGGGGGCACCGGACTGTCCGGTGTGCACCGGACTGTCCGGTGCGCCATCGAACAGACAGCTCTGCCAACGGTCAAGTTTGGTGGTTGGGGCTATAAATACCCCAACCACCCCATCATTCATTGCATCCAAGTTCTCTACTTCCCAACTACTACAAGAGCTCTAGTATTCAATTCTAGACACACCAAAGAGATCAAATCCTCTCCAAATTCCACACAACGCCATAGTGACTAGAGAGAGTGATTTGCTTGTGTTCTTTCGAGCTCTTGCGCTTGGATTGCTTCCTTCTTTCTTGATTCTTTCTTGTGATCAAACACTCACTTGTAATTGAGGCAAGAGGCACCAATCGTGTGGTGACCCTTGCGGGAAGTTTGATTCCCAAGTGATTTGAGAAGAGAAGCTCACTCGGTCCGTGGGATCGTTTGAGAGAGGGAAGGGTTGAAAGAGACCCGGCCTTTGTGGCCTCCTCAACGGGGAGTAGGTTTGCAAGAACCGAACCTCGGTAAAACAAATCCGCGTGTCACACTCTTCATTTGCTTGCGATTTGTTTTGCTCCCTCTCTCGCGGACTCGTTTATATTTCTAACGCTAACCCGGCTTGTAGTTGTGATTATTTTTGAGAATTTCAGTTTCGCCCTATTCACCCCCCCCCCCTCTAGGCGACTTTCAATTGGTATCAGAGCCCGGTGCTTCATTAGAGCCTAACCGCTCGAAGTGATGTCGGGAGATCACGCCAAGAAGGAGATGGAGACCGGCGAAAAGCCCACTACAAGCCACGGGAGCACTTCATCGGAAGAGTCCCGCACCAAGAGGAAGGAGAAGAAGAAGATCTCCTCCAACAAAGGAAAGGAGAAGAAATCTTCTTCTCACCACAAAGAGAAGAAGGAAAAATCTTCTTCCCACAAGCCGCGTCGGAGTGGGGACAAGCAAAAGAGGATGAGGAAGGTGGTCTACTACGAGACCGACACTTCATCAACATCAACCTCCGACTCCGATGCACCCTCCGTAACTTCTAAACGCCAAGAGCGTAAGAAGTTTAGTAAGATCCCCCTACACTACCCTCGCATTTCTAAACATGCACCTTTACTTTCCGTCCCATTAGGCAAACCACCAACTTTTGATGGTGAAGATTATGCTAGGTGGAGTGATTTAATGCGATTTCATCTAACCTCACTCCACAAAAGTATATGGGATGTTGTTGAGTTTGGTGCACAGGTACCATCCGTAGGGGACAAGAATTATGATGAGGATGAGGTAGCCCAAATCGAGCACTTCAACTCTCAAGCGACAACAATACTCCTCGCCTCTTTAAGTAGAGAGGAGTATAACAAAGTTCAAGGGTTGAAGAGCGCCAAGGAGGTTTGGGATGTGCTCAAAACCGCGCACGAAGGAGATGAGCTCACCAAGATCACCAAGCGGGAAACGATCGAGGGGGAGCTCGGTCGGTTCCGGCTTCGCAAAGGGGAGGAGCCACAACACATGTACAACCGGCTCAAGACTTTGGTGAACCAAGTGCGCAACCTCGGGAGCACGAAGTGGGACGACCACGAAATGGTTAAGGTTATTCTAAGATCTCTCATTTTCCTTAACCCCACTCAAGTTCAATTAATTCGTGGTAATCCTAGATATACTAAAATGACCCCCGAGGAAGTTATCGGGAATTTTGTAAGTTTTGAGTGCATGATCGAAGGCTCGAGGAAGATCAACGAGCTTGATGATCCTTCCACATCCGAAGCTCAACCCGTCGCATTCAAGGCGACGGAGGAAAAGAAATAGGAGGCTACACCAAGTCGAGAACCTATAGACGCCTCCAAGCTCGACAATGAGGAAATGGCGCTCGTCATCAAGAGCTTCCGCCAAATCCTCAAGCAAAGGAGAGGGAAAGACTACAAGTCCCGCTCCAAGAAGGTTTGCTACAAGTGTGGTAAGCCTGGTCACTTTATTGCTAAATGTCCATTATCAAGTGATAGTGACAGGGGCGATGACAAGAAGGGGAGAAGAAAGGAGAAGAAGAGGTACTACAAGAAGAAGGGCGGCGATGCCCATGTTTGTCGGGAGTGGGACTCCGACGAAAGCTCTAGCGACTCCTCCGACGACGAGGACGCCGCCAACATCGCCGTCACCAAGGGACTCCTCTTCCCCAACGTCGGCCACAAGTGCCTCATGGCAAAGGACGGCAAAAGGAAGAAGGTTAAATCCAACTCCTCCACTAAATATGAATCGTCTAGTGATGATAATGCTAGTGGTGAGGAAGACAATTTGCGTATCCTTTTTGCCAACCTTAACATGCAACAAAAGGAAAAATTAAATGAATTAATTAGTGTCATCCATGAGAAGGATGATCTCTTGGACTCCCAAGAGGACTTTCTAATCAAGGAAAATAAGAAACATGTTAAGGTTAAAAATGTTTATGCTCTAGAAATTGAGAAATGTCAAAATCTATCTAGTGAGCTGAGCACTTGCGGTGAGATGATTGACAACCTTAAGAATGAAAATGCTAGTTTAAATGCTAAGGTTGATTCACATGTTTGTAATGTTTCAATTCCCAATCCTAGAGATAATAATGATGATTTGCTTGCTAGGATTAAAGAATTGAACATTTCTCTTGCTAGCCTTAGAGTAGAAAATGAAAATTTGATTGCTAAGGCTAAAGATTTTGATGTTTGCAATGTTACTATTTCCAACCTTAGAAGTGAGAATGATATATTACATGCTAAGGTTGTTGAATTAAAATCTTGCAAACCCTCTACATCTAATGTTGAGCATGTTTCTATTTGTACTAGATGTAGAGATGTTGATATCAATGCTATTCATGATCACATGACTTTAATTAAACAACAAAATGATCATATAGCTAAACTAGATGCTAAAATTGCCGAGCACAACTTAGAAAATGAGAAATTTAAATTTGCTCGTAGCATGCTTTATAATGGGAGACGCCCTGGCATTAAGGATGGCATTGGCTTCAAAAGGGGAGACAATGTCAAAATTAGTGCCCCTCCTAAAAGATTGTCAAACTTTGTTAAGGGCAAGGCTCCCATGCCTCAGGATAACGAGGGTTACATTTTATACCCTGCCGGTTATCCCGAGGACAAAAGTAGGAAAATTCATTCTAGGAAGTCTCACTCTGGTTCTAACCATGCTTTTATGTATAAGAGTGAGACATCTAGTTCTAGGCAACCAACCCGTGCTGAGTTGCCTAAGAAGAAAATTACTATTGCATCAAATGACCATAATATCTCCTTTAAAACTTTTGATGCCTCTTATGTTTTGACTAACAAATCCGGCAAGGTAGTTGCCAAATATGTTGGGGGCAAGCACAAGGGGTCAAGGACTTGTGTTTGGGTACCCAAAGTTCTTGTGTCTAATGCCAAAGGACCCAAAACCATTTGGGTACCTAAAGTCAAGAACTAAACTAATTTTGTAGGTTTATGCATCCGGGGGCTCAAGTTGGATACTCGACAGCGGGTGCACAAACCACATGACAGGGGAGAAAAGGATGTTCTCCTCATATGAGAAAAACCAAGATCCCCAACGAGCTATCACATTTGGGGATGGAAATCAAGGTTTGGTCAAAGGATTGGGTAAAATTGCTATATCACCTGACCATACTATTTCCAATGTTTTTCTTATTGACTCATTAGATTACAATTTGCTTTCCGTATCCCAATTATGTCAAATGGGCTACAACTGTCTATTCACTGATGTAGGTGTCACTGTCTTTAGAAGAAGTGATGATTCAATAACATTTAAGGGAGTGTTAGAGGGTCAGCTATACTTGGTAGATTTTGATAGAGCTGAACTCGACACTTGCTTAATTGCTAAGACTAACATGGGTTGGCTCTGGCACCGCCGACTAGCCCATGTTGGGATGAAGAATCTTCATAAGCTTCTAAAGGGAGAACACATTTTAGGATTAACAAATGTTCATTTTGAGAAAGACAGGATTTGTAGCGCATGTCAAGCCGGGAAGCAAGTTGGAACCCAACATCCACACAAGAACATCATGACGACCGACAGGCCGCTTGAGCTACTCCACATGGATCTATTCGGCCCGATTGCTTACATAAGCATCGGCGGGAGTAAGTACTGTCTAGTTATTGTGGATGATTATTCTCGCTTCACTTGGGTATTCTTTTTACAGGAAAAATCTCAAACCCAAGAGACCTTAAAGGGATTCTTGAGACGGGCTCAAAATGAGTTCGGCTTAAGGATCAAGAAAATAAGAAGCGACAACGGGACGGAGTTCAAGAACTCTCAAATTGAAGGCTTTCTTGAGGAGGAGGGCATCAAGCATGAGTTCTCTTCCCCCTACACCCCTCAACAAAATGGTGTAGTGGAGAGGAAGAATCGAACTCTATTGGACATGGCAAGGACCATGCTTGATGAGTACAAGACTCCGGATCGGTTTTGGGCCGAGGCGGTCAACACCGCCTGCTACGCCATCAACCGGTTATATCTTCACCGAATCCTCAAGAAGACATCCTATGAACTCTTAACCGGTAAAAAGCCAAATATTTCATATTTTAGAGTTTTTGGTAGCAAATGTTTTATTCTTGTTAAAAGAGGTAAAAAATCTAAATTTGCTCCTAAAACTGTAGAAGGCTTTTTACTAGGATATGACACAAACACAAGGGCATATAGAGTCTTTAACAAGTCCTCAGGACTTGTTGAAGTTTCTTGTGACGTTGTGTTTGATGAGACTAACGGCTCTCAAGTAGAGCAAGTTGATCTTGATGAGATAGGTGAAGAACAGGCTCCATGCATAGCGCTAAGGAACATGTCCATTGGGGATGTGTGTCCTAAGGAATCCGAAGAGCCTCCACATGCACAAGATCAACCATCCTCCTCCACGCAAGCATCTCCACCAACACAAGTTGAGGATGAGACTCAAGATGTTGAACAAGAAGACCAAGAAGATGAGCCACCTCAAAATGACGGCAACAATCAAGGGGGAGATGCAAATGATGAAGACAAGGAGGATGAAGAACCAAGGCCGCCACACCCAAGAGTCCACCAAGCAATACAACGAGATCACCCCGTCGACACTATCCTCGGCGACATTCATAAGGGGGTAACTACTAGATCTCGTGTTGCACATTTTTGTGAGCATTACTCGTTTGTTTCCTCTATTGAGCCACACAGGGTAGAGGAAGCACTACAAGATTCGGATTGGGTGGTGGCGATGCAAGAGGAGCTCAACAATTTCACAAGGAACGAGGTATGGCACTTAGTTCCACGTCCTAACCAAAATGTTGTAGGAACCAAATGGGTCTTCCGCAACAAGCAAGATGAGCATGGTGTGGTGACAAGGAACAAAGCTCGACTTGTGGCCAAAGGATACTCCCAAGTCGAAGGTTTGGATTTCGGTGAAACCTATGCACCCGTAGCTAGGCTTGAGTCAATTCGCATATTATTAGCCTATGCTACTTACCATGGCTTTAAGCTTTATCAAATGGACGTGAAAAGTGCTTTCCTCAATGGACCAATCAAGGAAGAGGTCTATGTTGAGCAACCTCCCGGCTTTGAAGATAGTAAGTACCCTAACCATGTCTATAGGCTCTCTAAGGCGCTTTATGGGCTCAAGCAAGCCCCAAGAGCATGGTATGAATGCCTTAGAGATTTTCTTATTGCCAATGGGTTCAAAGTCGGAAAAGCCGATCCTACACTCTTTACTAAAACTCTTGAAAATGACTTGTTTGTATGCCAAATTTATGTTGATGATATTATATTTGGGTCTACTAACGAGTCTACATGTGAAGAGTTTAGTAGGATTATGACACAGAAATTCGAGATGTCTATGATGGGGGAGTTGAAGTATTTCTTAGGATTCCAAGTAAAGCAACTCCAAGAGGGCACCTTCATTAGCCAAACGAAGTACACTCAAGACATTCTAAACAAGTTTGGGATGAAGGATGCCAAGCCCATCAAGACTCCCATGGGAACAAATGGGCATCTCGACCTCGACACGGGAGGTAAGTCCGTGAATCAAAAGGTATACCGGTCGATGATTGGTTCATTGCTTTATTTATGTGCATCTCGACCGGACATTATGCTTTCCGTTTGCATGTGTGCAAGATTCCAAGCCGACCCTAAGGAATCACACCTTACGGCCGTAAAACGAATCTTGAGATATTTGGCTTATACTCCTAAGTTTGGGCTTTGGTACCCTCGGGGATCCACTTTTGATTTAATTGGTTATTCGGATGTCGATTGGGCGGGATGTAAGATTAACAGGAAGAGCACATCGGGGACTTGCCAGTTCTTGGGAAGATCCTTGGTGTCATGGGCTTCAAAGAAGCAAAATTCGGTCGCTCTTTCCACCGCTGAAGCCGAGTACATTGCCACAGGTCATTGTTGCGCGCAACTACTTTGGATGAGGCAAACCCTGCGGGACTACGGTTACAAATTAACCAAAGTCCCTCTGCTATGTGATAATGAGAGTGCAATCAAAATGGCCGACAATCCTGTCGAGCATAGTCGCACTAAACACATAGCCATCCGGTATCATTTTCTTAGGGATCACCAACAAAAGGGGGATATCGAGATTGCTTACATTAATACTAAAGATCAATTAGCCGATATCTTTACCAAGCCACTTGATGAACAAACCTTTACCAAACTTAGGCATGAGCTCAATATTCTTGATTCCCGCAACTTCTTTTGTTAGATTGCACACATAGCTCATTTATATACTTTTGATCATATCTCTTTTATATATGCTATGACTAATGTGTTTTCAAGTCTATCTCAAACCAAGTCATAGGTATATTGAAAGGGAATTGGAGTCTTCGGCAAAGACAAAGGCTTCCACTCTGTAACTCATCCTTCGCCGTCGCTCCAAGCCACTCTTCACCTTTGGGGGAGAAAGCAAAAGACTTCGTCTTTGGTATAATCTTAACTCATTTATTTATGACCAAAGGGGAAGATAGCACTTCGAGGGCTCTAATAATTCCGTTTTTGGCGATTCATGCCAAAGGGGGAGAGAGTATGAGCCCAAAGCAAAAGGACCGCACCACCACCAATCTCAAAAACTTAGTGTTTTTCAAGAGTATTTATCAATTGATATTCTATTGTGTTCAAAAGGGGGAGAAAGTAGTATTTACAAAATTATATATCAAAACCCTCTTGAACACTAAGAGGAGGATCTCCTTTAGGGGGAATTTTGTTTAGTCAAAGGAAAAGCATTTGAAACAGGGGGAGAAAATTTCAAATCTTGAAAATGCTTTGCAAAATCCTATTCATTTACCTTTGACCATTTGCAAAAGAACTTTGAAAAGGATTTACAAAAGAGTTTGCAAAAACAAAACATGTGGTGCAAGCGTGGTCCAAAATGTTAAATAAGAAAGAAACAATCCATGCATATCTTGTAAGTAGTCACATTGGCTTAAATTCCAAGCAACCTTTACACTTACATTATGCAAACTAGTTCAATTATGCGCTTCTATATTTGCTTTGGTTTGTGTTGGCATCAATCACCAAAAAGGGGCAGATTGAAAGGGAATTAGGCTTACACCTAGTTCCTAAATAATTTTGGTGGTTGAATTGCCCAACACAAATCTTTGGACTAACTAGTTTGCTCGAGTGTATAAGTTATACAGGTGTCAAAGGTTCACACTTAGCCAATAAAAAGACCAAGTGTTGGGTTCAACAAAAACGCAAAGGAGCAACCGAAGGCTCCTCTGGTCTGGCGCACCGGACTGTCCGGTGTGCCACCGGACATGTCCGGTGCACCAGAGGACTCAGGTTTCAAACTCGTCACCTTCGGGAATTTCCGGAGGCCACTCCGCTATAATTCACCGGACTGTCCGGTGTGCACCGGACTGTCCGGTGCTCCAAGGAAGGGCGGCCTCAGGAACTCGCCAGCCTCGGGTTTTCACTCCAGCCGCTCCGCTATAATTCACCGGACTGTCCGGTGTACACCGGACTGTCCGGTGCATCTGCGGAGCAACGGCTACTTCAGGTGCCAACGGCTACCTGCAGCGCATTTATTGCGCGCCAGCGCGCGCAGAGGTCAGGCACGCCCATGCTGGCGCACCGGACACTCTACAGTACATGTCCGGTGCGCCACCGGACATCAAGGCGGGCCCAGAAGTCAGAACTCCAACGGTCGATTTCCAACGGCACTGGTGACGTGGCGGGGGCACCGGACTGTCCGGTGTGCACCGGACTGTCCGGTGCGCCATCGAACAGACAGCTCTGCCAACGGTCAAGTTTGGTGGTTGGGGCTATAAATACCCCAACCACCCCACCATTCATTGCATCCAAGTTCTCTACTTCCCAACTACTACAAGAGCTCTAGTATTCAATTCTAGACACACCAAAGAGATCAAATCCTCTCCAAATTCCACACAACGCCATAGTGACTAGAGAGAGTGATTTGCTTGTGTTCTTTCGAGCTCTTGCGCTTGGATTGCTTCCTTCTTTCTTGATTCTTTCTTGTGATCAAACACTCACTTGTAATTGAGGCAAGAGGCACCAATCGTGTGGTGACCCTTGCGGGAAGTTTGATTCCCAAGTGATTTGAGAAGAGAAGCTCACTCGGTCCGTGGGATCGTTTGAGAGAGGGAAGGGTTGAAAGAGACCCGGCCTTTGTGGCCTCCTCAACGGGGAGTAGGTTTGCAAGAACCGAACCTCGGTAAAACAAATCCGCGTGTCACACTCTTCATTTGCTTGCGATTTGTTTTGCTCCCTCTCTCGCGGACTCGTTTATATTTCTAACGCTAACCCGGCTTGTAGTTGTGATTATTTTTGAGAATTTCAGTTTCGCCCTATTCACCCCCCCCCCCTCTAGGCGACTTTCAGCACGCAATGGATATTTACTCTATTAAGGAACCTATATGAACTAAATATCCTACATATGGATTCTTTATTGTGCAAAAATATTCACCCAATTAGTATGTGGGTATTGGAATGTTCCACCCTGACCCGTACCCATTAACCCATGGTTATAAAATACCTTGTGTAACTTTATTAAGCCATGGATGATTGGATGATGCTAGAATTTTTAAAATGGTATATAGATGGATATACTTGACATTTGGATGGATTTATGTACTAGATATATACTTCGATTGATGGTTGGTATTAGGACTTGGATCAAAACATATCATTTGTGTAATGTGTTATTTTAATGTATCTTCAATCTTTTGTAGGTATGGGTAATCTGATGGGTGACTTTAGCCCACATGATATGGGTATGGGGGAGATTTTGTACCAAAAAGTGGATATAGGGAACTGATGAGGACATCACTCCCATACAAATAATACATGGACCAACAATACGAGCACGTGCACGACAACTAAATCTTCAGGTTTGTTTTTACCTCTTTAATTGTATTTTAGAGCATACACTTTGTGCCATAGATGTTTTGATGAGGAACCTTGGAGAGTACCATCAAGGACTTGGGAAATGCCAAGATGTCAAGGAGGAGAAGCTAGGACTATCACTCAGGCAGGACTCTATGGAGAAAAGTAATGTTCCAATATCTAAATAAGTATGAAGAATGCTCCATACAAGATTGATGATTTCAAGAAGAGCATAAGCAAGAGAGTTATTACATATACCTTAGGGCGAGGCTCGAGCAGGGAGTAAGCCTCCATTGAGCACCCTTTAGGCTAGTTGTTGATGGAGGTAAAAAGTCATTGGACCTGGGCCTTGGCTTCCAACAAGTTGATCGACTTGGTCTTGGATCTGAAAGGGTCTTCATTTCCCCTCATATTCCTAGACGTAGTTCACCTCCTCGCGTAGGGGAGGGACTCCCACTTTGAGTCTAGTTACTAGCTACATGGATAGCCATGAGGCCTATGCATAGTCATACAATGCCTCCACCAAATTGCAAGCATCTTGTCGTCCACGCAAAGTGTTCCACCATGTCGTGTACTCCTAATATGTTCCCTAGTTATAACTTGTGTGTGCCCTGTGCATGTAGAAAACATTTAGTAATTTAAGCGGTAGGAATGACATTTAGTAATTTAAGTGGTAGAAAACATTTAGTAATTTAAGTGAGACGGTCTCGCGCGCATGAGCATAGGAACATGCAGTGGTGCCACGGTGGCGGCATCACAAAGGGTTGGCCCCGTGTGGCCAATATGCCCCGACTCACACTGTCGTCCACACATGCACAACACGTCGTCGCCATGCCACGCCGGAGGGTGAGAGGGACATGACATGTCTTTTTTCCTCGCTCATTTGCGTCTGAAACGCTAGTCTTGTGTAGTCGTCGAAAGAAAAGGCGAGGCTGAGACGTTGATCGTGCCGAGGGGAAAAAGCGACGTGGATAGCTTGGGAGTAGATTTGGTTTCGGCTATATTATTAGTAATAACAATGATGAAATTGTTCACATATCCCATGTCAAATTGCATATATTTTTCAAAAAAAAAACTATACGTACTCAAATATAACCGGCTAGTGTTGTACATAATTTCTCTAGTTTTTCCTTTTGTTGTAATTATTATGTTGCAGTTCTAAATGTAATGAGTAACTCTTGCATGAGCCAAAAAATTGACTTCAAGAAGAAAATGTGCGCCATGGTCAATCGTTGACCGTGTGTCGGTGTGGTGCGCATCATGCCGCCTTTTTCTCCTCCGCTTTATTTCGTCTCTAGAAAAATAAATCTTGTCGTGTCTGGTGGGTTAGGAAGAACAACGCTAGCCGTTGTTGGACTCTTCAACAACTTACCCATCCTTATCTTTTATTTTAAACTTTAATGGAGTTGATAGTATTTTTTTACCATCTAGAAAAGCGAGGGCGGAGCTGCTGGAGCAAAGAAATTGCTAATATGGATTTGTAGAGAAGAAAGAAAATGCAGCTCGTGGTGTCCGATACATATCGAAACGACTTCGCGTACATATTTTTCAAATACAGTTTTCTTCTATGATTACGAAAGAAATGTGTCGGCGTCGCGAGAGAATTCTAGCGTCCGTCTTGCACGACTTCCCTGCTCGCCGGACAAAGAAAAAGAAAAGAAAATGGACGAATAATCGAAGAATAAATAACGCGTGAAAGATACGCACAGGTTGGGCATCAGAGCCAAAGGTTCCAGGAGAGTTCCAGCTGATCATATATTAAAGGTGATTCCATATAAAGTCAGTAGATGATGCCTTTGTCATCAAAGAAATACAATAAAGTAAAAGAGGCACGAACTAACAAGAAGGCCCACGAAAATTAGTTCTGATGTCTGGAGCTCCAACGCTCAGTGGTAACTTTACATGCAGATAGTTTAGGATGTGAAAAATAACAACAAGACTTAGGTCTAGTTTGGCAACCCTATTTTTCCATGAGATTTCCAATTTCCCATGAGAAAATGAACTAAATTCTCTTGGGAAAATGAAAAACCCTTGAGAAATTAGGGTTTCTAAACTAGCCCTTAACGAGAAAAAGAACTGGCAAACAACGCACGATGAACCATTTACAACGAATAGGATATACCTTAAAAAATACCAGAATTCCTTTCCAGGGTTGCCTATACAATATCAAATAGCTCCATAACGTTACACATGATACAGGTAGTATGCTAACAGATCACAACCAAAAAGAATGTTATCGAGAAGCAAAAAGGTTGGTTTCATCACAGCTCCATGTCCTCTAGTTCAGGAAGAGGAAAACGAAGTATAGCCGCTATTCCTGTCAGTTGCGCCAACTCTGTTCAAGAAAGGGCAAGTGTTATTTAAATACAAGTATGCAGCAAATATTTTAAAAGTAAATAATGTTTTCCCAATTGCTTCCAAACAATAAAATCTATTATTATTATTTAAAGCATACTACATTACATTTCGTGAACTAAGCAGCATCTTAGTGTGTGTATATTTCATATACTCCATCCGTCCTAAAATAAAATTCACTTTAGTGGGTTCATGCAATACTTTGTGTATGTGTTCTATATATATATATATATATATATATATATATATATATATATATATATATATATATATATATATATATATATATATATATATATATATTCATCATCATCCATTTGAATATAGAGCTAAAACGAATATTATTTTGGAACGGAGGAAGTATTATAGTAGAAGTTGACTGAACGAACAATCATGGACAAATCATATGACAAATGTGAAGTACTCACGTTCGCCCGAGACATGCATCGAGGAAAATATGTGTACTGTGCCACTATTTTTCTTGACATCTTCAACCAACTTCACGTACCTTTGCCTCGTAGCAATGTCAGCGTTCCTACAAGTTAAGAGAAGATTTAATTGTTAGGCTGGTTCCAACCCACCTGGCCCTTATCGACAGTCACATCAGCTACTGATTATACTACCAATCACGTTATCCTTTAGTTAAAATGAAACATGGTGTTTTATTGAAATAAAAATTCATCCGGTACATAATTAAGCAAACAAAGAAACATGGTTTCTAAAAAACAAACAAAATGTAAAAATGTTTAAAATGAAAAATATATAATTCATAAAAATAAACGATACACTACTCTTTGTCATCTTCCTCTTGCCACCTCTTGTGGCTCTTCTACCTCATCTATTTTTAATTGTTTTAGCAACTTCTTAAGACCAACTTGTAGGCCCTTTTTCATGTCATCATCCATATAGTAAGAAGTGGATATTCAAGCATAAGTTTCACTCCGACGGCACTCTTGCTCATTCGCGGCTTCACCCAACGTCACAACATAGACTACTCGGCCGGTAGGGGAAAGACCACCCCACGTTATTATATTAAGAAGCTCAATCGGAGCCACGTTTCGCTTGCCTCGTCGTTGTCTACTATGACAATGTGAGTGTTGTCTACATGACAGCAAATCTCGTCCACCATCAGCACACGAAGCATATTGAGATCAACATACACTTTGTCCGCGAGAAGGTGGCCCTAGGGTAGGTTCGGGTTCTCCATGTCCCGTCCTCTCACCAGTTCGCGAACATCTTGACGAAGGGGCTTCCAGATCAGTTGTTCACTGACTTCCGGTCCAGTCTTTGCTTCTGTGATCCTCCTGCTGCGATTGTGGGCGTGTATTGGAGATATTCTATATTGTACAGTTGATTGATGTATGTACAGCTGATTGATAGCTTTCCGTGTGACTGGATTATTCCTTATACTATATATTAAAGGTCAACCCCCCCCTCATTGAGGTGTGTGGTGTTTCCCAAATCATACTTCTCTACAGCTCTAATGGTACAAGGAGCATCGGTGGTAGTATTTTCATTGGAAGAAGCGTCCAAGGATGGTCAGTAAGGATATGGAGGAGGGTATGGGACTATGGGTAGAAAATAGAGATTGCGGACTCATGGAACGAGGACGGGCAAAAACATCCTGCCAACGACGATGTATGGGAGAAAGACCAACGAAAAAGACCTGCCCAACACCATGGGTCTCGCGACGTTCTGGAGATTACTCGTTGAGCAAGTCGATGAAGGTTTCAAAGTTCGGACTCCACATGGGATTCATATTGAAATAGTGGGAGATTAAAATATGAAGACAAGTAAATTGGAGAGTAAGTGTGAATGAACCGAAATAGGCCTCTCCTCTATTTATAGGGTGAATCCAGGAATTTTTAGGATTTTTATTTTTTGATATACAAACGATCAAAATGGTGTGAACCAATCAAGAGATGACATGTGGCAACAGGCGATCAGTATCGACCGGTCAGGTCAGTATCGACTGGTTCTCTAGCGCACTGGTAAGTACCGACCGGGTCAACGGAGCCGAACGGCCAGGCTGGTCGGTAACGACCACCCACGCCGCCACATGACTTGTCGGTATAGACTGGGGTTGGAACCAGCCTTATTTCCATGTATAGTAAAGTACTACCAAGGGCAAGTAGGATAGCTATCCTAAGGAGAATATTTCAAACTAGTTTAAGACATAGGTAAAGTAGTTGTAATGCATATACTTCTATTTCAAACCATATTAGATGTGCAAAGGAAGACCTGTTTGGTTTGTTGGGTTCCAAAACTAGCCCAACCAAATTAATGGCAAACCAAAACTTAGGTTTGCCAAAATCATGTTCAGTAATGTGTAGGTACATGGGACACCACTTGTTATGTCCGGCATAATAGTAAGGAATTGTTGACCAAGGACCATATATTAAGTGCTCTTGTGGAAATGACCAGTTCCAAAATGCTATTGATGTCATTAGCTGAGTGAGTTCAGTGACAAGATGTCCCTATAATATGATTCGCAATGAAAAAAACAGGTACATTACACATCCAGGAATGACTGCATTCCTTTCCCAAGTTTGTACTCGTTATTAGTTAGATCTGATGATTGCTAATGCAGTCATCTTGGTATCGAGTACCATATATATATGGAAAATCAAGGACAAGAAAAGGGCATACCCAGTGTGGAAAACTCCCACATGTGTGGTGTCTAAGGAAGAGATAAATGAGGTTTTTTTTGGTGAAATCCCAGATAGTTCATTAATCTAATCTATCGTTTCGCGAACCTGCATGGTTCTTCTCCAAGAGATATTGTCTTTATTTTCTAGGATTGTAATATTTCTTACTTTCTGTTGACAATCACAAAAAATCGAAGTTTTATGAACAGCAGCTTACCGAAACAAAGTATCAGTTATTAAAAGAGTCTGGATAGCAAACTGTTGCAGTGCAAACTCAACATGCTTCGGTCCATAACAAGCACGAGCTGACTCCTGCAAATAATCAGCAAACAGATATGCTTCAACTAAGTGCATTAGCAGCCATAATTCATACACATAAAATCCTTATTTAACTTTATCTTTTAAAGAGGGAACACGTTAACACGCATAAAGGGTTCACCCAAATCAGTAGCACCAGAATAGAGAAATTCCATATAGTTATTGCACACTCAGAAATTGTTTAAAAATCACTTGAACACACTTACATTAGTAAGCATATTGAAGAAATCCTGCAGAGCTCGGACCTGCAAAGTATAAATGATTAAACTAGTACAAAGATTAACAACTAAGAGAATATGATATTATCCGTTAATACTTAGTGTAATGTGCATTACAGATCAAAGTGTTTGAGAAAGCTCATCTAGAGAAAAGCTTGTTCAACACTAATTGGAGATGGTTTGAAAATTGTACAAACGGAGACCTCCAGAGGCACAAGTGCAGACTGGGATCCGAAGGCGCGATAGAATAAGAAAAGAGACATGGGAAGCCAAAGTTGATACAGGAAGAGACAGTAGAAGGAGACTTGAAATGATGGAATAAACCAAAAAATAGCTTTGAATAAGAGTGCATGGAAAACAGTTATTCATATGCTTGAACCTTGTCTTGTGGTTTCTATTGGGTTTCAACTCTAGACTACCCAACTTACTTGGGATTAAAAGACTTTGTTGTTGTTATTTTAAAGAAAGCTCATACATAAATTAGTATATCTAGTGACGTGTGTGATTTATAGTCAGTCTTACCTCCTGTGCTGCTTTTGTATCTTTTATCAGTGCCATCACACCTGGTGTGTCCAAAACTTCCTTTAAACTATGCCTAACAAATGAAACCAGTAAAAATAGAAGTTAAGATAGGACACTTGAACAGGTAAAAGGACAAAAGGATCAAATAAATAAGTAACACAATCCAGTAGCCATTTAACAAATACACAAGGAATATGGTTCCAGAATGACCATCTATGAAACAACAGTAATTGACAATATAAGTTCCCAACAAGTCAGAAAGCTAAACTGCCAATGTTACGCAACTTCCATAAAATTGTACATATTACACTGTTTAAGAATAGATGCTACTACCTTATCCCCACATAACAAAACTAACTATCCAGGATAGAAAGATGGAAGAACTCACTTGTAACCTGATGTTGCATGCGCCAGAACAAGGCGTTGCTTGTTCTCAATTATTACTCTTAAATCTCGCCGTGCAGCTTCAAGAAACAAATAATCGCGGAACTGGTCCTGTTATGGTAAAAAGGGAACCAAACAACACAGGTTGATATTTTTTCGTAGTATACGAGCATTCAACTTTATGCAAGCAACGGTGTAACTATCAACTTCGACACCAGCCTTAATGAAGAGAGAACACACGCCTAGCAGCACACAGCTGAGACTTATGCCGCTTATAAAGGAGCTACTTTTCCTCCATATTGGAAGAATTCAATGTCGAGCTGCAGCTCTGACTCTCGGCAGGAGCCAAGAGCATGTGCACTTTTTTTTATCCCGGTTTTGTGTGTGTGTGTGGGGGGGGGGGGGGGGGGGGGGGTGGTGTTTCTAGTTTCTAATCTGTTTCTGGGTGAGTGTGTTTTTCTCTTGTATGCTTTCTGGGCCCTTGGCCTTTCCTCCTATTAATATAATGATACGTAGCTCTCCAACGTATTCGAGAAAAAAATAAAGGAGCTACTTTATAGTACATTGTTTCCCTTTTAAGCAAGTGAGGATTACCTTCGTAAAACCTGGGCTTGCAATTACAGTACACTGGACAACTTCAAAATCAATGTGTTTCAGAAATGCCTTCAACAAAGTAATGTAACGCATAGGTCAGTTGTTGTCTGTATACATGTTCACATTTGGATAACTGTGTGAATAGCTTACTTGCAAAACATACTCAAAGAACTTCTTGAGGGCCTACAGAACAACAAAAAGTGCAAATCAGTAGGAAGTAAACACAACAATTTTGTCATGTAGTTAATTAACAGAACCAGTGATAATACCGTCTCGTAGCCAGCAATTGCAGGGCCATGCTTCCTAGGAATTGATGTTTCAATACGTGCCCGGGTTGCTGTTATGCTGTTTAGAAAATGATACATCAGGATGCCATCTATATAGCAATATGTGTTCTTCAGTTAAAAATATAAATTAAAGTCTTAAAATATGTAGCTGCTAACCACTTAGGGAGAGGAAACCTATAGACAAAAATGCATACAAAATATTTCTCCTTTTCGTATTTTCACATTCATGGAATTACTATTCCTCCAAAAGAGCCAACAATGAATAAATGGCCCACACATACAGGACAGGAAAAATATATAAAAGGTGTCAAGAAAGCAAAGGATTTATGCAGGTGGTGCACAGACTCTTAGCACGAGTGAACCAGGGTCCAGAGGTGCTAATTCTTAAGACATTAAGTCTTATGTAGATAACAATTAACAACATTGGCATCTTAGACATAAAAAATAAAACAATAAAATAAATATTAAAATCAAATATTTGTTAGTTTGTGATGGTGCAACAGTTCCACTGACCTTTTGCCAATGAGGAATAGGTGGGCAAGTCCTTCTTGCATGAGAATAACTGCTAGATCAGCACTTGCAGCAGGATCTACAATAGGTTTGGTCAGACTCAATTAAATCAGTATGTTTCATACAGATAAATAATAGAGGATGAGGCGATTCAGAAAAAACTAATCTCAGAAAATGGAACCAAAGAGTGGTTTATATCTTGGTCAAACGCACAAGATGGTAAAGGACAACAGGTATCATATGTACACCATGACAAATTGTTAACACGAACTTATTTTAAAATGGAAGAAGAGATTAATATTTGATTGAGCAGATAATCCATAATATATATAGTTATATACAGATGATGGGTCAAAATCGCATACCACATGCTTGCTGAATGGTCTCAAGTGCTAACCAATCCCAAATTTCCTACAAAAGATGCACATGCTTAATTGAAGAAAAAAGTAGCAACGAAAAAGATTGAAAAGCATCACCTCGAAAAATATCAACTAACACTCCAAAATTCCATAGCAATGCAACACGATGAGCATAGTGGGGAGGATACTACTGACATCAACAGTGAAAAGGAGAAAAGCTGAAACATTCTGATTTCTTTCATAAGTACAACAACAACAAAGTGTTTTAGTCCCAAACAAGTTGGGGTAGGTTAGAGTTAAAGCCACAACATAACCCACAAGTCAAGGTTCGAGCACATGGATAGTTGTTTTTCATGCGAAAGGGCCTTTAGCTGAGTTGGTTATGTGTTCTCAGTATCACTCCTTAGTATCACTCCTTAGGTCCTTAGTTTGAATCCCAGTTGGAGCGAATTTCAGGCTGAGGTTAAAAAAGGTCACTCGTTGGTTCCCCTGGTCGTGTGCACATGAGATGGACTGACCTATGGGGGGTAGATCCTCGTGTAGGGGCTGGGAGAGCTCAAAGCACGAGTAAAGATCTGGTCTATAGGGGGCGGTCTCTCATGTTGCACGGGAAACCAGCTTTCGTGACCTTTCTCGGTCGGGGTTCCAATTGAGCTTCTTCTTAATATAATACCATGGGGCCGTCTTTCCCCTACTGGTCGAGTTTTCAGTTGTTTTTCATGCACTCCTATTCAAGGCTAAATTTTTCGGTATATTTCATCCTCTCAAATCTTCTTTTATTGTATCTTCCCATGTCAACTTTGATCTTTATTTCCCTCTCTTCCCATTGCTATCACGCTTTAGGATTCCACTACGCATTGGTGCCTTTGGATATCACCGTTGGATGTGTCCAAATCATCTCAACGGATGTTGGACAAGCTTTTCTTCAATTGGTGCACCCTAAGCCTATCACATACATCATCATTCTGGACTCGATCCCTTCTTGTATGGCTATAAATCCAACACAAAATACGTATTTCTGCAACACTTATCTGTTGAACATGTCGTCATTTGTAGGGCGACATTCCGTACATCTTCATCAATATCCACGTCTCTATGTAGCATTGTTCCTAAAATACCTAAGGTGTCCTTCCTAGGCACTACTTGAACTTCCAAACTAACATCTCCTTCCTCATGTGTAGTAGTGCCAAAATTGCATCTCATATATTCAGTTTTAATGCCACTAAGTCTACAACCTTGGGATTCTAGAGTCTCCTGTCACAACTCTAGGTTTTCCTATTTACTCCTGCCCGACTTCCATCAACTAGCACTACATCATCCGCAAAAAGCATACACAAGGTATATCCCATTGTATGTCCCTTGTGACATTATCCATCACCAAGGACAAAAAGGTAAGGACTTAAAGTTGATCCTTGGTGTGGTCCTATTCTAATTGAAAAGTCATTTGTGTCCTCATTTGTTCGAACACAGTCACAACATTGTTGTATATGTCCTTAATGGGTCCAACATACTTCGTTGGAACTTTATGTTTGTCTAAAGCCCACCAAATAACATTCCTTGGTATTTTGTCATAAGCCTTCTCCAAGTCAATTATCACGAAACGACATGTCACCAATGGAGTGTTGATCCAATCCTTGCCCATTTAACACCATACGTCCATACCTAGGTTCCAATATGACGCATCGCTAAGAGGATTATGCCCACCGGATTTCTTTTGGGTTTTATCTCCATTAGAATGGCTAGGTTTCACGTTGGCTCACCAAGCCTATCACAACCCTACTCCTTTACCAAGGCTTGGGATCTGCTATGTTGAGGCAACATAGATGGAAGTTATTAAAAAAATATAGGCAAAAAACACAAAAGGACATTAGGTTCATGGGCAGCAATCATCGTGCTAAGAAGTAAGATAGGGACAAAACAATGGCACTATCATGCCTCAAACTGCAAGCTTTTAGTTTGGTAGTAAATAAGTGGAAGCAATAAGCATAATTAACAAAGGAAACATTGCATAGGTAGCCAGAAGTCTCATGTCAAGCAATTCAAAAAATGTTGATGACTCCTATATGCTTATTAGAATGTAGAAGTGATGTGGCAGCTGATGGGGATGCTTATTTTTTCCTATTACATTAGCAAGTTGGCCTTGCCACATAAGATAAAGAAGGGTCCAAATATATGAAGAAAAAAACGGCACATGTTTGGACATCCTAAGAATATGGCAGGACCTGTAATTTATATAGTAGAGTGTAGACAAACAGCTACTAATACATTATTACAAGGAATCCAAGCGTTCAAAAGTTGTCCTCAATTATAAGCGTTGAGACATTTAGAAAAGAAATGTCCCTGCTCATCCACAGGGCCAAAAAAACGTTTCCAGAGTACCATTCCACTCTGGTTAGATAGCTGGGGTGTGTAATCTACCTTTTCCTTTACCTTCTTTTCCTTTCCCTGTTTGTAAATACTTTTTAAAAAATAGAATTCAACCCAGTAGAGGGGCCCTCCCCCTCCTATTCACATCACAGAGAAAGAGAGAGAGAGATTCTACGTGAACCAACCCTCCAACTCAATTTGAAAAGGCAACATTCACATGCATACCTACCATTAATTTCTATTTTTTATAAGGACCATTAATTTCTATTACTAACCCAAATACGGTAACAAAGAAGGGTTACATGTGTCATTTGGTTTACCACATAATATGTTCTAAAATTCCTAGGAATACCATGTATTCCAGGACAGAGGGAACAAGTATTAACTGAAAATAGAAGCATTGGGTTATACCATAGGGTTAAAATTCAGAATAATTAGATCTTTCATATTTATTGAGATAAACTTGCTTGATATTTAAACAATACCTTTCGTAGAACAAAAGGTCTCTTCAGCTCAAGCTCTAACGTGTGGAACTGGCCAATCTTCATTCAGGAAGAAATAGAGGTTAGATTAACGAGATTATTCACACCACATAGTATTATTAAGTAAAAACATTACTGACCTTCACATGGTCATTCTCAGTGATATTTTTTCCACGCACACGTAAAACAGATCCCTCCTTGTCATAGTCTACAGACTACATTAGAAAACAAAGGACATAGTCAATTATCAACGCAGACAAGGTTTCGTAGCATTGGAAAGGATAGGAAACAAAGCCGAGAGGAGCAGAGAAAATAAAATCAACAACTAGAATAATAGGTTTGTTTATGCAGCATTTTAAAAATATCTGCTCTAACTATCAATTTATGCAGCATTTTTTTAGGCCTTATTCGCACATGTTTGAAATAGAGATGTCTTGAATTCAGTAACAATTTTAACCCACAACTTCAAAAGGTTGGCTTACTTGACAACCAATAATGATGGCTGTTGATTGACATGTCAAAGGCTAATGCATAGAATCATGGAGAAAGAAAGACAATACAGAAAGATGATGCGTCACCTCGACTACAATTTCTAACTTAAGCTTCACACGCTCGGCATCACGTCCTCCAGATGCCACCTCTCTCAGCACTTTCCTGGAACCAGAAGAAATCCCTTATTACTTCATAAGAAAATTAAAAATTTGCATAACATGCACACATGCAAGAGCAAGCCGTGGATGGAGACTTGAACTACAATCCCCAAAAAGGCTGCAGTTATGATCAAAGACTTGAAAGTATGTGTATGAATGTGTAATAACCAGTGGGGAGCTGCAAAAAAGAAACCTTTGAATAAAGTAGAATTAGTGGATAAAAATACAACACATCCCAGATCCTAGTGAATAGCTGAAAATTGTCAGTCTATCTCAGTTCTGGAGTCATGTAACCCTTGGTAGTTGGTACTATAGATACCTCCAATTTCACTTCTAGAGTTTCAATCTTACAACAAGAGCCCTAACTGTGACAGATTAACAAATCGAAAAGCTTTGCAAAACTTCACACACATAAAGCTCGAAAACACAATGGCTTTTCACATCCACCAGGGGCACTAGTCAGCGAGGAGTACCTCATGGCGAAACGGCACAAGATCTGAACCAAGTTGCACGCATAAAAAATGCACTCACCGTACGGTGACGGCCTGGAGGCTGTCACCAATGGCAATGAGGTTGTACGCGTGCCACAAGTCGTCCTCCTCCTCCGGCACCAACTGCGGAGCACGACCGTAAGCCTAATCAGAAGCAATAAAGCAACCCACTGAATCCCAGCGGTTGGGTCAGCCCTAGACCCAGCCACCCAGAACAAGGCAAACCCAACAAGCAACCGGAGTGCTCGCACAGAGAGCACAAGGGGAGGGGCGAGAGGTAAGAGGACCTTGACGGAGCCAGGCCCGTTGCGAACGAGGTCGCGGTGGACGATCTTCATCGCCGCGTACGCAGGGGAGAGGCCTCGCGCGCGGCTTTGCGTCGGCGGGCTGCGGGCGTGGCGACCTGGCGGGGGTGAATCGCGGCGGGCGGCGGGCGGCGAGGGGATGAAAAAGTCTTTTTAGAAACTACCTTACCGCGGATATGGTGACTAGATCAATTGCGAGAAGTTATGGATGGTTAAGCCTTAGGTCTCTTTCTTATAGGGACCCAAGACCTATCAGCTATCGAGAGTAAAATCGGACTTTGACAAAGTAACCATTGTTGTTAGTGTTTCTAGATAGCAAAACAGAAGGGCACGTGTTGTTTTGTTTGTTTGTCACCTGAGAGATCGGAACGCGATAACCGTGACAGCCCAGAAAGTCAGATTGGTGTCCAGTAAGGAACTAGCCCAACCGGTGAAGCCTGGCTGGCTAGCCCATGTACTGCGGCCCATTGGGAAGGTTAGGCCCGACGTTGAGGATATCTCGACAAAGCCCGTGTATCGGAAGTACATGCGGCCAGGCCTCTCCTTGCAAACTCGCATCAGTAATGACCAAAAAAAAAATCCTTCACAAGGCTATGCAATTAGAAAAGTCAAAACATGTTATATTTTAGAATAGATGGAGTAGCTTTGCAATTATACACCGAGACACAAACTTATTGGGTAAATGAATACTTAAAGAGTTTGATTTCATTTGCATACAAATCTCGTGATCATGTTCAGTGTTCACTATTTTGTAGTCATGAGATTAAAGTGCAATACATACATACGTCTGTCTTCAAGTTGCTACGATTTTCATTTATACTTGAATACAAAACACAAAGATGTGTGTTCTGTTGGGTAGGTGAGTGTGAATGCGGGTTATGGGAATGAAAGTAGTTATCTGAATTGTTCGAAATAATTTAATATTCTAAAATAGATATGTATGAAATTTGATGTTGATACTTTCTTATGTTATCAAGCATATTATTACAAATAGAAATATTTTTTTTCATTACTTATTTTATGTATTATTTGCTCTCTACAACAAAAGGCGAATAAATATTCGAATTCATGTTCAAATCTATATCCGAAATTTGTATCTATCATTTGAGAACATATATGATACATTTGAGGTTTATTTTTAAAAAAATCTTTACAAACCCAATGCTATAAATAAGAATATGTATCCTATTTATTCGCAATCAATCAAAAGATGATATTCGAATAAGTTTTCTATTTGTTTACTCATTAAATGGTTGACTGAGTTTTTAGCTGTTGATGTGTTTTGATCATCTTCTATAGGCACGCTTTGCTTTGACCACTTCTGTTTATTGGTGAATTAGAATATCACTTTTTGTGTCATGCTGCAAGTTTTTTAGCTTATACTTTCTGCATGTTTTGCAGGTGTCTTCGTTCCTTTGATACCGTCACTTCCTTCCAAAGTATTCTCATTGACTTTGAAAGATCATCTTAGTGTGATTATTACATGCCTAGCATGTATTTTGCAGCTAAAGTATTAAAATTTAGTGGCATTATTGTGTTGGCCAAGGAGTGTAGTATTTTTTTTTTGGTGCTTCCATGAGCAAGTTATAATCAACTATCAGCTATTTTCAAGTTCAGTGGGATCACTAAATTTTGAACTTTTTTGTTCATTCCGTATGAAATTTTTGATTGACCCAAATAATTTCATTTGCATATGTATTCTCTGTAACTTTAATAAGAGTGGCATTATCTGAAAAACTCCCTGAACAACCATAAATTAAGTGTTACAAAAATCATTTACGTAGCAGTGACACAGCATCACAAAAAAACTTTGGATCTAAACACGCACGGGTAGATATATTCATCAATCATCATGGTCATGGGCTCATGGCTAAGCGAACACAGGGAAATAAAAAAAACTTAGATACAGTACACTCTCTTTACACACTTCCACCATTCATGACATGGTTGACGACAGAAAAGGCGCTAATACCACAACTAGCCGAGCCTCTTGCGGATGACTCCCTCGACGGAGCCGACGAAGGCGAAGGTGCCGACGACGAAGCAGACGACGCTGAATGCCTGAAGCGCGACCCACGTCCGCGTCCACGGCAGGACCCCGCGCTGGACGCAGTACATCTCGACGGGGAGGTAGATGGCGAGGGGCCAGAAGACGACGGCGCCCAGCACGCCCAGCACCTCGTTGAAGTAGGGGAAGAGGAGGGCCAGCCCCGTGGTGCTCGCCACGTACGCCGTCCGGAAACACAGCCGCTGCAGGTTGAGGCTGTAGCTCCACGACGCCGGCGCGCCGGGCACCTTCACGGCGTAGGATTTGTTCACGAACGCGCTGTTCGGGAACCTGGCCGCCAAGGACCGGTCCGCGAAGGTGAAGATCTGCTGGCTGAACATCTGATCGCAACAGCAACAGACCCAGATATTAGCGTACGTGCGCGCATGTCATATGGCAAACGTACGTACTTTTACTGCTTGCTTCGTACTACCTGGTAGCCACCAAGCAGGTGGAGCACGATGCAGGCGTTGGCGAAGTCGATGAGCCAGTACGGCTCGTAGAAGCCGAAGCCGGTGAGCAGGTTGCCCGGCGCAGCGTTGCCGAAGGCGGCGTACCCGAAGCACCCCACGGCGAGGTAGAAGAACGTGGTGGCCAGGACCGCGAGCACGTTCCCCTTCTGCATCGTCTCGCTCTCTGGTGGCGGCGATTTGAGCGTGTCCTGCATGCAGTTTAATGAATTGCAAGAGTTTTTTTTTATGAAGTAAATTAATCGGAAGCTTACTTTGAGAAAAAAAAAGGTGAAGATCGATGCAGTGTAGTAGTAGTAGTATACCTGTATCTCCAGTAGGACAATGGTGTACGGGTAGGCGAACGCGATGTCGCCGATGGCCTGCGCGACTCGCCAGACTTTCTGCGGCGCGGTGCTCATCGGAACTCCGGCGACGCTTCCTTTGATCGCCCCATTTTCTGGTGGATTAATTCGATATACACGCACCAACCAAGATCATTCGCATCCAGGGCCCGCGTACGCGTCAATAACAACGTTGACTGAATCTCGCTCGATCTACCAATGCGAAATCACCTATGGTCTTGGCGAGGCCGAGGCCGAGGCCGATGGTGGCGTAGGTGAAGGACATGACGGCGGCGACGGCGGAGAGCCAGGCCATGCTGTGGAAGTTGGGTATGAGGGACAGCACCGCCTGGGCCGCCCCGAAGAGCAGCATGTAGAGGTGGTCGCCGCCGGCGCCGCAGGGAGCGCTGTGGCCCTGGCTGTGGTAGCAGTTGGCCCTCACGATCGCCCTGCGGCAACACAACAGTAGCGCGTGTCACCATTACCATGCAGCATGGCCAGCAGATCGAACGAAGAGAGCGGCGGGCCGGAAACGATCGGCGTACGTACCTGAGACAGGTCGCCGTGGTGATGGTGTAGGCGATTGCGGTCCCGTACATGTTGAGGTACTGGAACAGGCCGCAGAGCCAGGTGCGCTTCTCCCCTGGGCGCGTTGCTCTTGCTAGCTCTCGTAAGTGGAGTCGCCATGGAAAGATGTGCAAAGGCTAATACGCTAGCCGATAGATATGATAGGAACAAGAACAAGGATGCAGGAGCAACGCGTACCCAGGTGCGTCCTGACGGCGTCCATGTAGGTGTAGTTCCTCTGGCGTTTCAGGGAGCCATCATCGGAGGCAGGGGACCTGTAGCAGTGGGACAGGAGGAAGGCGGAGAGGTAGGTGACGAAGGCGAAGCAGAGCATGGCGACAGGGCCGCCCACCCAGCCCAGCTGCGCGACGCTCCACGAGAGCGCCAGCACGCCGCAGCCGATCACGGCGGTGATGATGTGCGCGAAGCAGGTCCATAGGTTGCCTGCCGCCGCCCATCGAACGACGAGAATTAGATCGGGGGTGTGGGGCTACTGCTGCTGCCGACGCACGCATGCACAAGGCGCGGGAGAGAGTGAGTGGTGGTACCGGTGCGCGCGGCGTGGCCGTCGTCGTCGAGCTCGACGCCGCCGGCGCCGACGCCGCCGACCTCCAGGGAGTGGCTGCCGTGGTGCTGCGCCATTGGCCAGCAGCCGGCGTTGGGAAACCTGAGAGCTCTGAGCTCGTGTCGTGTAGCCAATCGTGTGACTAGTACAGTGAGCAAAGAGTATAGCTCATCGGCGCTAGCGATCCATCCTTGTGTGGGACTGGCCGACTGGGTGGCCCGGAGAGGCCGGATCGAAGAGACCTTTGGCGGGCGACGGCCGACGGGCGGAGACTTTTGTCTCGTCCACAGCCACATGCCCACATCCAAGACGATCCGATCCGGCTGGCGTGGCGCCCTGGTTTACGTGCTACTACTGGTAGTACGAAGCAGGACGAGCTGTCGGGTCTTGCAAGTTCTCTGACGAGTCCAAGCAGCTGTTTTATACACTTGCAGACAAAACAAAGAGAAGAAAACGAGGGTTGCCACATGCGTTGTCAGGATTGTCCGTTCTCAGTTCAGTTTAGCTTGCACGAAACCTTTCCCGGGGATTGGACCCGCTGAACGCTGATTGATGCACTGCCTGCTTGCTTTCGAGAGCCGTTTTGCCGACTGGCGTTGGCCGCCCGATCAAGCGCATCTCTTTCCCTTACCGGATGGGCATGCATGTGATTCTGCTTTGGCGAGAGCCAGCCGGAGACGCCCCACCAGCTAGACCGGTTCAACGTCGGATAGAGTTCGAGTCTGATCAAGATTAGATCGTCGACCATTTAACACGACCTGTATCTAACCTCGTAACCCGTACCTAATTTTTTTTTAAAGTTAGGTCGGATTTTTTAGTTTCGAGTCAGTTTTTCCGGGCTTGTCTGATTTTAGATAAAAAAAATCATGACTCAAATCCAGCCCATGAATTATTACATATAAAAAAATAACGACCCACCGCCCACCACCTACCAGCAGTGGTCGAGGAGGTCACCAGATTTCATAAATGGTTTGAGCAAATCGCCTTTCTCATGAGGATGACGTGGTGGCCATGGCGTTTCGCTCACGGGTCACGTGGCGCCTCGATCATTGATTGATGGACAAAAACAGTTAGGCTGATCCTGATTCCTGACCGAGTCATTGGCCAATCATATCATATCACTAGGTGTGTGCCCGTGCGTTGCGACGGGAGTACGCTGGAATGAGTACCGACACATATCAGATCGGATCTTATATTTTCTTGAGGATCTGGAGAAAGTTTGCTCGAAAGCCTAACATGTTAAGACCTGAGCATGTTTTACCCTTGTGCCCCATCAGCACACTGTTCTGACTTACACCGATGAGGATGGTGATATTGTCATGCTAGATGATGATGATGACTTGCGTGATGCAGCTCTCCGTCAGAAATTAAACCCTCTCAGGATTACTGTTCAACTGAAGAAAAATCAACCAACTGAAAAAAGATACTTCTGCACCAGTGAAATCCACTGCTCAGGATACACTATCCGAGATAATGTCAGCTATTGAAGGTTTGAAGCCTGTTCGGGAAGATAGTCTGGCCCATATAAAATCAGCTATTGGTGAAGCAATCAAGTCTATCCTAGAGCCAATACCTGATGCCCTTGCAAAACTTTCTCATGAAATACTTGATGCAGCACCACCACCATTAGCTGAGCTGATGAAACCTTTTGCACAATTGATGGCACCAAACAATAATGGCAATGGGCCATCTGATGTGCATGCTAAGGGGTCATCTAGCTCTTCCAGTGCACAGGTGCCAGCTGAAGCTAAAAATGAGCCCAAAGTTAGGCCAAGTTTGGGTCTTTAGACCGTGTTGAAAGAGGCTGCTGGACTTGTTCCTAATGCTGGAGCTTCTCAGGTTCAACAGCCATTAATGTATCCATCTATTGAGGAGATGATGTTCCCCTGTAATTCAGTCGACAAATCTGTTTGCAAAGGGAAGATTTGATCAAAGGGAAAATCTGTTACGTCCTGAGGCATCCAACTCATAGTTGTATTTTCTAGGGCAAACGGAACCATAGTTACAAGTGCAAGCCATTCCGCAGCATTCCGAGAATATCAGTTTTAGTGGACCATTCAACATCAGGGAACTAAAATAGGTTTTGCCCTGCCCCCCTAGACAACTGGGTTCATCGCACACATAATTCGATAGTACAACAGCTGGATCAGCCCAAGGAAAATCATACACCGAAAAATTGATGGGTGGTCCGGGTTTGATCCCCAGCAATGTCGCTTTTATTTTCTATTTTCTGTTCTTTTTCAGCTACCCAGGAGGTCACTGAGCCTAAATGTCTGATATTCTCTCACAAAAGAAGATGCTAAAGAACCTCTTGTCCACTTCGATTTTGCAACTGGAAACAGTCGGTTCCCTCCAAATCGCAGTCAGTTTCCTATCTAACTGTTGAAGCCAACTCATCGAGCACATGAAACATCTCACAAGTTGGTCAAATATCAGTTTTAGTGGACCATTCAACATCAGGGAACTAAAATAGGTTTTGCCCTGCCCCCTCGACAACTGGGTTCATCGTACACATAATTCGATAGTACAACAGCTGGATCAGCCCAAGGAAAATCATACACCGAAAAATTGATGGGTGGTCCGGGTTTGATCCCCAGCAATGCCGCTTTTATTTTCTATTTTCTGTTCTTTTTCAGCTACCCAGGAGGTCACTGAGCCTAAATGTCTGATATTCTCTCACAAAAGAAGATGCTAAAGAACCTCTTGTCCACTTCGATTTTGCAACTGGAAACAGTCGGTTCCCTCCAAATCGCAGTCAGTTTCCTATCTAACTGTTGAAGCCAACTCATCGAGCACATGAAACATCTCACAAGTTGGTCAAATATAGTTGCTCCAAACGGATTCAATCACTCACGGAGCTCAAGCACTCGATTCATTATTTATCTTTATCCTAGTGGACGATGGCTGGCAGATGCTTGGACCTACAGTGAACAAGTTTTTCCGTACTTAGAGCTCGCTCAGAGCTACTGTTGTTGTGCAAAACCAGATTACCATAACTTCCACAGGCCAAAGTTCAGAGCTAACGGTGTTGTAAGCATGGTCAAGACCACATCATCACGCATTCAGAGGCTGACAATCTGAACTCTCGCCTTGGCAACAGTAGAGAAAAACAGCAGCAGTGCACATTCACATACATGCTATAACATAAACAGTGCACATTCACTAACTACAAAATTCCTACTCGAACCAATCAAAGCAACTAATTGGACGAAGCAGCATTAGCGAACCAATCAAAGTAACAATCCAACGAAGTAGCAGCTCGACGACAAACTTAGAAAGAACCTGTACTGCACATGCCCTTATTGTTTACCTGTCCAATACGGCAATACCTGCCATCCCCATTCCCTTCCCCAAACCCCAATCACTTCCTCGCACGCATACACGCCCCGCGTCGCCGCGCGCCTCTGTCCACTGCCATGCCTTCTCACCTCCTCCAGCAGCCCCTCCCTCCAGCTGCTCCACCGTCGTCTCTCTTGCTTGCCCATAGTCAACACCGTCGCCACCATCGCTTCCGCGGTGGTCGCAGTAGCTTTGTTGCTCTTGCTCGTTGTCCTCCTCCGGCGACGGAGGCTCCGGACCGGATCCCCACACTCCCGTGCTCCCCGCTGCTAGACCCCGCTCGCCCGCTTCGGCGCTACTCCCGCCGCACGCTTCGCCGCGCCACAGGCGGGTTCCACCCGTCCCGCCTCCTCGGCAGTGGCGCCGCCTCGCCCGTCTTCCTCGCCACCTTCCCCGACGCCTCGCTCGCCGCTGTGAAGACGTGCGCGTCGGCGCACGAGCTCCACCTCCTCGCATCGCTCCCTGAATCCCCTCACCTTGTTTCCCTCCATGGCTACTCGCCCGGCCCGGGCTCCGTCGGTGGCACTGCCGAGCGCCCGCCCCTCCTTGTCTTCGAGTACATGCCACAGGGATCCCTTCAGGGCGCGCTATTCGGAGGCGGCGACGCTGCTGCCCGCGATGGCCAGTTCCTGGACTCGCAGAGGGGGGATGCGGCGGCCGTAAGGAGCGGCATTTGCGGGTCACACGCGTTGTGCGGTGAATCATGGCTGGGTGGGGCTGTGCGGGCGCGCGCGGGATCGTCGTCGGTGGTTGTTTGCCGGGCGGCCTGGAATCGCGGCTGGGTGGTTGCGGGCGCGAGCGTTGGGCGGGGAATCCCGGCTGGGTGTGTGCGGGCGACGGGATCCGCGGGAGGCAGGGGAGAGCGGGGGCAGTCTACAGATGACTCTTAATAGTTGTAGAGATATGATACGAAAACTAGAGGATTCGTGTACTCACTGTAGTACCTTTGCAAACTATCTTTTCGTCTATTTATATAACAATTATCTTTCTATTATATCAATAATTTTATTTCATTTTTTTAGTGTCTAACTTTATCTCTCTTTCTCTTTCGCCTGGCCATTCGACCTCTATGTATTATGCTGTTTGCTTCAGATTAAAGTCAGCTGTAAACTATAGATACAAAATCCTGTAAAAACAATAAAATTCGTTACAAATTAAAGCCAAACCAAACGAACATGTTGCTTGCTTGTGATCCGGTCTCCGGAGTCTCTTGTCCTCCAGTCTCGGGAGTCGGGCGGGATTCCAGGATCCATCCGTCGAGAACAAATGGACCGGCAGCGGCTGACGGCTTGACGCCGATGAACCTCAAAAACGACCTGGACCTGCGGAAGTGCGGAGCATGTGCTGTGTCAGTGCTCAGTGTGCGCGCGTTTGTCTCCTTGGGTTTGGAACGGAACTTGATAACCTCGGTGAGGCTCGTCCAGGAAATTGAAGCGAGCGAGCAGAAAGGCATTAGTTGTTCGGTGCTCACGCAGTCACGCGCGCGATAAATTTCACATCTCGATTCTTGAGTAAAAGAACTTGAAATCCTACCATTATTCAGAACTTGAACTCTCTGCCATTAACGTGTGCTCAGAGGCAGAGGAGGGAAGTTAAGCAGATCAAATATTAAAATATAGATACCTGGCGCGGGGAGGCCGGGAGGGAGTGCTTGGAATCAAGTGACAGCAGCACGCGCGCATAAGTTCAGTTTGATTCATTCATGGACCACCAACATATACAATTTCACACAGAACAAAGCTGGATCAGACCTACTCCCTCGGTCCTAAAATATAATTCATTCTACACTATTTATACGTTTATTAATATGGATCGGAAAAAAATAGGCTAGAAAGAACTATATTTTGGGACGGAGATAGTATGTTTTTTCAACAGACAAAAAGAAACAGGGAGATGGCATTCACCAGTTCACGAGACATCACCGTGAAACTGCAAACGAATCAACAAATGTAGGCTTAGCTCGCCAGCAGCCAAAAAATGGGGCCTTCCTGAGGAGCTCAAGCGCGTGATGGTATTCATGAGCCGTATCCTGCAACAGGAACAGAAAATCAGACACGTTTGTAATCGGTTCTTGGATGGTAGCAGGTGAAATCAATAGGAAGAACCTGGCGGAATAAAAAACGCTATGTCTTAGTACTAAACATCAGTTTATCCCAGAGATCACGAAATACCTTAAGTGCCCGGTAAGATAGCTCCTCGCATTTTAGTTGCCTCACCAAAGGATGCTCAAGGGACAAAAATGCTTCTAGTAGTCTTCTCCTAGGACAACAGTCAACACACGGTCCTCTCAACGGTTTTGCGTCAGAATCGCGATGGAAGAAATCCACACAAGGAAAAGACCCGCTTACTTGCAGACCAGTGACTCGGTGGAGGGTAAGTGTGCTGCCTTTGATGAGGTTCCTTGTTTCCTACCAGTTGTGCCTAAGACAACTTCATGCAAACCGGATTTATTCCAACAAATCGAGTACCTAGTAAAAGATAAACGACAAAGCTAACGCTTCAGTAAAAAAGAATGGCACAATAAACGGATGCATAAAGAAAGAGACAAAATGGGGGGAAAAGGATCCAGCTCATGGAACAAACCATATACTACCCGCATGTCAAGAGGCGTACGTCTCCAGGAATCTGTTGAAACTCTGTTGGTGGGACAGGCGCCTCAAAAACCTTTGGCTGAAGATAGAAATGATTTGTTATCGTGGAGAAGTTACTGGAACATAAGAAAAGGAACACCAACCTTCTGCATTTTGAAAGGAGGCGGCAATTCGGTGGGTAGAGAGGACAGACGAGCATCCAGGGCCTTCTTGATATTATTTTTAATAGAGAACCGTTCAGGAGTACCATCAGGTAATTGTCCAATAGTAATGGTGGACAAATACAAGGGTTCCAGTATATGTGACAGCAATGCACCTGTTGAGGAATGCACAGAAAGAGGATTTATCCTACTTGGACATTTTGTAACCACTAAAGGGCACAATATAAAAAAAACAGTAATAGGATGCAAGAAAATAGCAATGCTGAATTGGATGCATAGAAAATTCCATGTTGACATAGAGGCAGAAGTTCCACACATATATATCTTAACTACTGTTACAAGATGAATAGCACATGTTAAAATGTTTCTGATCTTATCAACAGAAGTGGAAATGGTTACCTTGAATTCCTACAACGCTCCAGCGGGTGATTTTGTCAAAGCAGCTCATGGACGATGTTGTATCACCACGCCCTGGTTTCCTTTGAACAAAGCCAATTTCTGATATACAGAGTAGTATACTTATATTAGAAAATATATGACATATGTAATAGGATGAAATATAGTTTTGTTAAAATGTGGGCAATACAATGAATTCAATTTCTGTTGGCAGAACCAATAGAGACAAATGTCAGCATGTACCAATCTTGTGGATCGTATCAAACACCTACCGGGGTGTAAAATGGACCCTCCATTAAGCATAAAAAAACAATGTAAGCAGTCCAGTTCCACTGTTCCAGTTTAGCTGGACAGTTGCACAGAGGTTACTTAAGTCAACTAGCTAGGAGCACCACACTTCCATGCTACTGTTTTATCAATATATAAGGGCAGCAGACAAAATCAAGAAACCATCATAACTAAAATACATCTGGTTTGTAAACTAAACAATTCTCAAACTAATTGTTACCGGGACAAGGACCATGGAAGACACTACCATACTTAAAAGTTAGGGTACATGAAAATTACGAGCTCAAAACTTTGAAGGTACTGTTATGTAGAACACCAACATCAAGACAGTATAAGCATACCGACATTCATACTGTTCAGCTGTTTTCTTGGCAAATCAGACTGCGATGGTGGTACTGGCATGACTCCACCTACACAAAGTCACCAAATCAACTGGAACCATCAAACTATGTTATCAGGATATTGCCACAACCGACAAGAAAAAAATGATGGAATAGGTCTGCGAAAGTGCAGCAGCACAAGTATCACTTGTATCAGTTTACATACAAAGATGCAGGGTTGTTGAACAATTAGTCCGAGCAGTTAAAAATTTAGCTATTCCTAACTTAGCATTGTATTCTACATAGCATGCTCTAGGACAAACAATCGGAATCCAAACAAAAGAACACCAGTGTCTACTCACTACCATGGCACATACATGGGAGTTGTGTGATGTAAAGATGAAGGCAGTGCCCATCCCTCAGCCTCCATCTCCCAGCATCCCCGGAAGCAACCAGCCAATCAGGCGGGGCGCCACGGCCGATCTCGGAGTAGACGAGGCGGAGCAGCGCGCGGCGAGCGATGACCTCAGCGTGCGCGTCGTGAACGAGGTCCCCACGTGCGCTGAGCATCGAGGCACCGAGGCACTTGGTGCCGGTGCCCATGGAGAGCACAGTGAGGCTGTGCGAGTCCTGCGGGGCAGAGAGGAGGATGGCGGCGAGGACCGTGGACTCGCGCCCCTGCGGCTTCCCTTTCTTGGCCAGTGAGCGGTAGTGCCGGAGCGCCGCCGAGGACGCAGCTTCCGCCCAGGAGGAGGGAACGGCGGCGCCCTCTTGTGACGGCGCCGGAGAGGAGGACAGCATGGACGGCGTCGATGAGTTCTCGGGAGCAGGGTCAGAGAATCTAAACGAGTGCAGCAGCTTTGTGAAAAGTAGGGCTAAAAAAAATCTTGAGCTGGACGGCTCACACTCAAAACGAACCTAGCTGAAACTGATTTTTTGTCAGCTTGGATCAATTTGCTGTACCTATAAGCTGGCTCATGGTTTAACCAAACGAAATTTTATCACCTAAAGTTCTAATTAATATATAGTATTGATATTAAATAGACGATTAGTTTATATTATTTAAAATTACTGTACAGATTTAATCTATTTTCTCTATCATATTAGTAATATATTTAATTTACTTGTCGGGGACCATAATTAGGGGTACCCTCAAGACGCCTAATTCTCAGCTGGTAACCCCCATCAGCATAAAGCTGCAAATGCCTGATGGGCACGATTAAGTCAGGGATCAGTCCACACGAGTGACTCGATCACGCTTCACCCGAGCCTAGCCTCGGCCAAAGGCAGCCGACCTCGAGAGACTTCCGTCTCGCCCGAGGCCCCCTTTTTATGGCGGACACATCACCGGCTCGCCCAAGGCCTTGGCTTCGCTCAGAAGCAACCTTGACTAAATCACCACACCGACTGACCAAATTGCAGGGGCATTTAACGCAAAGGTGGACTGACACCTCTATCCTGACACGCGCCCCCGGCAGAGCCGAGGTGACCGCCGTCACTCCACCGCCCCACTGGCCAGTCTGACAGAAGGGCAGCGCCGCCTGCGCCACTCCGACTGCAGTGCCACTCGACAGAGTGAGTCTGACAGGCAATCAGGCCTTGCCAAAGGCGCCACGGCGAACTCCGCTCCGCCCGACCCCAGGGCTCGGACTCGGGCTAAGACCCGGAAGACGGCGAACTCCGCTCCGCCCGACCCCAGGGCTCGGACTCGGGCTAAGACCCGGAAGACGGCGAACTCCGCTCCGCCCGACCCCAGGGCTCGGACTCGGGCTAAGACCCGGAAGACGGCGAACTCCGCTCCGCCCGACCCCAGGGCTCGGACTCGGGCTAAGACCCGGAAGACGGCGAACTCCGCTCCGCCCGACCCCAGGGCTCGGACTCGGGCTAAGACCCGGAAGACGGCAAACTCCGCTCCGCCCGACCCCAGGGCTCGGACTCGGGCTAAGACCCGAAAAACGGCGAACTCCGCTCCGCCCGACCCCAGGGCTCGGACTCGGGCTAAGACCCGGAAGACGACGAAACTCCGCCTCGCCCGACCCCAGGGCTCGGACTCCGCCCTGGCCTCGGCTGAACGACTTCCGCCTCGCCCGACCCCTTGGCTCGGGCTCGGCCACGGCAACAGAAGACAGACTCAACCTCGGCTTCGGAGGAAACCCCACGTCACCCTGCCTAGGGCACAGACCGCCACGTCAACAGGAGGCGCCATCATCATCCCACCCCGAATTGACTCGGGTCACGGAGGACAAGACCGGCGTCTCATCCGGCCAGCTCCGCCAGAGGGGCAATGATGGCGCTCCACAAGCTCTATGACGACAGCGGCCCCCAGCTCTCTTACGGAAGCAGGACAACGTCAGCAGGGACTCGACCGCTCCAACAGCTGTCCCTCCATCAGGCTCCGCCGCACCTCCGACAGCCACGACACCACACCAGCAGGGTACCCAAATCTCTCCGGCTGCCACATTGGCATGTACCTAGGGCACTAGCTCTCCCTCCGCTAGACACGTAGCACTCTGCTACATCCCCATTGTACACCTGGATCCTCTCCTTACGACTATAAAAGGAAGGACCAGGGCCTTCTCAGAGAAGGTTGGCCGCGCGGGACCGAGGACGGGACAGGCGCTCTCTTGGGGCCGCTCGCTTCCCTCACCCGCGTGGACGCTTGTAACCCCCCTACTGCAAGCGCACCCGACCTGGGCGCGGGACGAACACGAAGGCCGCGGGACTTCCACCTCTCTCACGCTCGGCTCCGGCCGCCTCGCCTCTCCCCCCTTCGCGCTCGCCCACGCGCTCGACCCATCTGGGCTGGGGCACGCAGCACACTCACTCGTCGGCTTAGGGACCCCCCTGTCTCGAAACGCCGACAGTTGGCGCGCCAGGTAGGGGCCTGCTGCGTGCTGACAAACAGCTCCCCGTCAAGCTCCAGATGGGCAGTCTCCAGCAACCTCTCCGGCCCGGGACGGTGCTTCGTTTCGGGACTCTCGAGTTCATGTCCTTCGACGGCAGCTACGACATGACACTTCTTCCACCGCCGCGCGACTACGACAATGGTGGCCGACAACCCGCCCGCCGGCGGCGGAATCGACGACGTCTTCCCCGCGTGGTGAAAGAGCAATATTCGGGCTCGCTCCGTTCTCTCCCCGGCCAACGGAGGAGGAGGCGGAGCCGTCAAGGCCAGACGGGAGGCCGCGCTTCGCCGGCCGTCGAGCGAATCGACGCCCCCGACGCCCCGACGGAAGGCACGCCGGACGTCGACCTCGCGTTTGAGACGGAGGCGAGCGCCGTCCCCCCGCGGCACGCTGACCCCGAGCAAGAAGACGACGCCGGCGCGCTCGCGGAAAGCCTGCAGGACGTCGCCCTCGAACCAGAGATGACGGCGCAACCAGTCCCCGATGTGACTACGTCGCTCCTCGTCGACCAAAAGGTAACGACTAACTCCCATCTTGCGTCATTTCGACTCGGCCTCAACCCGCCAAACGACCTCGTTTTGGCGGGCGCTCTCGTTGAGGCGAGTGCAACCCCACTGAGGTTCTGTATGCGGTCACCTTGGGACCGACTGACGGACGTCTCGACCTACGGGCCCTCCGGGTCCGAGGAAGATGACGATCCCAGCATCGGTTGGGATTTCTCCGGACTTGGCAACCCCAGTGCCGTGCGGGACTTCATGACCGCATGTGACTACTGTCTGTCCGACTGTTCCGATGGAAGCCGCAGCCTTGGCGACGAGAGCTGCGGCCCAGGCCTCGAATGTTTCCACATCGAGCTAGGGGATCCCACCGAAGGCAACCATCTTGGCATGCCGGAGGATGGTGATCTCCCTAGGCCGGTGCCTCGCGCCGACATCCCACGGGAGCTAGCTGTGGTCCCCGCTCCGGCGGGGGGTTACGACCCACAACTCGAGCAAGTCCGCGAGGCGCAGGCCAGGCTCAACGAGGGAACAGGAGCGCTTGAGCCGATCCGTCGGGACGTCGGACAGGCATTGGTGGGCCAACCCCTGGCCGGAGAAATACGTCATCTGCCCCAAGGTCTCCAACACCGCGTCGCCAACGATGCCAGGATCAGGCCGCCGCCCGCATCCAGTGGGGTCGGTCAGAACCTGGCAACCGCAGCGATGCTCATCCGCGCGATGCCGGAGCCGTCAACCACCGAGGGTCGGCGAATCCAGGGAGAACTCAAGAATCTCCTGGAAGGCGCTGCGGCCCGGCGGGCCGAGAGCACTGCATCCCGGAGGCAAGGATATCCCTCGGAACCTCATGCCGCGACTTCCCGATTCATGCGGGAAGCCTCGGTCTACACCGGGCGCACGCGCAACACCGCGCCTGCGGCCCCGGGCCACCTCGGCAACGAGCACCACCGACGCGACCGTCGGGCTCACCTCGACGAAAGGGTGCGCCGAGGCTACCACCCCAGGCGTGGGGGGCGCTACGACAGCGGGGAGGATCGGAGTCCCTCGCCCGAACCACCCGGTCCGCAGGCCTTCAGTCGGGCCATCCGACGGGCGCCATTCCCGACCCGGTTCCGACCCCCGATTACTATCACAAAGTACTCGGGGGAAACGAGACCGGAACTGTGGCTCGCAGACTACCGCCTTGCCTGCCAACTGGGTGGAACGGACGACGACAACCTCATCATCCGCAACCTCCCCCTGTTCCTCTCCGACACTGCTCGCGCCTGGTTGGAGCACCTGCCTCCGGGGCAGATTTCCAACTGGGACGACTTGGTCCAAGCCTTCGCAGGCAATTTCCAGGGCACATACGTGCGCCCCGGGAACTCCTGGGACCTTCGAAGCTGCCGGCAACAGCCGGGGGAGTCGCTCCGGGACTACATCCGGCGATTCTCGAAGCAGCGCACCGAGCTGCCCAACATCACCGACTCGGATGTCATCGGCGCGTTCCTCGCCGGCACCACTTGCCGCGACCTGGTGAGCAAGCTGGGTCGCAAAACCCCCACCAGGGCGAGCGAGCTGATGGACATCGCCACCAAGTTCGCCTCCGGCCAGGAGGCGGTCGAGGCTATCTTCCGAAAGGACAAGCAGCCCCAGGGCCGCCCATCGGAAGAAGATCCCGAGGCGTCTGCTCCGCGCGGTGCCAAGAAGAAAGGCAAGAAGAAGTCGCAATCGAAACGCGACGCCGCAGACGCGGACCCTGTCGCCGCCGTCGAGTATAAGAACCCTCGGAAGCCCCCCGGAGGTGCAAACCTCTTCGACAAGATGCTCAAGGAGCCGTGCCCCTACCATCAGGGGCCCGTCAAGCACACCCTCGAGGAGTGCGTTATGCTTCGGCGTCATTTCCACAGGGCCGGGCCACCCGCCGAGGGTGGCAGGGCCCACGACGACGACAAGAACGAAGATCACCCAGCAGGGGGGTTCCCCGAGGTCCGTGACTGCTTCATGATCTATGGAGGGCATGCGGCGAATACCTCGGCTCGGCACCGCAAGCAAGAGCGCCGGGAGGTCTGCTCGGTGAAGGTGGCGGCGCCAGTCTACCTAGACTGGTCCGACAAGCCCATCACTTTCGACCGGGCCGACCACCCCGACCATGTGCCGAGCCCGGGGGAATACCCGCTCGTCGTCGACCCCGTCGTCGGCAATGTCAGGCTCACCAAGGTCCTGATGGACGGGGGCAGCTGCCTCAACATCATCTACGCCGAGACCCTCAAGCTTCTGCGCGTCGATCCGTCCTCCGTCCGAGCAGGCGCTGCGCCCTTCCACGGGATCATCCCTGGGAAGCGCGTCCAGCCCCTCGGGCGACTCGACCTCCCAGTCTGCTTCGGGACACCCTCCAACTTCCGAAGGGAGACCCTGACGTTCGAAGTGGTCGGGTTCCGAGGAACCTACCACGCCGTGCTAGGGAGGCCATGCTACGCGAAGTTCATGGCCGTCCCCAACTACACCTACCTGAAGCTCAAGATGCTGGGCCCCAACGGGGTCATCACTGTCGGCCCCACGTACAAACACGCGTTCGAATGCGACGTGGAGTGCGTGGAGTACGCTGAGGCCCTCGCCGAGTCCGAGGCCCTCATCGCCGACCTGGAGAACCTCTCCAAGGAGGTCCCAGACGTGAAGCGCCATGCCGGCAACTTCGAGCCAGCGGAGACGGTCAAGGCCGTCCCCCTCGACCCCAGTGGCGACACCACCAAGCAGATCCGGATCGGTTCCGGGCTCGAACCCAAATAGGAAGCAGTGCTCGTCGACTTTCTCCGCACAAACGCCGACGTCTTTGCGTGGAGTCCCTCGGACATGCCCGGCATACCGAGGGATGTCGCCGAGCACTCGCTGGATATTCGGGCCGGAGCCCGACCCGTCAGGCAGCCTCTGCGCCGATTCGACGAGGAGAAGCGCAGAGCGATTGGCGAAGAGATCCACAAGCTAATGGCGGCAGGGTTCATCAAAGAGGTATTCCATCCCGAATGGCTTGCCAACCCTGTGCTTGTGAGGAAGAAAGGGGGGAAATGGCGGATGTGCGTAGACTACACTGGTCTCAACAAAGCATGTCCGAAGGTTCCCTACCCTCTGCCTCGCATCGACCAAATCGTGGATTCCACTGCTGGGTGCGAAACCCTGTCCTTCCTCGATGCCTACTCGGGGTATCACCAAATCCGGATGAAAGAGTCCGACCAGCTCGCGACTTCTTTCATCACGCCGTTCGGCATGTACTGCTATGTCACCGTGCCGTTCGGCTTGAGGAATGCAGGCGTGACGTACCAGCGGTGCATGAACCATGTGTTCGGCGAACACATCGGACGCACAGTCGAGGCCTACGTCGATGACATCGTAGTCAAGACACGGAAGGCTTCCGACCTCCTCTCCGACCTTGAAGTGACATTCCGGTGTCTCAAGGCGAAAGGAGTCAAGCTTAATCCTGGGAAGTGTGTCTTCGGGGTACCCCGAGGCATGCTCCTAGGGTTCATCGTCTCTGAACGAGGCATCGAAGCCAACCCGGAGAAGATTGCGGCCATCACCAGCATGGGACCCATCAAGGACTTAAAAGGGGTACAGAGGGTCATGGGATGCCTCGCGGCCCTGAGCCGTTTCATCTCACGCCTCGGCGAAAGAGGTCTGCCTCTGTACCGCCTCTTAAGGAAGGCCGAATGTTTTGTTTGGACCCCTGAGGCCGAGGAAGCCCTCGGTAACCTGAAGGCGCTCCTTACGAAGGCGCCAGTCTTGGTGCCGCCAGCGGACGGGGAAACCCTCTTGGTCTACGTCGCCGCGACCACTCAGGTGGTTAGCGCCGCGATTGTGGTCGAAAGGCACGAGGAAGGGCATACATTGCCCGTTCAGAGGCCGGTCTACTTCATCAGCGAAGTGCTGTCCGAGACTAAGATCCGCTACCCACAAGTTCAAAAGCTGATGTATGCTGTGATCCTGACGAGGCGGAAGCTACGACACTACTTCGAGTCCCATCCGGTAACTGTGGTGTCATCCTTCCCCCTGGGGGAGATCATCCAGTGCCGAGAGGCCTCGGGCAGGATCGCAAAGTGGGCAGTGGAGATCATGGGCGAAACGATCTCGTTCGCCCCTCGGAAGGCCATCAAGTCCCAAGTGTTGGCAGATTTCGTGGCCGAATGGGTCGACACCCAACTACCAACGACTCCGATCCAACCGGAGCTCTGGACCATGTTTTTCGACGGGTCGCTGATGAAGACGGGGGCCGGCGCGGGCCTGCTCTTCATCTCGCCCCTCGGAAAGCACTTGCGCTACGTGCTGCGCCTCCACTTCCCGACGTCCAACAATGTGGCCGAGTACGAAGCTCTGGTCAACGGATTGCGGATCGCCATCGAGCTAGGGGTCAGACGCCTCGACGCCCGCGGTGATTCGCAGCTCGTCATCGACCAAGTCATGAAGAACTCCCACTGCCGCGACCCGAAGATGGAGGCCTACTGCGACGAGGTTCGGCGCCTGGAAGACAAGTTCTTCGGGCTCGAGCTCAACCACATCGCTCGACGCTACAACGAAACCGCAGACGAGCTGGCTAAGATAGCCTCGGGGCGAACGACAGTCCCCCCGGACGTCTTCTCCCGGGATCTGCATCAACCCTCCGTCAAGCCCGACGACGCGCCCCAGCCCGAGGTACCCTCGGTTCAGCCCGAGGTACCCTCGGCTCAGCCCGAGGTACCCTCGGTTCAGCCCGAGGCACCCTCGGCCCAGCCCGAGGTACCCTCGGCCCCCGAGGGCGGGGCATTGAACGTCGAGGAAGGGCAGAGCGGGGCCACGCCAGACCAAGATTGGCAGGCCCCATACCTGCAATATCTCCGTCGAGGAGAGCTACCCCTCGACCAAGTCGAGGCTCGGCGGGTAGCGCGACGCGCCAAGTCATTCATCTTGCTGGGCGACGAAGAGGAGATCTACCATCGCAGCCCCTCGGGCATCCTCCCGCGATGCATCTCCATCGCCGAAGGTCAGGAACTGCTGCAAGAAGTACACTCGGGGGCTTGCGGCCACCACGCAGCACCCCGAGCCCTCGTTGGAAATGCTTTCCGGCAAGGCTTCTACTGGCCAACGGCGGTGGCTGACGCCACTAGAATTGTCCGCACCTGCGAAGGGTGCCAATTCTATGCGAAGCGGACACACCTGCCCGCTCAGGCTCTGCAGACAATACCCATCACCTGGCCCTTCGCTGTATGGGGTCTGGACCTCGTCGGTCCCTTGCAGAAGGCGCCCGGGGGCTACACGCACCTGCTGGTCGCCATCGACAAATTCTCCGAGTGGATCGAGGTCCGACCCCTGAACAGCATCAGGTCCGAGCAGGCGGTGGCATTCTTCACTAACATCATCCATCGCTTCGGGGTCCCGAACTCCATCATCACCGACAACGGCACCCAGTTCACCGGCAAAAAATTCTTGGATTTTTGCGAAGATCACCATATCCGGGTGGACTGGGCCGCCGTGGCTCATCCCATGTCGGATGGGCAGGTAGAGCGTGCCAACGGCATGATTCTACAAGGGCTCAAGCCTCGGATCTACAACGACCTCAACAAGTTCAGCAGGCGATGGATGAAGGAACTCCCCTCGGTGGTCTGGAGCCTAAGGACGACGCCGAGTCGTGCCACGGGCTTCACGTCGTTTTTCCTGGTCTACGGGGCTGAAGCTGTCTTGCCCACTGACCTGGAATACGGCTCCCCGAGGGCGAGGGCCTACAACGAACAAAGCAACCAAGCCAGCCGAGAGGAATCGCTGGACCAGTTGGAGGAAGCTCGGGACAGGGCCTTACTACACTCGGCGCGGTACCAACAGTCCCTGCGACGCTACCACGCCCGAGGGTTCCGGTCCCGAGAACTCCAGGTGGGCGACCTGGTGCTTCGGCTGCGACAAGACGCCCGAGGGAGGCACAAGCTCACGCCCCCCTGGGAAGGGCCATTCGTCATCGCCAAAGTTCTGAAGCCCGGAACATACAAGCTGGCCAGCAATCAAGGCGAGATCTACGACAACGCTTGGAACATCAAACAGCTACGTCGCTTCTACCCTTAAGATGTTTTCAAGTTGTTCATATACCTCGCACCTACGCAAAGTTTAGTTGTCAAGGAAGGGTCGGCCTAGCCTCGGCAAAGCCCGACCCTCTCTCGGGGGCTAAAAGGGGGGAGACCCCCTCTGCGTCGAATTTTTCCTCGAAAAAGGATCTCTTTTTAGCAGGATTTCTTTCGTGCTTCTTGACTACTTCGGAAAGCGGATCCTGGAAACGACGAGGTACACGTAAGCAGCCAAGGCTGACCGAGCCGAGGGACTCCTACGCCTCCGGGATACGGATACCTCACTCGTCCCCTTCTGCGATAAGTAACTTGCGCTCGGATAAAGCGACTTCGTGGACCGAACGAGTCATCACGTTCGGAAGCTCTCCTGCCGAAGCAGTCCTTCAAGCTTTCTCGACTAAGTCGGCGACAGGGCCTCATGGACAGGTGAAAGTACGCGTAAGCGGCAAGGCCGACCGAGCCGAGGGATTCCCACGCCTCTGGGATACGGATACCTCACTCGTCCCTTCCGCGAAAAGCAACTCTCGCTCACACAAACATCCCTGTTACCGACGAAGTCCAGATGCTCGAAACAGGAGGAAAAAAGACGCAGCTTCGCAAGCGGGGCGAGGGTGTGTTCTTCTGGCCTCGGCGGCCGCGGAAAGCACACGCTACAAGATGATCTGATCCTGCAGGCTCGGGTCTTCACGCTGAAGGGAGCCGTAGCACCCTCGGCATCGACGACGTCTTCAGCAAAGCCCGACCCAGCCTCGGGCGGCGCCACGGTCCAGGGGCTCCTCCGGGTGTAACACCCGGTTTTAAAGAACAAAGCCGGGTGCATCTCATACATGCGCCAAAGAAGACAACATATATAATAACAGAGTGTATAGAGATAAATGTCATAAAACATCAGAGTATTTATTACATAGCGGAAGACTTATTACAAAATAAAAGTGTAACATAAAACGAACTAAGGATCGTCGGCGCCAATGTCGACTGAGAAACGCCACCTAGATCGGATCAAACTCCTCGCCATGTGGCTCCTCCTGAACCACCTGTTCTTCTCCTGTGGGGGGGTGTGAGACAGCAAGAGTGAGCTCACATACGTTCATCGCTCAACAAGTTGTGGGGAATAATGTGGCATGAACTCACCAAAGGTGGGAGTTCATGAAGTGTAAGGCTGATCAATGAAATAAAGGCTGAGGCTGAGCATTGCTTTTATAAGTTGGTCCAAATTTTATTAGCAATTACTAAGTGTAAGTAAATACCAAACCTTAATAATAATAAAGAAAAGTAATAGTAAAATAATCCCAAATGCGATGCAAATGTCAAATTGAATTTAAGTTCCATATTTAATCATGTGAGGGTCCGAGCCGCTCTTGACCGTGAGCACGGCTAGTATACTAGTTTTACACTCTGCAGAGGTTGCGCATCTTTACCCACAAGTCGTGTATCCCATGTCGCCTGGGTTTGCAAGGCCCTTAGACACTACCGAGGTGAATGGCTAGGGATCCACTACGGGGCCTTTACAAAGTTCCACTAGCTTCCGAAAACCCGCTACAGTTTATAGGAAGATCCAGTACAGGGTTCCTGGCTGACAGCCATCGCAGCAAAATCAACCAGGGACCTCCCCGCACTGACCTCTCCCCTACTGCCCTTGCCCCTTTCGGGTAAGGTAGTCTTCCACTAGCTTTCCTAATTAGTCAGCCAAGGGCGTCCCATTATACCCTTGTGGTAGCACTGTTTTCCCGGGTGGTCGCTCCATGTTCCCATTAATTTAATGATCTTAACATGAACAATAATAATAACAAGTTAATAACAGAATAATCATGAATAGTGTATCTCCATACCCAATCCACATAAAGCAATAGCAAGTACTACCCAAAAATATTTCAGGGGTGAACAAGGTATAGAGGTAATCAAAACTGGGGTAACATAAAGGCTCCCATCAAAATTATCCTATGGAGATCATTAAAATTAATAAGAACATAGCTGGGAAAGTAAGTGATCAAGGGCACAACTTGCCTGCAATGAGCTCCTGCTCAGCTACTTCTACTTGTTGAAGCTCAGGTTCCACAGTGGGTTGCTCGTCTACTCGCATCAACACAATACATACATAGTATAGCCAAAATCAACATCACACCAAACAGATGAATGAAATATACAGTAAAAATCTACACATTAAAATAAAAACCTAGGAACAGGAATCATAATTTTTGGAGTTATAGAATTTAAGTTATGAATTTTCAAATGTTTTATGTGCTTTAAGTAGGATTAAGTGATAAACAAATTTCTTACTGTTTTCATGACATAACAGAGGCTCTAGGTGATAGAGGATAAAATTACAAAATTTCAGGAAGTGGAATGGCTCAATTTGGAGCTAGTATGAATTTTCTATGAATTTATGAAGTTCTAGCAATTATTTTTCTATTAAAAATCTATTTAATAATCATTTTCTCTGGTTTTACTATGTTCTGGACTGGGCGCACTATTTCCAGAGAACTCAGGGGGCTCGGGGTAAATCTACAGAGACACAGAGAACAGTCCACAACGGACGGCGGGTTCTATTTCCAAAAGGTCCAGGGTCTCTTATGCAATTGTGGCACGGTGAAGGGTATCGCAGAACATGGGCCGTTCGATTCACATTCAAGGGCTCAGATTAGATTTAATATATACCGAACCGGTACGCGCCCAGAGCCGTCCGATCGGATATCAAGTGCCCAGATGAATTCCCCCCCTTACTGAACTGCTATGCGCTCAGATCCGTGCGATCTACATCCGATGGCTCAGAGTATAATGTGACGTGATCTAATCTAACGCGTGAGATCACGATCTAACGGTCCAAGATTCATGGCACTAGGGCTTTGGCTTCATCTAATCCGAGCCGTCGCCCACAGATCCGACGGTGAAAAGGACTCTGCCCCAACCCCGACGGGAGAGTGCGGCGGCGCCCCAGCCCGCGGCGGACGCCATGGCCACAACGCCCCAAAGCTCAACCCCGAGCGCAAAACTCAGATCCGAATCGCTCTGCATGATGCCCTAAACATGGTAAATTCAATGGACGAGTACGTACCCCACAATGCGCCGCAGAGAGGTCCGGCCACGGTGAGTGGTGGATTCCCAACTCCGGCGAGAGATTCCCGTGGCCGCCAATCACCCTTCTCCGATTGCGCCCTCGCAAAGCTTCCGCGTGGTCAGCACGAGCCTCGGTTGGCCAAACTAGAGCCTAATTTGCTTTGCTCGCGGCTGTCTGCGACGGCGGCTGTGAGGTCACCCAACGGCGTGCGGCGGTGGTGTTTTATACCCTGGAGAGAGTCCAAATAGGAGAAGAGAGAGTCGCCAGGGACCCCGAGAAGCCCGCACGGAGACCCGCACGATCTGGCCGGGACGCGGTGTTTGTTTCAACGAACTCCGAGATCGGCGGCGACCACGGTCCACGGCTGAGTCTTGCGCCCGCAACAGAGGGAGAAGGTGGTTCTGACGTGCGGGGGCCACAAGCCAGTGAGAAGCCGAGCGCGCGCTGAAGACTTACATGCGGGCCCCGGCTGGCAGTCACGGAAAGCGTGCGCGCGTGAGGGAGTCCGGCCAGATGGGCCGCGCGGGTCAATTCCCCGGTGGGCCGAAATGGTGCTAGCCGGCCCAGGTAGGTTCCCTTTACCCTTTTCTTTTATTTTTTTTCTATTTTCTTTTCTTGTTTTCAAATTCAATTTGAATTTCGAACTCGAATTCAAACTTGTGTCAAGTTTATTCTTAATTTATAATTTTACTTTAAAAGTATTAAATTTTGGAAATATATATTAATTTTCTTTACATTTATATTCTTTCCTCTTCCCATTTTCATTTCCAAACCCTAATTACCATTTGGGTTTCAATTTCATTTATCTCTTGTTATGCCTTGATTAGTAGTGTTGAGATGGTTGTTAATATTTAAATGCATAGCAAACAAAACTCCAACGAGATGCACTTCTTTTATTTTAGTGTCTTTGGTTTGATTTAATCACTCTTCAATTTATGTATGCTCTGTTCATGATGCAAATAAGGCACATAAGATGAGGAAATCTCCATATAATGCTTTTATATCATTTTGAGTATTACAAATCCTACCCCCCTTAAAAATAATCTCGTCCTCGAGATTTAAGAGGAACTAGGGAAAAGGTGGGGAAAATCTATACGAAGCTCTTCTTCTCTTTCCCAAGTTGCTTCATCTTCACTGTGGTGACTCCATTGAACTTTGCACATCTTTATCACCTTATTTCTCGTAACCCGAGTCAAAGTATCCAAAATCTTGATGGGGTACTCAGCATAAGTCAAGTCCTCTTGAACACTAAGGTCTTCCATTGGTAACTGTTCTTCAGGCACCCTGAGACATTTCTTCAGCTGAGATACATGAAAGACATCGTGAACATCCGCGAGATGATCCGGTAACTCCAATTGGTATGCAACCTCTCCCACTCGCTTTAAGATTAAGAAGGGTCCAATAAAGCGAGGGGACAACTTTCCTTTGACTTTGAACCTTCTCATGCCCCGGAGTGGTGACACCTTCAAATAGACATAATCTCCCTCTTTAAACTCAAGCAGTCTTCTCCGGGTATCAGCATAACTTTTCTGCCTGGATTGTGCAGTTCTCAAATTCTCCCTTATTTGCTGAACTTGTTCCTCTGCTTCTTGTATAATCTCAGGTCCAAACAACTGCCTTTCACCAGTTTGATTCCAATACAAGGGAGTCCTGCACTTTCTGCCATACAAAGCCTCGAACGGTGACATCTTCAAGCTGGCCTGGTAGCTATTATTATATGAGAACTCCGCATACGGCAAACTCTTATCCCAACTACCACCATGTTTAAGAGCACAAGCTCGTAACATATCTTCAAGCACTTGGTTAGTCCTCTCAGTCTGCCCATCAGTCTGGGGATGGTAAGCCGAACTGAAATTCAATCTTGTATCCAATGACTCGTGCAACTTCTTCCAATATCGAGAGGTAAACTGTGGTCCTCGATCAGACACGATCTTCTTTGGCACGCCATGTAAGCATACAATCCGTGCCATGTATAACTCTGCCAACTTGGCACCCGAATACGTGGTCTTCACTGGAATAAAGTGGGCTACTTTAGTTAGCCTGTCCACAATCACCCATATGGAATCATATCCAGCAGACGTGCGGGGTAATCCAACAATGAAGTCCATGCCAATCTCTTCCCATTTCCACTCAGGTATCTTTAGTGGGTGCAGTAGTCCGGCTGGCCTCTGGTGTTCAGCCTTAACTCTTCGACACACATCGCACATAGCCACATGTGCAGCCACATCTCTCTTTAGTCCATACCACCAATACTTTTGCTTTAAATCCCGATACATCTTAGTGCTCCCAGGGTGGATAGAATAAACTGAATCATGTGCCTCCTTCAATATGGTTTCCCGAAGACTATCGATATCGGGAACACAGATCCGATTCTTGAACCATATCGTGCCTTGCTCATCCTCTGTGAACTCTGAGCCTCTACCCTCTGTTATCAGATCCTTGATCTCCTGGATTTTGGCATCACCAACCTGACCTTTACGAATCTCTTGCTCCAAGGTAGGTTCCAACTCGATGGTGACTCCTTCAGTGTGTGTAACAATTTGAAAGTGCATTCATCCCTTTTGTGAGTTTTGGTGATTTGGATAACAACACATTTAAAGGTCTAACGAGTTTGCTAAGTGTTGAACAGGAAATTCAGTATGATGAACATACTTGAATAGTGTATAATGATCAGTGAACAAAGGTTCAACACGAGGTTAAATAACCAATGAGACAATGCAAATGGATATAATATGATCTCTATATTGGTTTGAATATATGGACAAGACCTGAGAAATCACTACATACATATGACCAGAATAGAGGACAAAGTGATTTAGAGGATTGGTCAAGCCAAAGAGAATAAGATATGAGGAATCGTGAATTGGCTTGACCATATTACTGTCAGTCCATATATGCTTCTATGAGAATCAAACTAGAGCTTGATTGATCTTGACAATTATATCTAGAAGACATTCAAGCAAGGTTCACAATATTGAAGAAATGGTTCTCTCAATGGATGCTCAATTTGATGTGACTCAAGAATGGCTTGATAGGGTGAAGATAGCAAGGAAAGGGCTTCGAGGAACTAAGCGAAGGTGAAGGTCAAGCGACGGCTTGTAGACCGAGGTACCATGGCTAAGGTGAAGAAGAGAGTACTTGCACTAAGTCGATGAACTAATCAGCTATGAAGAGTTACAACATGTTGATGCATCAGTAAGGTGACTTGAAGCCATGATTTGAACTCATATAAGGTGATATGGTACAAGTCACAGGGTTTGATTTGAGTTTGCTTCAAAAGGTGAGACAAAGATGTTTGTGATCCTTATGAAGCAATGCCATGGAGAAATCACACATGAGACACCAATGACTCAAGGAGTTTACTTCATTATATTTTATTTAACTTGAGTATAGGAATCGTCGTACTATAAAGGGGGATCCAAAAAGAAGGTTGGTGTTTGCCAAAGCTCAAACCTCTCTATTCAAAAGCTATTTTTGAAAAGCAAAAATCTCTTTAACGTTCTATGGTTGACCATGGTTAGGTTTGAGAAACCTAGAGTGTTCTTGTTGAAAAGCAGCTGAACTTCTTCAACTGCAGCTGAGCTTTCCAGCTGAACTTGACTTCAGCTGAGTTGAGCTTCTTCAGCTGCAGCTGAGCTTTCCAGCTGAACTTGACTTCAGCTGAGTTGAGCTTCTTCAGCTGCAGCTGAGCTTTTCAGCTGAGCTGAACTTCAGCTGGGTTGAACTTTCTCAACTCCAGCTGAACTTCAACTTCAACTGGGGTCCAGGCAGGTTCAACCGGGGTCCAGGGCAAGTTCAACCGGGGTCCAGAGAGGTTCAACCGGGGTCCAAGAAAAGTTCAGCCGGGGTTTTTTTCCCGGACCTCACTGGTCAATACCGGTTGAACCGGCCCTAGGGGCGGTTCAACCGGTGTCAGGACCTGTTTTTGCAGTCTGACTTGCAGTCTGCCAGTCTGACTGGTAGACTGTCTGTCAGCCTGCCCCAGGCGGTTGAACCGGTCTTAGGGGCGGTTCAACCGGTCTTGGTCAACTTTGACCAGTCTGTGGTCAGTCTGCGCGTCAGTCTGCCAGTCAGACTGGCAGACAGGCTGCCAGGTCTGCCAGGGGCGGTTCAACCGCCCTAGGGGGCGGTTCAACCGGTTTTCAACGGATTTTTTAGTCCAACGGCTAGTTTTGAGCTCCCACTATATATACTACCTCCTACCTCTCTCCCCACAGCAGTGAGCATGATTTGAACTCCATTTCTAACCCAAGAAACACCTCCCTCTCTCTCTCACATCTCTTGCCTCTCCCATTTCAAATCTTTGGAGAGAAATCTTTGAGTGAGCTTGAGAACTGCGGTTTTGTGCTTCATCTCTAAATCTCTCTTGCTCTTCTTCTTGATTCGAGCTTTGGTACTACATCGAGTTCTTTGTGGATTCATTACTCTTGGAGCTTCTAGCTCCTAGACGACTAGGTGTCTCTTGTGAGTCTCCAAATCTTGTGGAAGACCACAAGAAAGTTTGTATTACCCGCTCGTTTGAGCAAAGATTAGTGTGTGAGCTTGACCTTTGTGGTCGGCAAAGGGAGGATTAGGGTTGAAAGAGACCCGACTCTTTGTGGGCGCCTCAACGAGGAAGTAGGGCACCTTGGTGGTGTGACCGAACCTCGGGATAAATCTTGTGTCTCTTGTGTTCTTGCTCATTGTGTTTGTTGGTGTTCTTCGTTCTCTCACCATCCCGCGAAAGAATTGTTTATATCTTTTTGGTGTGTAGATTTTGAGAAGTGCCCTTCTCAGATCTACTACTTTGAACCCTGTGGATCATTTAAAACATCTCATTTCCAAAGTTAACTGGGTGAATTTCGAGATCAATTTAGTTTTACCCAGTTTGCTTCTAGATTTTGTTGAAGAAGTTTTAACTTGCCTATTCACCCCCCCTCTAGGCAACTTTCAATTGGTATCGGAGCCTAATCCTCGTTCTAACGCTTAACCGCGTGAGGAAAGATCATGTCGGGGGGACTAAGAAACGAAAGTGCTTCTAAGCTTGAAAAATTTGAGGTTGCCTCGACTTCATCTTTTGTTGCAGATGTTGATCCTAGGGCAATAGATCTTGCCATGAGAATCGCCGAAAGGATGTTCCTCAAAATGAAGGAAGATAAGGCGAAGAACAAAATTGAAGAAGAAAATGATCGATGGAGACCAAACGATGAATCCACCTCTTCACAAGGTTCGTCTTTCAAATCCACTTCTCATATGTGCTTTATTGCTAATGGGAGTGACAGTGAAAGCGAAAGTGAGGATGAGGAGGAGCAAGAAAGTGATAGTGAAGATGAGGACGATCTTCAACAATTCTTCGCTCAACTAAGCAAGAAACATCGGATGAGCTTGCTCAAACTCATGAAAAGAGCAGAAGAACAAAAAGAAATGCTTCATAAGCAAGAAGACTTCCTCATCAGAAAAATCGAAGACTTAGAGAAGTTGACCAAAGAGCATGAGAAGCTAAAGTGCTCTCATGATGATTTGGTCCAAAGGTATGAAGACATTTCAATTGAGCAAATTAAAGTTGTTAATCATTCATCATATATTGCTCAATTAGAAAACAAAAATGCTATGTTCAAGAACACGATAGAAAGGCTAAATATTGAAAATCTAGCTTTGCAAGAAAAACATGATATGCTTGTGTGCTCTCATAATAAATTTATGGATTCACATATCATGTTAGAAATGGCTCACGAGGTTGTGTTAACTAATTTTAAATCATACCAACCTCACATATGCACATGTACTCAAGTAGAAACTATATTATCATGTGCTAACAAATGTTGCTCTCAAGAAAGCCAATCTTCCATTGAGCTAGAAATTTCAGGAATTAGTGATATTTCTATCACACAAGAAAATAAAGAGTTCAAGGAAGAAGTTGGAAGGCTAAGAAGGAGCTTAACTATTTTGAAGGGAAAGTGTCATGCTCAACCTTCTCAAGATAACCGTGATAATATGATGAAAAAGCTTGAGAAGGGGACAACCGTAGCATGCACAAAACCCCTTCAAAAGAATATCAAGCTTTCCAAGAAGGACATGAGCAAGACTCAAGGTGAGAAAATTAATGCTCATATTATTTGCTCTAACAATGTACCTATGTGCTTCAACAAAGAAAGATCAAAGATAAGCGATAGGAGGTGCTATGGATGCAAGGAGAAGGGTCATGAAATTGGTTCATGCCCCCACATGAAGAACCAAAACCTTGCACGATCAAGAAAGATGACCATCAAAAAGGATGAAAGCAAAGGGCAAATGCATTGCAAGGACAAGCACCACATTTGTTACAATTGCCGTGAAAAGGGTCATCTATTCAAGGTTTGTCCAAAGGGTAAAAATCCTAAGCTTAACTTAACAATACATTCAGATATGCTTAGGAGACCCAAAATTTGACTCTTGTGCTAGAAAGGTGATGACTTCACCACATTCTAGGACTAAGGCTATTTGGGTGCCTAAGTCCTTATTGGCTAACCTTGGTGGACCCATCCAAAAATGGGTACCAAAGTGTAATTAACAAGTTTTGCAGGTACCCAGAGATGATATGAAGCTTTGGGTGCTTGAGCGGTTCAATTCAATTCTTATCTCAAGCTATCAATCTTACATTGTCTATCCTTTAAGATTGACCCAAAGATGAATTGAATTGTTATATCACTAACTTCATATTCATCTCTAGCAAGAACTTGTGTTGTAGGGAATAAGGATTAACCTTTGTGGGAATCAAGCAAAAGGCCTACAACCAAGTGATATCCAAAGGATGGTAACAATTAATTCTTAAGTGCACATTGTTTTTAATTGGTATATTCCTTTGTGTCTTTTGTAGCCACATAGGAAAAATGAAGCACTTGAAAATGAACTTAAAAGATTTTACCTTGCTTTGGAAAGGATCTAATTATATGGTAGATTGCAAGTTCATATTTTTATATTATGACAATCTACATGCTTTAAATTGGTTGTATGTATCTTGTGACATATTTCAAATTGATTATCGTATTATTGCCATGACCTAGACATAAAGAGGATTATCCCATGTTCTTAAATGAATAGAGTGCTAAGTAAGAAATTCAAATTCTTAAAGCACTTACCAAAAGGGAATTCTCTATATGACTAGAGTTGTGAGACTAATGTTTTTATCTAAGTGATTTATGTAGTTTCACAACATGAGAATGTGTTTCCCAAATAGAGTGTGACATTCAACGCTCAAAGAAGATCGAACCAATACTATGTGATGTATTCATTCTCATTAAAATTGGTTTTGAGTCTTCTACATTAATCACTCACCATGTTATGAATTAAACTTGCCCTATAAACTTAATTAAACAATCATGCTACTTTTATCTTGTTTCAATTGATGTTATGCATGATGCCTGTAAGGGTAATTTAGTTCATATCATGAGGTTTCCTTAATTTAGTAACCTTCTTGTCATTCATATACTAGAGGTTGCTAAATAGGAAACTATTGCTTGTGTTACTAATACAATCTCTTTTAAGATATTTCATGGAAATTCATAAGTAGAGATTGTGCTCTTTCATTTGGTAAAATCACAAGCATTAAAGGTTAATCTTCACCTAAAAGAAAGATTAGGAATGCTCAAGGCAAAGGTATGGAACTAGTTGTTTCATTTGGTATGTGACCAATAATAGTTCCTTTCAAGTGGCATTCTTTCAATTGGTAATAATCTATTTTATGGAAAGAATTGTCAATATAAAGGTTAAATTTCTTTTGGCTTAAATTTGTAAATTGGTGCATATTTTTAATTCACTCCTCCATGTGCATTAACTTAAAGGGATTTAGTTTATGCCTTTATGCCTCATAAATGATAATTTGTTTGCCATTCATATATAGATATCATCATTCATTAAATACTTCCTTGTACTACTAATACATCTTTTCAAAGTGTTTTATCGACTAGTTTTAAAAGGAAAAGAGATAACAAAGAAGGAAGTCTCCACAAATGATGAAAAGAAGAATACTAAAGTGACACCACCACCGATAGTAAGATCTTTCAAATTGGTACAACAAATGGTACGTTCTATATGGTGGTAAGTATTCTTAGGCATAAGTTAATTCATTGCAAATTTGTCATGCCTTGACCATGATATGTAATGTACTCCCCATGAGACTCTTAACTGAATTGAAAGTGCATGTGTCAAGTCATTCAAATACTTAATGCACATATCTAGTGGGAGAACATTATATATCTTGTGTTAAAGAGAATAAGTTTCTCTTGAGTAAGCTATACTAAGACAATCCAAAATGGTAAATTTGTATCTCATTCATATAGATTGTAATCTTTGTTTTCTAAATAGCTACTCTTGATGCAGTTTAAAATTCCCTTATCATTAATTCTAAAAGTGCATAAGAATCTTTTTGTTGATATTCATCACATACATATGCACTAACATGGATATGATTTTTAAACTGTAAAAGGTATAATTAGTGATCCATACTCTCTAAATTTTGAAAACCCATATTTTGATATTTTAGAAATCTACTTCAATTGATATCCGTATGCTTCACATTGAATTAGATCACTAAGTTGTAAATTCCATGCATAACTTGTCTTTATGATATGAATGCTTGTGCGACTAACCTTGATAAGCTAGGTGCACCCAAAGTCAAGGTAGGTTCATCATCAAGAAGGCAACACAACGATGTATTAATAAAAGGAGAAAAGGCTCCTATTCTTAACTCTAGTTTTTATCTAAGTGATTAAATATTGACTTGAAACCATGTAAGATGGTTGTCAAGTATATGTGGGTGCCTATACAAAGAGAAAGGCCACAGTAAGGAATGTGTGGGTATCCAAGGCTCTTACTACTAATCTTAAAGGACCCAATTAAAATTGGGTACCAAAATACAAAGCTTAAACTTGTTTTGCAGGATCACTCCTTCAATGGATCAAGTTGGGTGCTCGATAATGAATATATAAATCATATTTGGAGATAGTAGCAAGGGTGGTAACAACTGAATCTCAAGTGCATATTATTTTCAAATCTTATCTCTTTTGTGACTTGTGTAGCCACTAAGGGAAAAGAAGCACTTGAGGATATACATCAGTTATTGATTATGAAATAAAGGTCCAATTGGAAGATAAATGAATATTATCATATGGTCAACAAATTCAAAACTATGTGATGTACTCTCTCTCTAGTTAATTTGGATTTGATTCTTCTATATTAGACACTCACCATAATATGGATTAAGTTAGCCCTTTAGACTTCATTGAATAACCATGCATATTATCCATATCATTCAAAATATATTGTGCTTAAGGGCTCAAGGGAAATTTAGTCCATATTATGAGGTTTCTCTATTTTTAGCAACACGCTTGTCTTTCGCATATAAAGGGTTGCTAAATAAGAAACTAGTGCTTGTGCTACTAATGCCATCTCTTGTGTTGAGTTTATCCATAGAAAATCTATGTTAAGAGATGGTGCTTGTTTTAAATTGGATAAATCACAAGCTTAAAGGATACTATTCAACTAAAGTAAGAAGAAGTTGATAAGAGGCTAAGGTATGAAAACTTCCTCTCCTTCAGTTGTTTTAGTATTCTATCCTTAGTGGGATGTACCATAGTATAGGTTAAATTCATTGCATTATAAAATGTTCAATAGTGCATATAACTTTGACATCAACTATATGTGTGCACTAATTTAAAGGAATTTAGTCTATCCTTTTGGGTTTCAAGAATGATGGTTCATTTTCATCCACATATAAGGATCATCATTTGTGAAACCTTCCCATGTGTTTTTAATGCTCTCTTTTCTAAGTGTTTCAACAAGGTCCTTCCAAGTGCTTTCAAGATGGATTCAAAATCTACAAATATAAGAGACTTGGTTCTTTCAATCATTGAGTTTCAATGGGTCTCATATCAAGTATGATCGAACCAAGCAAAGATGAAAGAAGTTCATGATAACTTGGTTGGATGAAATCGTAAAGAGAAAAGAGATCACAGTGATTCAAGAAGGGAGTTATATTTTTTTGTCAACCAAATAATGAAGATGTAGTGATATATTTATATGATATCCTTCATTATGAGGTTTGAGGTTCATATTAGCATGCTTTACCCTTCAAGATTTCAATTGATATACTTTTAGTTCTTAAACTTTCAATTGGTTTAATTTTCATTATCTATGTAAAGCATGTCATGTTCAACCAAGATATAGTGCAAACATCTCCTTTAACCTCGTATTGTTGATGTGAATAAGTGTACTTTGTGTACTCTTACATGCACAAATTGAGGGAGAGTTTAGCCTATATCTTGTGAGACTAATGATTTCTTTCAAGTTCATGTTGTGTAGTCTCACACCTTGGCGAAAGAAGAACATCAAATGAGGATGAGTGGTTCCAAAGAAATGATCAAATAATTACCACATGTCACCCCATGGATTAGTTCTTTTGGGGAACGACATGTGTTCTCTAGCATAAATTCAATTATTTCAAATATATTATGCCTTGACCAATATATATGATGAACTCCTCTAAGAATCTTAATTGAATCAAATGCATGTTACAAGTAATTCAAGTACTTGATGCATACATTTAGGGGGAGCTCATTCTATATCTTGTGTCCTTAAAGACTAACATTTTCTTTTAGTGAATTTGTGTAGTTCTTTGAAGAGAATGAGTTCTCTTGATTGTTTAAAGAGGATAAGTTTCTCTTTGAAATGTCAAGCCTATCAAAAGCTAAGATAGAAATTCATGATTATAATGAAGACCATATGGCATGGAACAAAGTCTCGAATTAGAAAGGAATCTTCGGGCAAAGACAATCGCTTCCACTGCAAATTTGATGGGTATCAAAGATTCTTTGCTCCAATAAATGTATATGTTATACATTTCATAAGAGAATGAGTTTCTCTTTTATATACTACTCCAACATCATCTAAAATTGGTAAATATGTATCACATCCTTTTGGATTGCAAATATCTGAAATAGCATAGCTTATAGATTCTCCTGTCTAGAACTTAATTGATTAAATAGTGCACATGTTTCTTATGTTGCATGATTATGTTCAATTGATACTCCTTTTATGCCAATGGTACTTTAAGTTGCAAATAAGTACTCTCAACAGGTATCAATTGAATTCATATATATGTGTGCACTAAAACTTGAGGAGAACTTAGTGTAATATGTAATTAGTGATCTGATTATCTATCAAATTGTATCAATTGGTGGTTTTCAATTGATATTTTTCGTACATGATCACTAGTTGTATAATTCATACTTGTACAATTTTCATGCTGCCTCTTGTTATGATAAGAAAATGCTAGGTGACATCTAGACTCCAGGTATCAAGATTTATCTTTCAATTAGTATGACAATATTCATTTGATATCTTGGACCTATGTCAAAATTATGCCAACAAGATATTGCAAAATGAATTCAAAATCCAACACAAGTTTGGAACACCCCCTTGAAAAGGTAAAACACAAAGGTACATCACTTCATGTCACTTCTACATTATTTTTTTGTCTTCTAAGGATCCTTTTCATGATAGTGTGTTCACATCTTGCTTAAATCATAATTTCTACCCTTTATATTCTTTGTATCCTTTTTGGAGATTTATGACAAAGGGGGAGAAATTTTGCATTAAAGCTTATCTTTATTTTTGAAAAGGGGAGAAATAATTAACAAAAGGGGGAATCATAAGAAAAACATAAGATGTAGAAAGTTGATGAGTGCATACTATTTCATGAGCATCATGTTTATTTTATGACACACTGCACCCCATGAATAGTATGATATAAGTTGTCTCCATACTTTGACCCAAATATGTGCTTTTGGCATTTGAGTACAAAAGTGTTATTTTCTGAAATGCACATATTTAGGGGGAGGAAACTATATCATAGGATTTAAAATCTTATTTATCAAATCTTATGTAAGCTTTAAATGTGTTGTCATCAATCACCAAAAAGGGGGAGATTGAAAGTGCATTCATCCCTTTTGTGAGTTTTGGTGATTTGGATAACAACACATTTAAAGGTCTAACGAGTTTGCTAAGTGTTGAACAGGAAATTCAGTATGATGAACATACTTGAATAGTGTATAATGATCAGTGAACAAAGGTTCAACACGAGGTTAAATAACCAATGAGACAATGCAAATGGATATAATATGATCTCTATATTGGTTTGAATATATGGACAAGACCTGAGAAATCACTACATACATATGACCAGAATAGAGGACAAAGTGATTTAGAGGATTGGTCAAGCCAAAGAGAATAAGATATGAGGAATCGTGAATTGGCTTGACCATATTACTGTCAGTCCATATATGCTTCTATGAGAATCAAACTAGAGCTTGATTGATCTTGACAATTATATCTAGAAGACATTCAAGCAAGGTTCACAATATTGAAGAAATGGTTCTCTCAATGGATGCTCAATTTGATGTGACTCAAGAATGGCTTGATAGGGTGAAGATAGCAAGGAAAGGGCTTCGAGGAACTAAGCGAAGGTGAAGGTCAAGCGACGGCTTGTAGACCGAGGTACCATGGCTAAGGTAAAGAAGAGAGTACTTGCACTAAGTCGATGAACTAATCAGCTATGAAGAGTTACAACATGTTGATGCATCAGTAAGGTGACTTGAAGCCATGATTTGAACTCATATAAGGTGATATGGTACAAGTCACAGGGTTTGATTTGAGTTTGCTTCAAAAGGTGAGACAAAGATGTTTGTGATCCTTATGAAGCAATGCCATGGAGAAATCACACATGAGACACCAATGACTCAAGGAGTTTACTTCATTATATTTTATTTAACTTGAGTATAGGAATCGTCGTACTATAAAGGGGGATCCAAAAAGAAGGTTGGTGTTTGCCAAAGCTCAAACCTCTCTATTCAAAAGCTATTTTTGAAAAGCAAAAATCTCTTTAACGTTCTATGGTTGACCATGGTTAGGTTTGAGAAACCTAGAGTGTTCTTGTTGAAAAGCAGCTGAACTTCTTCAACTGCAGCTGAGCTTTCCAGCTGAACTTGACTTCAGCTGAGTTGAGCTTCTTCAGCTGCAGCTGAGCTTTCCAGCTGAACTTGACTTCAGCTGAGTTGAGCTTCTTCAGCTGCAGCTGAGCTTTTCAGCTGAGCTGAACTTCAGCTGGGTTGAACTTTCTCAACTCCAGCTGAACTTCAACTTCAACTGGGGTCCAGGCAGGTTCAACCGGGGTCCAGGGCAAGTTCAACCGGGATCCAAGAAAAGTTCAGCCGGGGTTTTTTTCCCGGACCTCACTGGTCAATACCGGTTGAACCGGCCCTAGGGGCGGTTCAACCGGTGTCAGGACCTGTTTTTGCAGTCTGACTTGCAGTCTGCCAGTCTGACTGGTAGACTGTCTGTCAGCCTGCCCCAGGCGGTTGAACCGGTCTTAGGGGCGGTTCAACCGGTCTTGGTCAACTTTGACCAGTCTGTGGTCAGTCTGCGCGTCAGTCTGCCAGTCAGACTGGCAGACAGGCTGCCAGGTCTGCCAGGGGCGGTTCAACCGCCCTAGGGGGCGGTTCAACCGGTTTTCAACGGATTTTTAGTCCAACGGCTAGTTTTGAGCTCCCACTATATATACTACCTCCTACCTCTCTCCCCACAGCAGTGAGCATGATTTGAACTCCATTTCTAACCCAAGAAACACCTCCCTCTCTCTCTCACATCTCTTGCCTCTCCCATTTCAAATCTTTGGAGAGAAATCTTTGAGTGAGCTTGAGAACTGCGGTTTTGTGCTTCATCTCTAAATCTCTCTTGCTCTTCTTCTTGATTCGAGCTTTGGTACTACATCGAGTTCTTTGTGGATTCATTACTCTTGGAGCTTCTAGCTCCTAGACGACTAGGTGTCTCTTGTGAGTCTCCAAATCTTGTGGAAGACCACAAGAAAGTTTGTATTACCCGCTCGTTTGAGCAAAGATTAGTGTGTGAGCTTGACCTTTGTGGTCGGCAAAGGGAGGATTAGGGTTGAAAGAGACCCGGCTCTTTGTGGGCGCCTCAACGAGGAAGTAGGGCACCTTGGTGGTGTGACCGAACCTCGGGATAAATCTTGTGTCTCTTGTGTTCTTGCTCATTGTGTTTGTTGGTGTTCTTCGTTCTCTCACCATCCCGCGAAAGAATTGTTTATATCTTTTTGGTGTGTAGATTTTGAGAAGTGCCCTTCTCAGATCTACTACTTTGAACCCTGTGGATCATTTAAAACATCTCATTTCCAAAGTTAACTGGGTGAATTTCGAGATCAATTCAGTTTTACCCAGTTTGCTTCTAGATTTTGTTGAAGAAGTTTTAACTTGCCTATTCACCCCCCCTCTAGGCAACTTTCACAATTCCCAAGTTGAGTCTCTCAAAATCTTTTGCTAATTCATCAGGTAGCTGGACAACGAAAGCGGAGTGAACATGTTCTTTCCGACTCAAGGCATCTGCAACCAAATTCGCCTTGCCTGGGTGATAATGAATCTCCAAGTCATAATCCTTAATGAGCTCCAACCAACGGCGTTGCCTCAGGTTGAGATCCTTCTGAGTGAATATATACTTCAAACTCTTATGGTCCGTGTATACTTGGCACTTAGTTCCCATAATGTAGTGTCTCCAAATCTTAAGTGCATGCACAACGGCAGCCAACTCTAAGTCATGGGTGGGGTAGTTCAATTCATGCTTCCTCAACTGACGAGATGCATAGGCAATCACATGTCCATCTTGCATAAGCACACATCCAAGTCCTTGGCCACATGCATCACAGTAAATGTCAAATCCCTTCTGCAGATCTGGCATAATCAATACTGGTGGAGACATCAATCTCTCCTTCAATTGATCAAAGCTCTCTTGGCATTTCTCATCCCACTTGAATTCTCTTCCCTTCTCCAGAAGTGAGGTCATAGGCTTAGCAATCTTAGAAAGTCCTTCAATAAATCTCCAATAATGTCCTGCAAGTCCCAAGAAACTCTGGACCTCAGTAACTGTAGTGGGCACTCTCCACTCCATTATCTCCTTTACTTTAGCAGGATCCACAGCTATTCCTCCATTAGAAATATTATGACCAAGGAATGGCACCTTGTCAATCCAAAACTCGCATTTGCTATACTTGGCGTAGAGTTGATTATCCCTTAGCTTTTGTAGCACCAATCTCAGGTGTTCCTCATGATCACTTTCACTCTTGGAATAGATAAGAATATCGTCGATGAATACTACGACGAATCTGTCCAAATACTCCATAAACACCTTGTTCATCAAGTTCATGAAATAAGCTGGTGCATTAGTTAATCCAAACGACATAATAGTGAACTCATATAATCCATATCGAGTCGAGAATGCTGTCTTGGGAATATCCGATGGTCTAATCCTCATCTGATGGTAACCCGAGCGGAGATCAATCTTCGAGAATACCCTGGCTCCTCTCATTTGATCAAACAAATCCTCAATACGGGGTAATGGATACTTGTTCTTCACCGTGACATCATTGAGTGATCTATAGTCCACACACATCCGTTGCGATCCATCCTTCTTCTGCACAAATAACACCGGTGCTCCCCAAGGTGAGGAACTCGGACGAATGCACCCAGCCTCTTGCAACTCCGTTAAGTGCTTCTTGAGTCCCTTCAACTCTTCTACAGACATCCTGTATGGCCGCTTGAAAGTAGGGGCAGTCCCAGGTAAGAGATCAATGACCAACTCAACTTTCGTATCTGGTGGCATCCCTGGTAACTCCTCTGGAAAGACATCCGGAAAATCCTTAACCACACGGATGTTGTCACCAACAAACTTCCCATCGACTAAGAATGCTGCTAGTTTGGTGGCGGTAGTTACTGCAATTCCAACTTCAAATCCTTCTCCTTTGGAACTGGTGAGTTCTATGGTTCCTTTAGCACCAGTGTATAAACTGCCTTTACCTTTCTTAACCATGACATACCAAGGATCACGTCTATAGTGCTCTCTTCTAACACTATAGGGGTAGCCCATCTGGGTTAGAAACACAGGGTAAGAAAGGAAGAATTGTAGACAATGCGAGTAGTTACGAGGAATGTTACTGCGGGGGATTTATTAGCTAAGTAGATTAATATTTCACCTACTAAAGCTAATTCAATACCTTATGTTGGTACATGCTAAGATGTCCATCTATAATAATTCAATCAATCAAAGAAGCAAATCAGGCATTTAGCATCAGCACAATCAACCAATCATTTTTAAATAAAAAAAATAGTTTTAGATTTTGTCTTAGGTTCCCTATCTCTTAAAAAGATCATAGTGGTAGGATTCCAAGGTGTGAAATCCATCTTGTCTTAGAGTAGAAAAGATAAGATTAATCAGAGTAGAGTAGCAAAAGGTGAGACAAGATCAAGATGAGATGAGTATAGAATGAGTCAGAGTAAGGTAAGTAGGAAAGGGTTTGTCCATTTCTATCTAGGTCTCGTCCTACAGTCAACATTTCCTCTGATACCACTTCTGTAACACCCGGTTTTAAAGAACAAAGCCGGGTGCATCTCATACATGCGCCAAAGAAGACAACATATATAATAACAGAGTGTATAGAGATAAATGTCATAAAACATCAGAGTATTTATTACATAGCGGAAGACTTATTACAAAATAAAAGTGTAACATAAAACGAACTAAGGATCGTCGGCGCCAATGTCGACTGAGAAACGCCACCTAGATCGGATCAAACTCCTCGCCATGTGGCTCCTCCTGAACCACCTGTTCTTCTCCTGTGGGGGGGTGTGAGACAGCAAGAGTGAGCTCACATACGTTCATCGCTCAACAAGTTGTGGGGAATAATGTGGCATGAACTCACCAAAGGTGGGAGTTCATGAAGTGTAAGGCTGATCAATGAAATAAAGGCTGAGGCTGAGCATTGCTTTTATAAGTTGGTCCAAATTTTATTAGCAATTACTAAGTGTAAGTAAATACCAAACCTTAATAATAATAAAGAAAAGTAATAGTAAAATAATCCCAAATGCGATGCAAATGTCAAATTGAATTTAAGTTCCATATTTAATCATGTGAGGGTCCGAGCCGCTCTTGACCGTGAGCACGGCTAGTATACTAGTTTTACACTCTGCAGAGGTTGCGCATCTTTACCCACAAGTCGTGTATCCCATGTCGCCTGGGTTTGCAAGGCCCTTAGACACTACCGAGGTGAATGGCTAGGGATCCACTACGAGGCCTTTACAAAGTTCCACTAGCTTCCGAAAACCCGCTACAGTTTATAGGAAGATCCAGTACAGGGTTCCTGGCTGACAGCCATCGCAGCAAAATCAACCAGGGACCTCCCCGCACTGACCTCTCCCCTACTGCCCCTGCCCCTTTCGGGTAAGGTAGTCTTCCACTAGCTTTCCTAATTAGTCAGCCAAGGGCGTCCCATTATACCCTTGTGGTAGCACTGTTTTCCCGGGTGGTCGCTCCATGTTCCCATTAATTTAATGATCTTAACATGAACAATAATAATAACAAGTTAATAACAGAATAATCATGAATAGTGTATCTCCATACCCAATCCACATAAAGCAATAGCAAGTACTACCCAAAAATATTTCAGGGGTGAACAAGGTATAGAGGTAATCAAAACTGGGGTAACATAAAGGCTCCCATCAAAATTATCCTATGCAGATCATTAAAATTAATAAGAACATAGCTGGGAAAGTAAGTGATCAAGGGCACAACTTGCCTGCAATGAGCTCCTGCTCAGCTACTTCTACTTGTTGAAGCTCAGGTTCCACAGTGGGTTGCTCGTCTACTCGCATCAACACAATACATACATAGTATAGCCAAAATCAACATCACACCAAACAGATGAATGAAATATACAGTAAAAATCTACACATTAAAATAAAAACCTAGGAACAGGAATCATAATTTTTGGAGTTATAGAATTTAAGTTATGAATTTTCAAATGTTTTATGTGCTTTAAGTAGGATTAAGTGATAAACAAATTTCTTACTGTTTTCATGACATAACAGAGGCTCTAGGTGATAGAGGATAAAATTACAAAATTTCAGGAAGTGGAATGGCTCAATTTGGAGCTAGTATGAATTTTCTATGAATTTATGAAGTTCTAGCAATTATTTTTCTATTAAAAATCTATTTAATAATCATTTTCTCTGGTTTTACTATGTTCTGGACTGGGCGCACTATTTCCAGAGAACTCAGGGGGCTCGGGGTAAATCTACAGAGACACAGAGAACAGTCCACAACGGACGGCGGGTTCTATTTCCAAAAGGTCCAGGGTCTCTTATGCAATTGTGGCACGGTGAAGGGTATCGCAGAACATGGGCCGTTCGATTCACATTCAAGGGCTCAGATTAGATTTAATATATACCGAACCGGTACGCGCCCAGAGCCGTCCGATCGGATATCAAGTGCCCAGATGAATTCCCCCCCTTACTGAACTGCTATGCGCTCAGATCCGTGCGATCTACATCCGATGGCTCAGAGTATAATGTGACGTGATCTAATCTAACGCGTGAGATCACGATCTAACGGTCCAAGATTCATGGCACTAGGGCTTTGGCTTCATCTAATCCGAGCCGTCGCCCACAGATCCGACGGTGAAAAGGACTCTGCCCCAACCCCGACGGGAGAGTGCGGCGGCGCCCCAGCCCGCGGCGGACGCCATGGCCACAACGCCCCAAAGCTCAACCCCGAGCGCAAAACTCAGATCCGAATCGCTCTGCATGATGCCCTAAACATGGTAAATTCAATGGACGAGTACGTACCCCACAATGCGCCGCAGAGAGGTCCGGCCACGGTGAGTGGTGGATTCCCAACTCCGGCGAGAGATTCCCGTGGCCGCCAATCACCCTTCTCCGATTGCGCCCTCGCAAAGCTTCCGCGTGGTCAGCACGAGCCTCGGTTGGCCAAACTAGAGCCTAATTTGCTTTGCTCGCGGCTGTCTGCGACGGCGGCTGTGAGGTCACCCAACGGCGTGCGGCGGTGGTGTTTTATACCCTGGAGAGAGTCCAAATAGGAGAAGAGAGAGTCGCCAGGGACCCCGAGAAGCCCGCACGGAGACCCGCACGATCTGGCCGGGACGCGGTGTTTGTTTCAACGAACTCCGAGATCAGCGGCGACCACGGTCCACGGCTGAGTCTTGCGCCCGCAACAGAGGGAGAAGGTGGTTCTGACGTGCGGGGGCCACAAGCCAGTGAGAAGCCGAGCGCGCGCTGAAGACTTACATGCGGGCCCCGGCTGGCAGTCACGGAAAGCGTGCGCGCGTGAGGGAGTCCGGCCAGATGGGCCGCGCGGGTCAATTCCCCGGTGGGCCGAAATGGTGCTAGCCGACCCAGGTAGGTTCCCTTTACCCTTTTCTTTTATTTTTTTTCTATTTTCTTTTCTTGTTTTCAAATTCAATTTGAATTTCGAACTCGAATTCAAACTTGTGTCAAGTTTATTCTTAATTTATAATTTTACTTTAAAAGTATTAAATTTTGGAAATATATATTAATTTTCTTTACATTTATATTCTTTCCTCTTCCCATTTTCATTTCCAAACCCTAATTACCATTTGGGTTTCAATTTCATTTATCTCTTGTTATGCCTTGATTAGTAGTGTTGAGATGGTTGTTAATATTTAAATGCATAGCAAACAAAACTCCAACGAGATGCACTTCTTTTATTTTAGTGTCTTTGGTTTGATTTAATCACTCTTCAATTTATGTATGCTCTGTTCATGATGCAAATAAGGCACATAAGATGAGGAAATCTCCATATAATGCTTTTATATCATTTTGAGTATTACACCGGGAATCCGGCCCGAGCAGGCGGCTCAACCGGTTACCCCTGGGGCCTCGGTCAACCGGCTTCCAAGGGCGCCAGCCCGATCCGAGGCCTCAACCGACCGACTTTGGCGTCGGCTCCGCTGACGGACGACACGGCTAGGCTCCGGCCAACCAGGTTCCCCATTCTCGAGCCAACTCCGCCTCAGTTCATACTGATATCGCTACCCCTGGCCTCGGTCCACCGAAGGGCGGCCGAGGGGTCTCTTCAACTAAGCTAGAGGAGCCCCAGACAACGAGGCCGAACGGGCCGAGGGATTCCTACGCCTCCGGGATACGGATACCTCACCCGTCACCTTGACACGGGGCAACTCATGCTTGGTAAAGCGGTTCAGATAATCAAACAGGCGAGACTTAGTGCTCGAAAATGAGGAAAAAACACGGCTCCGTGCCAAAATTACATACACGTTCAGGCCTCGATAGCCACAATGAACGAGGACCACTGGCATACGAGATGCCACTACCAACGGAACTCCGGTTCCCCCCTCCGCAGGTACGAACGACCCCACTCCATGGGGAAGGCCTGCGGAACCACAGAAGGCCGATGGCCGGCTCACCGCCGCCCGTCCTGACTACGGCAACAGTGGGTCGGCGCGGCTGCGATCTTGCCCTCGCCCTCGCCGACGCTTGAGGGGCGAGGACAAGCACGCCGGCGCGGTAGCCCGAGGCGCGGGTGATGGCAGTGGTCCCGTCGGTGACGAGGACTTCTCAAGCCGCCTCCGCATCAACGCCGATGGCAGGGAACACCAGCCCCCCGGCAGATCCCCACTCAAATCCTCCCAGATGAGTGGGGCGCCGGCCTCTGCGCAAGGGCGCCGTCCCAGTGCAAAAGCAGGACTAGAGATGGCAACGGGTACAAACCCGCTGGGTTTTACCGTCCCAAACCCGTACCCGTGAAAAATATCTATGCCCATTAAAAAACCCGTACCCATGACGGGTTTGAGATTTTGCCCAAACCCGTACCCATCGGGTTAACGGGTACCCATGGGTTACCCGCGGGTTTCATCTCCAATATACTTGTTCTTCTCATAATCAATAAGTATCGTAATAATTAATGATATCATGATCCAAAATCTATGTAATGAACAACGAGTTCATGATTTGGTATAAAAATTATTAGTAGAGAGAATGAAATACAAATAATAAGTTGTATAATTAAGTGACCTTGCACTAAGTTATCCATCCACCACATATATAACGCTAGTAAAAACTATAATATCAAGCAAGTAACACTCTCACCGACTACTGATACATTCACCAATTGATAAAAAATATGAAGTAAATAAGGAAAAACAAGTTTGTTGTTCGTTTATAAAATAAAATGACAATATGCACTAGGTTTGGTCGGGTTTAAAAAACCCACGGGTTCACGGGTTTGGGTACTATAGGAACAAACCCGTACCCATAAACCCGCTGGGTAAAGATTTATACCCGTTAACAAACCCATGGGTATGAAAATTGACCCAAACCCGTACCCTAATGGGGTAAAAACCCATCGGGTTTTGGGTTTCGGGTACCCATTGCCATCTCTAAGCAGGACCACCCCAGAACACGAACGCCGCCCTAACGGCGCGCGGAACCCTGGGTGGTCCTCCCGTGCACACGATGCGGCGGCCGCCCTCCGGCAGGAGGGGCCGCCGGAAGCCCGGCCGACGACTCCGACACGCTGGAGGTGACGACGCTCGCCGTCGTTCAGCCCCGCGTTATCGAAGTCCGCGCCGTCCGCAGGGCCAGCGAACGCCTCTACCCCCAAACGCCACGGGAAAGGGCGACCCGCGGACCCACGCGGAAGGTAGAGCGCCGGCTCAGCGTGGCTCCCGCCCCAGCGGGGATGATGAACATCCTTGAAGCTGAGGGTGGGACCAAGATTGCAGCCTGGCTTGCTCTTCCCCACCCAGAAACCGACGGTCACCATCCTGGGTGATCGTCGGCATGGGGGTACGGCCGGGCCGGCTGATGAAAATCCTTGAAGCCGAACGATGGCTGAGAGGTGCCAACTCCAATGGAGTTGCGTTCCTCCAACGAGGAGGCGGAAAGGCGGCGGATACCCCCCATCCGGGGGCTTGGAAGACGGGAAGACCCGACGCTTAAGGGAGGAAGAAGACATGGTTGCCTTACGAAAGGAGCCTCCTTCCTTTTAAAGGCAACTCCCCCTACGTGCGCCCCCAGGCGCCGCGGGCCGAGTCTTCTCCAACACGCTCCAAGGCCCTCCCCCTGCGACTCGGGGGCTGGGTCCCGCATGTCATGCAAGCCGGCTCAGGGCAGAAGAAGCCAAACCGCCACGCATGGTGCGCATGACCGTCCAGCGGTTACAGGCGACCCCCCATTTTCGCCCAGACCAACGGGCAGAAGGGGCGGGCAGCCATGCAGGCGGCATGCAACCGCGCCAGATGAACGCGCTTCTCCGACTCCTGACACGCCAGCCTGGAACCCAGGCCCACGTGTCGAGCAACCGGCGCGCCAGTTGCTGCATGCAAGCAACCGCACCGCCACTTGTGCCACCATCGCGCCTTTTCGGTTGCGAAGCCTATGCCACGACTCGAGGCGACCCAACAGCGCCAGACTGGCGCGTCGGTCAAAGCGACCGAAAGTGGGCCGGCAGTAATAGCGGTGGCAGGCGGGCGGGCGCAGCGGTCACGTCGTCAGCCAGGCTCACGTCCCATCCTGAGACAGCAAGAGAGCCTCCTCTCACGGCGTGAAGACGGTGCACCCGTGACCCGTTCCTCGAACGGATCGCACGCGCGCAACGGCCGCCCCGCCAACCACTCGCCCCGTCGCATTAACTCCGCGGCGGGACACGCGGCGCTTCTGGCAGGAGGAGCGCGCGACGCTTCACCTTCGCCGTAATAACCGCGTCAGAAAAGGTACGCCACGTCGTCCGATTTCGTATCCTTTTCCGTTTTCCTCTTTCTCTATCTCTTGCAACAGGGACCGGGAAAGGGGGATACCCCGAAAGGGATCCTTCTCCGCGAAGGAACCGGGCTCCGAGCCCCCCCATTACTGATCAGGGGTTCGAAGGCTGGCCCCCCGAGGGTTCAACAGTCGCCTCAGATCGCGTGGGCCCGACACCCACTACTGGTCAGGGGTTCGAAGGCCAGCCCCCCGAAGGGCTCCATGGCCGCCTCAGGCTACTCGGGCTCCGCGCCCATTACTGATCAGGGGTTCGAAGGCTAGCCCCCGAAGGGTTCACAGTCGCCTCAGACACCGAGCGAGGGATGACCAGGGGTACGTTCGATACATAACCGAGGCTCGGGCTGCGCTCCCGAGGTACCCTAGGACATTTCCGAGACCAGCGGGAACGATCTTGTAACGGAATCCCATCGGAGGGAGGCATCGAGCCCTCGGACCCCGTCGCCAGGGGACCGGGTCCGGCAAATCACCCACAGGTACTTTTGGGCGTGCCTCTGGGCCCCTAGCCGACCCCCAACGAACGGGGCACGGACGTCCACTCGGATTACCCGCTTGCAGCTCACCGGAGACACCATGTTCGGTGCCCATCGAGGGTAACATGGCGCACTCCCCCCCTCCTCCTTGCGGAAAGGCGACGTAGGGGCGTATGTAAAAAGCCGAGTCTGTCCCTGATCGTCCTCTCGCCCTGTGCAGAGGCTCGGGGGCTGCTCTCGCAAAAACCGGCTCCGGCCAAATCGTTGACGGCGTCAACATACCAGCCCGAGAGCTTGGGCCCCGACCGTGCACCCGGGCTACGGCCAGTTCGCATGAGGGAACGACCAGACCAGCCGAAGTATTAAGACCTCGAAGGAGTGTAACCACTCCTCCGAGGCCTCGGGGGCTACACCCGGCGGGTGCGCTCGCGCGCACCCACCGGAACGAAATGCAACCGAGAAAGGCTGGTCCCCTTGCAAAAAAGTGCGACAAAAGCCTCCAAGCGAGTGCTAACACTCCCTTCGAGGCTCGGGGGCTACTGTCGGGGACCATAATTAGGGGTACCCTCAAGACGCCTAATTCTCAGCTGGTAACCCCCATCAGCATAAAGCTGCAAAGGCCTGATGGGCACGATTAAGTCAGGGATCAGTCCACACGAGTGACTCGATCACGCTTCACCCGAGCCTAGCCTCGGCCAAAGGCAGCCGACCTCGAGAGACTTCCGTCTCGCCCGAGGCCCCCTTTTTATGGCGGACACATCACCGGCTCGCCCAAGGCCTTGGCTTCGCTCAGAAGCAACCTTGACTAAATCACCACACCGACTGACCAAATTGCAGGGGCATTTAACGCAAAGGTGGCCTGACACCTCTATCCTGACACGCGCCCCCGGCAGAGCCGAGGTGACCGCCGTCACTCCACCGCCCCACTGGCCAGTCTGACAGAAGGGCAGCGCCGCCTGCGCCACTCCGACTGCAGTGCCACTCGACAGAGTGAGTCTGACAGGCAATCAGGCCTTGCCAAAGGCGCCACGGCGAACTCCGCTCCGCCCGACCCCAGGGCTCGGACTCGGGCTAAGACCCGGAAGACGGCGAACTCCGCTCCGCCCGACCCCAGGGCTCGGACTCGGGCTAAGACCCGGAAGACGGCGAACTCCGCTCCGCCCGACCCCAGGGCTCGGACTCGGGCTAAGACCCGGAAGACGGCGAACTCCGCTCCACCCGACCCCAGGGCTCGGACTCGGGCTAAGACCCGGAAGACGGCGAACTCCGCTCCGCCCGACCCCAGGGCTCGGACTCGGGCTAAGACCCGGAAGACGGCGAACTCCGCTCCGCCCGACCCTAGGGCTCGGACTCGGGCTAAGACCCGGAAAACGGCGAACTCCGCTCCGCCCGACCCCAGGGCTCGGACTCGGGCTAAGACCCGGAAGACGACGAAACTCCGCCTCGCCCGACCCCAGGGCTCGGACTCCGCCCTGGCCTCGGCTGAACGACTTCCGGCTCGCCCGACCCCTTGGCTCGGGCTCGGCCACGGCAACAGAAGGCAGACTCAACCTCGGCTTCGGAGGAAACCCCACGTCACCCTGCCTAGGGCACAGACCGCCACGTAAACATGAGGCGCCATCATCATCCCACCCCGAATTGACTCGGGTCACGGAGGACAAGACCGGCGTCTCATCCGGCCAGCTCCGCCAGAGGGGCAATGATGGCGCTCCACAAGCTCTATGACGACAGCGGCCCCCAGCTCTCTTACGGAAGCAGGACAACGTCAGCAGGGACTCGACCGCTCCAACAGCTGTCCCTCCATCAGGCTCCGCCGCACCTCCGACAGCCACGACACCACACTAGCAGGGTACCCAAATCTCTCCGGCTGCCACATTGGCATGTACCTAGGGCACTAGCTCTCCCTCCGCTAGACACGTAGCACTCTGCTACATCCCCATTGTACACCTGGATCCTCTCCTTACGACTATAAAAGGAAGGACCAGGGCCTTCTCAGAGAAGGTTGGCCGCGCGGGACCGAGGACGGGACAGGCGCTCTCTTGGGGCCGCTCGCTTCCCTCACCCGCGTGGACGCTTGTAACCCCCCTACTGCAAGCGCACCCGACCTGGGCGCGGGACGAACACGAAGGCCGCGGGACTTCCACCTCTCTCACGCTCGGCTCCGGCCGCCTCGCCTCTCCCCCCTTCGCGCTCGCCCACGCGCTCGACCCATCTGGGCTGGGGCACGCAGCACACTCACTCGTCGGCTTAGGGACCCCCTGTCTCGAAACGCCGACATTACTATTTTAAAGTATGTTACTTAAATTATTTTTTACATTTTATATTGATTTGGAGGATAAATTTATACTTATGGTCAGACTTGTTGGCTCGTCGAGTCTGCTTGTGACCCAACAATAAACCGAGCCGAGATAGCTTTTCAGACTCACCCGAGAAGTGAGCGAGTTTGAGTTTTTTCTTCTTAAAGTTGGTTTGGTGACTAAAAATTTGGAGGAACTATAATGGAAAAGAATCACCTTATTATTTGATTTTGAATATTAAGGATATTTTTCCATATAGACCCTTTTTAAATTTCCTAATCACAAAGTCCCTATTCGGGAGGGCTTTACTTCAAAAATTGCAACATCGGTTTTCCAGTTTTAACATAAAACAACTTTAACGGATTGGCAAGGCAGGTTTATAAGTGTTTGACTTGCACATAGATTGCGACTTTTGTAATACAGTTAAATTATGTGAGTTTCCTTAATTATCATTGATGATTAGGAGGTGGAGAAAGAGACATGAATCGGTAGGTCATGTAACCAACAACATGGTGAATAATTTTTATACAACTTTGTGAGGAGGTATAAAAACAATGTTTTAGAAACACTCTTTGAGAAGCTTCAAAAATTTCATGAAAACGACCTTTAGTTTCATTTGTTTTTGAAAATTTTGAAGTTAAGTTCTTCCAAACATGGTCTAAACTAGTCCTAATTTCTCTCTTAATCCACCCCAACCCCCTCATAATACCTGGTCACCAAAACAGTTCTAAGCATGGTCTCTTAAAATCCCTCAATCTACCCGAATAAGCCGTCAAGGTATTGTGGCTCGTGAGAGGCTGACTGTGCTCTTCATAATTGAAGATTTGAATCTGAACCGCTGACACGTTTGAGCCAGCTCCGCGAGCCCGGCGCGGCGGCGCCCGTAAAAAATCCCGGTGGACGGCGGCGACACGGAACGGGAACCAGTTGGGCGAGCTAGCATGGAGGTGGAGCCGAATCCAGCTGCGACACGCGAGGACCCACATCCCTTCGTCCTCGATGTTCTCGAAGGATCATGCCGATGCCGCAGGGCGCGGGCAGAAGGCCAAGGCACACGGCGGAAGCGGAAGCGGAAGCGGAAGCGGAAGCGGGAGCCGGAAGCCGCGAAAAGCCATGTGTCGCTCACGTGAAAAGAGCACCTCGGCTTCGCCTGCTTTCGCAGCTCGCACGGCACCTTCTCCAAAAGCGAGAAGCAGGAACTCGGCAAACTTCGAGGGGGCAAAGCGCAAAAAGCGCAGAACGCCAGAGGTTTTCTCCGCAGTCTAGAAAATGTGCCAAACCCGTCGCTTCGTCTTCCTCTCCTTCCGGCTTCCGGCCCCGCTCCTCCCCAAAATCCCCCAAAACCTGACGAGCTGGAGGGCCGATCCGCGGCTCCCCGCCGCCTGATCCGAGCAGTCTACTCGGCCCAGCCGGGGATCCAAGCGGGATGGGGTACTTGAGCTCCGTGATCGGCCACCCCACCGATGGATCCTCCGTCAGCGGCGGCGGCCTCAGGTGGTGAATCTTATATCGAAACTGCTCCCGACGTCCGCCCCCCACGGATTTTGTTTTTGTTTGGTTTGTGATTGCCCCTGCTCGAATTGCGATGTGGGCGCTTCGATACATCTGTGAAGTCCTTTTTGTGGTCCTGTACCCGTCCGTGTCAGCTTTGGCCGAGATTAGTTTCAGAAATGTGATGGTTCGCGTCCTTGACTGTGGCCCTGAGTCCTGATGCGTAGTTAGTTTGAGATATGTTGCTTCATGCATCACATGGATTAAGCTTTGTTGTGAGCAGCCAGGTGTTTATGTGTTCTAGCTCGGAACTGAACTGATCCCTAAGCTTTGTTTTGCCTAAAAGGGGAGTTCTGGCTGTAGTATTGTCTATCGATTTGGTAGGACATCAGAAATGCACTTTTATGAGGAACCAACGCTTATGGTTTACAAGGCCAGACTATAAATCAATGCTACAGACTGGTATTTTAACCGTAAAGAAACCAGGTTAAGTTCGTCTTAGCAGGAATGTAGTATTGTAAGCAAAAGTTGTCATTTCAAATGTGGATTTTTATGATAGCATAAGATAAGAGAATATTTAAGTATTCATATTTTGCATCAGTTCGGAGCAGCCAAGTTGATGCATAATATAGTTAACATGCTCTGCTGGCTGGCTGTGGGAAAATGTCGTTCTTCTATCACTTCTATGAATTTGGCCCTTGTGTCACCTAACCTATGAACACGTGCCAGCTTGCAATGAGAGCTTGCAGTAATATTAACAAGACACTAGCTCATTTCTGCTGTAGCTCTACATGGCAAGAATTTATCCATTTATAACTTTTCAAAATACCCAAACTGTAGTGATTGGAGTGGCAGCACAAGTTGTACTCTGGGATCTCCAGTGTATTGTTACAGTAGCTTGGCTCCAAATATCAAATCAGTGGACTATCATGTTGTTCTTGTATTACCTATTTGTTCAGTGTTTCACATTTATTTTTTCTGCCAGCCAGAATGGTAGATTTAGCTATGGCTATGCAAGCTCCCCTGGTAAAAGGGCATCCATGGAAGACTTCTATGAGACAAAAATTGATTGTGTTGATGGTCAGATAGTTGGTCTTTTTGGAGTTTTTGATGGTACGGATTTCTCTTAAGCCAGCATGATTTAGTTATATAATTTGAGCGCAACTTTCATCTGTAGCCAGTTCTTTCTGATCCCATGGCCTATGGTTTGTTTGTGTAGGTCATGGTGGTGCTAAGGTAGCAGAGTATGTTAAAGAAAACCTGTTCAACAATCTTGTTAGTCATCCAAAGTTCATCAGTGATACTAAAGTCGCTATAGGTATACTCTTGCTCTTTTTCCCGCTAACATCAGTTGCTTATGTGAATGCAACCATGAGGGCTTGAGCTTGTGTGTTTGTATTACTGCAGATGATGCTTATAAAAGCACCGACAGTGAATTCTTAGAATCTGACAGTAGTCAAAATCAATGCGGGTCAACTGCATCAACTGCTGTACTTGTTGGTGATCGTCTCTTCGTCGCAAATGTTGGTGACTCTAGGGCTATCATATGCAGGGAAGGAAATGGTACCAAGGCTTCACTGTGCTTGTTCTTTAAACCTCTTGTTACTTTTACACGAGTCAATTGAATTTCATCTAAACCTTCTTTAATGAAAATAGAACATAGAAACAAGGTACAATCTCCAGTGGTTTTCCATCAATTTACTACAAGTACAGTAGTGCATTGCATTAGGTTGCTAGTAAGTGACCTTGTTAATTCTTTCCATAATTATGGAAAAAGGATGATGATAGAATGTATACCTTTTGCTTCATTCATTGCTTAATGTGTGCTCGTAGAAATGTAGAGTCTATGTGATACCACAACATGATGGGTTTTGAGACATTTCATACAACAACAACAACATAGCCTTTTAGTCCCAAGCAAGTTGGGGTAGGCTAGAGTTGAAACCCAACAAGTTATCACCAAAAGGATAAAGAGAGAGAAAGGGGAGGGGAAAAGCTTTTGAGAGCACTAAAAGAAAAAAGGCCTAATCACGGTTCAGTCTCGTGGATAGCTTCTTTCCAAGCACTTCTATCCAAACACAACTCCATTGGGATATTCCATCCTTCAAGTCCCTTTTGATTGCCTCCTCCCATGTCAAGTTTGGTCGACGTTTACCTCTCTTCACATTATTGTCCTGTCTTATGATGTCTCTATGTACCGGTGCCTCTGAGGGTCTCCGGTAGACATGCCCAAACCATCTCAACCGGTGTTGAATAAGCTTTTCTTCAATTGGCGCTACTCCTAGCCGATCGCGTATGTCATCGTTTTCTTACTCGGTCCAATCTTGTGTACCCACATATCCAACGCAACATACACATCTCTGCGACACTTAGTTGTAGGATATGTCGCCTCTTAGTAGGCCAACACTCAGCCCCATATAACATAGCAGGCCTAATCGCTGTCTTGTAGAACTTGCCTTTCAACTTCGGTGGCACTCTCTTGTTGCATAGGACTCTCAATGCTTGACGCCATTTCATCCACTCCGATTTGATTCTATGGCTAACATCTTCATCAATATCGCCATCTCTCTGAAGCATCAATCCTAGATAACGGAAGTTGTCCTTCTTTGGTACAACTTGGTCTCGCAAACTTACATCTCCATCCTCACTAATTGTAGTACCAAAGTCACATCTCATATACTCGGTTTTGGTCATGCTAATTCTAAATCCTTTACACTTAGCGATAGCTGCTAATTCTAAATCTCAGATAACGGAAGGTGTCCTTCTTTGCTTTCTTCTAATTTTTTGGTGATAATACAATACGATTCTTTTTGAGACATTGCTAAGGTCTGAATTTTGGCCTTGTTTGCCTTGTCCTGCTACTGCTAAGCTAGGAGTTGATTCTACGGCTGATATTTCAACATTGGTGACACCGTTTAACCACTTTCCTAACTTGATGCATTCTGCTTCTTTTTGCAGCTATTGCTGTTTCAAAGGATCACAAGCCTGATCAAACTGATGAGCGGCAGCGTATTGAAGATGCTGGAGGTTTTGTGATGTGGGCAGGTATGCCAATCACTTTTTTTTCTTAAAAAGTTTCTTGGTGGAATATGATTATCCTTCTAATGCCCATGCTTTGTTCTATAGGAACATGGCGCGTTGGTGGTGTACTTGCTGTTTCGCGTGCTTTTGGTGACAAACTCTTAAAGCAATATGTGGTTGTGGATCCGGAGATCCGAGTACGTAATCTACGATATATTTTATACTTTCTTTACAAAATGCATATTGTTCTGTTCGGGAACTTCCCTGTAATAGGAGAATTATAGTAGTATTAATGATCTTACTGGGATGGTTTATTGTTTGCAGACATCTAGTTGCAGTGTGCCATCTAGGTGTTTGGTTATAAATGTTAGCTTCAATGCTTTCCACAATTCCACCAGTTTTGTCTTTTGAGGTCACACAAACCTGCATTAGAAGTCATGATCTATACCAAAGACTTCTTGGTTACATTTAATTGTTTTTTTTGAAATTTTGATGAAAGCAGCAGCAGCAGTATTAATGATCTGTACTAAAATTGACTTGTTGATTACATTTAATCTTGTGATAGGAGGAAGTTGTTGATGACACACTCGAGTTTCTTATCCTTGCAAGTGATGGGCTGTGGGATGTGGTCTCTAACGAGGTAATTTAGGAAATGCGGAGCCGGAGCTCCAGAATATTTTGCCGGTCGCTTGCTGCACTCATTGTGCTTAGTGCCTTAGTACCACCTGTTGGCAATGTTCTTTACAATGTTTGCCATGCAGGAAGCTGTTGCGATGACTAGATCCATTAAGGACCCAGAAGAGGCTGCAAAGATGCTCTTGCAAGAGGCGTACAAGAGGGAGAGCAGTGACAACATAACTTGCGTCGTCGTGCACTTCTTGCATGGGCAAGGTAGCAGCGGATACGCTTAAAGCGTAGCAGTAAAATTATTTTACGCAGTGGTGTGCTCTGATGTACATGCGTCGATTGATTTCCCGATGTTAAATGGAGAAACGTAACTACGTAAGGTAGGAAACGTGTATTATGATGGGTTGAACTGGGAAATGCGTGTACCCTATACTATATATATATACTGTAGTGTGGTCGCGGACGATGTTTGGGTCTGAAGATAGTGTTGTATTGTTGTGGGAAAAAAGATAATTGCGCTTTAGGTTTTGTTTGTTTCGGATTATTATAATCTGTCTAAATTATATAATCCAGCATAAACAATCCAACAGGTAAACAAACATATATTATAGATTCTGATTATATAATCTAAAGTCTAGATAATCTTATAATCTACTTAAGCCTACCTTATTTGATATTATTTTTAGTAAAAGACACTATCCATAGTTATGTTTATAAAATTGCAATGTTTGCATTTTTCTTCTTTTCCCAAAATGCACGCACATAGGTTCTTTGACTTGTGTCTCAAAAATCAATAATCTTCATTTATATAATCTAGTCATCCAAATAGCTACATATAGATTTATAATCTCGTCAAACAGGTCCTTAGTTTAAAATGTAATATGTCAGTAGACTTGTCGGCGTTGTGCAAGTGTGTCGGCAGCATGCCACCTAACATAGCTACCTTCTTTCACGGTGCTTTTTTGGGGCCACTTTAACGACGATTCGACGTACAATTGTGTTGCCATCCCATTTTGTGTGTTTGGATCAACATATCGCCATAGCACTCATCAGCAATGGCAGGGACAGAGAGCGAGAGCAACAGAAGGAAAGAAGCAGCACATCAGGAGGGCCTATATTTTACAGAGACAGCAGGGGTGCTTCTGCTCGTACAATCCAGCGAGATAAGAAACACACGAAACGGACGGCATACGACTGGCTTACATAAGGACAGCTTCCTATGGTCTGGTGGGGTGCCTGTGCTTGGGCTTCGCCGTCGGCGGAGAGGCAGCATGCATGGCCACGCTGCTGTAGTCCGCGCTGTAGATCAGCCCTGTCTCGGCGTCCCCGCTCTGATCGGCCGTTCGCCTCGCCGTCGCCTCCTCCTCGGGTTTCTTTACCTCCATAGCCACTCCCTGCAGCTGCACGCCATGGACGGATAGCTGTGTCAGGTTCTCTGTCTGCACGTTGCTGAACACGTTAACTGAGCCCAAAGAAAAATGCATCCTATTCCTATGTGAAGATCGACTGAAGATAGGCAGGCACCAAACTGCTGGATTGAGCCTTCAGGCTCATGGTTCAGGCGCTGATGTGCCGACAACGGAATGAAAGTTGAACATGTTCTTGGTGATATGTATGAGAGTGAGTACGAACTGACCTCGGGCTGCTTGCTCTGATGCTGGTAATAATGGTACCCTGACGACTGGCCGAGTTCTCTGCCTTTGCGACCTAGAACCAGCAGCCACCCTGGGTGCTTGCCGACGGAATACGGAGGAGAGGACGAAGAAGTAGCTGCAAGAGTGGCTACAAGAAGGCTGGAAAGAAGCAGTACACACGATGGCTTCATCATGTTCGTGCTGCAGAGCGGAGCAGGCTCCCTCCCTCGGCCCCTCTCCACGGCTAAATATCGAGCGAGCGAGCGAGCGATTGCGTTAGGAGGCCACAGGAATAGGAGCGCACAATTATTAGGTAGCTAGGGGCACGGGAGGGGGCAACCCCGGAGTTTGGCGATTTGCTGAATGCCTTTTGGTTCTTTCTTTTTCTCTACGGGGCTGTATGCGAATAGATCCATATGCTGCTAATAAATCTGCCAAACTAGATGGGACCCCATCAACCAGGCCCAGGCAGCACACACATGATGCTGGTCGACTCAACTGATCGATGGTGTCTGCCTTCTGCACTACCGTTTACCGGCCTGATGGGATGGGGCAGTGGCCTCGCATTCTAGTCACACACACACCCCATGCCTCAGGGTCCTTTCACGCTCACTCATGCATGGTGTGTGTGCCTGTATGGGTGGGTGGATGGATGCATGGCACATCTATCATGCCTGCAGTGAGATTCCTTTTGTTTTTATTTGTGTCCGGTTAATACAAAATCGAACAATTAAAGTGGCGTCAAATAAATAAAAAATCCCTGATTTATTTGGTCCGTTGTCTAACACGCTAGTGGGATTATGGGAAGGCGCAACCTCCAAATTAACGTGTCTAACGTCTGGTGTGTTTGTGTCTGTCTGCAAAGGATGGGGGGCTCGAGACAACGAGGTCTCAATCCCCGGGAGGTTTCTTTTATCACGCCTGTCGTGCTTTGTCTCTTGCTAATTAGCTGCTGTCACGGAAACGCCAAGCTTTAAATATATATATGGACAGTATAGTGAGGGTATGTACCGACATGCATGCATCATGCGGTTCCCCTAACATATATATATATAACACATGCAGCTACCGGATAGCGTCGTCGTCTTTGACTCTCTGTGCGCATGGCGATGGTTGTCTTTGAGTCAGTGTGGGCCAGTACAATGGCACACTTGAGCACTACTAGTTCTTTCTATGTATATGTATACATTTGTGTTTACCTAATAAATCGGTCCAAACCATACAATTTCTAGCATGGTCCAGGTCTAGCACGGTCCAACTTAATTGTGGGTCTGGGCCGGCACGACCTAATATGTGGGTCGTGATTGGGCGTCAAGTCAAGCCCACGGGCTAGCCTGTCACAGTCCATTTAACTAAGGCCCATCAAGGCCCACTAAACATACACTCAGTATTTAACTAAGGTCCGTCAAAGCCCATAAGACCATCACAATTTGGAGAATTCAGAGCTTCAATAGGCCTTCGAGAACCAGTAACTAGATGAGGATAGTGAATAGTGATGATGATCATTATATATGTATTCTGTATGGTTGTATAGTACTCAACTAAGCACTGAACAATATTATTTCTGAACTAGTTGTACATTTTTTCTTTCTGACCAAAGGTTTTAATGTGTAACCACAAAACATTTTAGTTTTATTTTGGTCATATATTGTCGGCGTTTCGAAACCCGGGGGTCCCTGGACCGACGAGTAAATTGTCGCCGCGTGCCCCAGCCCAGATGGGTCGGCGCGAGACGGAGCGCGAAGAGGGGAGACAGCCGGAGGGAGACGGGCGTGAGAGGTGGAATCCCGCGGCCTTCGTGTTTGTCCCGCGCCCAGGTCGGGTGCGCTTGCAGTAGGGGGTTACAAGCGTCCACGAGGGAGGGAGCGAGCGGCCTCACACGAGCGTCGTCCCGTCCTTCCCCGCGCGGCCAACCCTCTGTAAGAGGGCCCTGGTCCTTCCTTTTATAGGCGCAAGGAGAGGATCCAGGTGTACAATGGGGGTGTAGCAGTGTGCTAACGTGTCTAGCGGAGGAGAGCTAGCGCCCTAAGTACATGCCATCGTGGCAGCCGGAGAGGTTTTGGCACCCGATTCGTGTGGTGTCGTGGCCGTTGGAGGAGCGCTGGAGCCTGACGGAAGGACAGCTGCCGGGGCTGTCGAGTCCTTGCTGACGTCCTCTTGCTTCCGTAAGGGGGCTGAGAGCCGCCGTCGTCATAGAGCGTGCGGGGCGCCATCATTACTTGTCTGGCGGAGCGAGCCAGATGGGACGCCAGTCTTGTTCCCCGTAGCCTGAGTCAGCTTGGGGTAGGGTAATGATAGCGCCTCCTGTTGACGTGGTCGGTCCATGCCCTGGGTTGGGCGATGTGGAGGCTCCTCCGAGGTCGAGGTCGAGTCTGTCTTCCGAGGCCGAGGTCGAGTCCGAGCCCCCGGGTCAGGGACGGTTGATCATGGTCCGGAGCGGGTAAGTACCTTAGAACTTCTTCGTCCTGGCTCCTCATTTGTATGTCCCGACCATGACTTTCCTTTCCTCCTCAGCAAGCGAAGCCATGGCCTGACCGATCTGGCTCCCCGGAAAGTCCTCAAGACGGCGTCGGCTTCCGCAGCCGGTGTCGCGCCGGGCCTCGCCGTTCAGCTGACCTTCTCGCAAGGCGCTCCAGAGCGGGGGGCTCAGGCGGCACCAGTCGCCGTGGAGCGAGTTCCCGAGGTCGGCTCTTCTGTCGAGGTGGCCATCGCGCTGGGGGAGGCGGCTGGCGCGGACATGGCCTCGGGCCCACCGGACATGCCGTCGGCGCTGGCACCAGCTGCTGCTGAGGCCGCTGCCGTCCCGGTCGGGGAGCGACCTGTCGCCGCCGACGCTGAGATGGCCGAGGCGTCGGCGCTCGGTGCCTCGGAGGAGGGGGCGTGGAAACGCGATCCGTCCCGCCGAGCGGCAACCTTGTCCCTGCGCGGCGGAGCTCCGAGAGGCGGCGTGAGTTGCTCTGGTTCTGGACCCATGGGGCTTCGGATCCCTTCTTCGTTCTTGACGATGAGCGGGAGGAGCAGTCTTGGGACGAGCTCCGCGAGTGTGCCGAAGCAACGGTGGGGTCGCTCCGGTCATCCTTGGAGGTCTTTTGCAGGGACGTCCCCAAGATCCTCCAGGTAATGATTTCAGGCATACCTTTTTGTGACCAAGGCGTCCTTTGTGATGCCTCGCTTCCTTCCCTCAGGATCTGACGGATCTGAGCGCCGCCAAGTCATCGTTCATCCGCCATGAGGTCGATATCTGGGGCTCGCTGCGATCCCTGAGGACCTCGCTCGCCGGGGCTACTGCGCGCCTCTCCTAGCAGGGCACCGAGGTGGCGGACCTTCGGTTGCTCTGCGCCGATCTGAGAGCAGAGGCGGCAGCGGTACGCGCAGAGGTGCAGCGACGGCAGTCGGAGTTCGACCAGGTTGTCGATGAGCGAGATCAATCTTGGGGTCGGGCTGCCGAGGCCGAAAGCCGGGCCGGAGCCCTTGCAGGAGACCTAGCCGTAGCCTAGGCCGCAGCCTCGGAGCAGCGTGCCCGAGCCGGAGGTATGTCCTGGCTGTTTTCGGTTTTCGTTTCAGCTTGTTTCCTCCACTTGTGTTTGAGGCCTTGCGCTCTGGCTGTTCGCAGAGCTCGAGTCTGCCCTTGATGAGTCCACCAGGGCGCTTGCCCAGGCGGCCGAGCAGAGGGAGGCCGACCACGCGGCCATGTCCGAGGCCATCTCGGACTTCTGCCGGGTCTTTGGCTTCGGCGACGTCCCCTCAGGAAGCTCCCCTCAAAGTCGCCTGCAAGCCTTGGGTGACCACATGCGCGGTAGACTCCGCGAGGCGCTACACCACGGCGTCAGGCGGGCCTTCGCCGTGCTCGCTTCCCACTACGTCGTGGATCTGGAGCGGGTCAGCGAGGGGTATTGCCTCCCTGACGAAGATGAAGCCGCCCTGGCTGAAGTCCAGAGGCTCGACGCGGCCGCCGCGGGCCCGAGCGCAGTGCTGGCGACCACCTTCGAGGCAGAGATCCTCCCGCCTGCGCCGTCGTCCGAAGCCGGGGTGGACTCTGCCGAAGGCGGGGACGAAGCCGAAGGCGCGGCTCCTTCCCCGAGCGACGCCTAACTCTGCCGGAGCAGTTTCCTTTGAATGCACGTGTGTCTTTTGCGGCCGCTGAGGCCCAAACACTTTATTATCGTAGCATAAAGTCGTGCCCCTTTCCTTTTATTTTGCGTGTCCGGCCCCGTTCGTCAGTAGCAGGGTGGCTTGCCCAAGTAGGAGTCATTTTTCGTGGTAGGTGATGAGTGAGGTATCCGTAACCCAGAGGCGTAGGAGTCCCTCGGCTCAGTCAGCCTTGCCACTTACATGCACCTGCGTTCGCTTCTTGGGGTTCTGCTACCGACATAGCCGAGGGAACGCGAAAGCCTTTTTTGATTGAAAATTTTGACGCAGAGGGGGTTCCCCCCTTTTAGCCCCCGAGGGAGGGTCGGGCTTTGCCGAGGCAAGGCTGACCCTTCCTTGATGACCAAACTTTGCGTGGGAACGAGGCATACGAACAACTTGAAAGCATCTTAAGGGTAGAAGCGACGTAGCTGTTGGATGTTCCAAGCGTTGCTGTAGACCTCACCTTGACTGTTGGCCAGCTTGTATGTTCCGGGCTTCAGAACTTTGGCGATGACGGACGGCCCTTCCCAGGGAGGCGTGAGCTTGTGCGGCCCTCGGGCGTCTTGTCGCAGCCGAAGCACCAGGTCGCCCACCTGGAGGTCTCGGGACCGAACCCCTCGGGCGTGGTAGCGTCACAGGGACTGCTGGTACCGCGCCGAGTGTAGTAAGGTCATGTCCCGAGCCTCTTCCAGCTGGTCCAGTGAGTCTTCTCGATTAGCTTGATTGCTTTGGTCGGCGTAGGCCCTCGTCCTCGGGGAACCGTATTCTAAGTCTGTGGGCAAGATGGCCTCGGCCCCATAGACAAGAAAGAACGACGTGAAGCCCGTGGCTCGGCTCGACGTTGTCCTCAGACTCCAGACCACCGAGGGGAGTTCCTTCATCCATCGCTTGCCGAACTTGTTGAGGTCGTTGTAGATCCGAGGCTTGAGTCCTTGTAGAATCATGCTGTTGGCACGCTCTACTTGCCCATTCGTCATGGGGTGAGCCACGGCGGCCCAGTCCACCCGGATGTGGTGATCCTCGCAGAAGTCCAGGAACTTTCTGCCGGTGAACTGGGTGCCGTTGTCGGTGATGATGGAGTTCGGGACCCCAAAGCGATGGATGATGTTGGTGAAGAACGCCACCGCCTGTTCGGACCTGATGCTGATTAGGGGTCGGACCTCGATCCACTTGGAGAATTTGTCGATGGCGACCAACAGGTGCGTATAGCCCCCGGGTGCCTTCTGCAAGGGGCCGACGAGGTCCAGACTCCACACAGCAAAAGGCCAGGTGATGGGTATCGTCTGCAGGGCCTGAGCGGGCAGGTGGGTCTGCCTTGCGTAGAACTGACACCCTTCGCAGGTGCGGACAATTCTAGTGGCGTCGGCCACCGCCGTCGGCCAGTAGAAACCTTGTCGGAAGGCGTTTCCAACAAGGGCTCGAGGTGCTGCGTGATGGCCGCAAGCCCCTGAGTGTATCTCTTGTAGGAGCTTCTGGCCTTCGGCGATGGAAATGCATCGCTGGAGGATGCCTGAGGGGCTGCGGTGGTAGAGTTCCTTCCAGCCCCCAGCAAGACAAACGACTTGGCGCGCCGCGCCAACCGCCGAGCTTCGGCTCAGTCGAGGGGTAGCTCTCCTCGGTGGAGATATTGCAGGTACGGGGTCTGCCAGTTTCGATTAGGCGTGACCCCGCTTCGCTCCTCCTCGATGCGTAGTGCCTCACCCTCGGGGGCCGAGGGTACCTCGGGCCGAACCGAGGGTGCCTCAGGCTAGGCCGAGGGTGCCTCGGGCTGAGCCGAGGGTGCCTCGGACTGAGCCGAGGGTACCTCGGATTGAGCCGAGGGTGCCTCGGGCCGAGCCGAGGGTACCTCGGACTGAGCCAAGGGTGCCTCGAGCCGAGCCGAGGGTACCTCGGGCTCGGGCGTGTCGTCGGTCTTGACGGAGGGTTGATGCAGGTCTCGGGAGAAGACGTCCGGGGGAACCGTTGTTCGCCCCGAGGCTATTTTAGCCAGCTCGTCTGCAGTCTCGTTGTAGCGTCGGGCGATGTGGTTGAGCTCGAGCCCGTATAACTTGTCTTCCAGGCGCCGAACCTCATCGCAGTAGGCTTCCATCTTCGGGTCGCGGCAGTGGGAGTTCTTCATGACTTGGTCGATGACGAGCTGCGAGTCGCCGCGAGCGTCGAGGCGTCGGACCCCTAGCTCGATGGCGATGCGCAAACCGTTGACCAGAGCCTCATACTCAGCCACATTGTTGGACGCCGGGAAATGGAGGCGTAGCACGTAGCGTAGGTGCTTTCCGAGGGGCGAGATGAAGAGCAGGCCTGCGCCTGCTCCTGTCTTCATCAGCGACCCATCGAAGAACATGGTCCAGAGTTCCGGTTGGATCGGAACTATTGGGAGCTGGGTGTCGACCCATTCAGCCACGAAGTCCGCCAAGACCTGTGACTTGATGGCCTTCCGAGGGGCGAACGAGATCGTTTCGCCCATGATTTCCACCGCCCACTTTGCAATTCTACCCGAGGCCTCTCGGCACTGGATGATCTCCCCCAGGGGGAAGGATGACACCACAGTTACCGGATGAGACTCGAAGTAGTGTCGCAACTTCCGCCGCGTCAGGATCACCGCGTATAGCAGCTTCTGAACTTGTGGGTAGCGGATCTTGGTCTCGGACAGTACCTCGCTGATGAAGTAGACTGGCCTCTGGACGAGCAATGCATGCCCCTCTTCTCGTCTCTCAACCACAATCGCGGTGCTAACCACCTGAGTGGTCGCGGCGACGTAGATCAAGAGGGCTTCTCCGGCAGCGGGAGGCACCAAGATGGGCGCGTTCGTGAGGAGCGCCTTCAGGTTCCCGAGGGCTTCCTCGGCCTCAGGGGTCCAAGTGAAGCACTCGGCCTTCCTTAAGAGGCGGTACAGAGGCAGTCCTCTTTCGCCGAGGCGCGAGATGAAGCGGCTCAGAGCCGCAAGGCATCCCGTGACTCTCTGTACGCCTTTCAAGTCCTTGATGGGCCCCATGCTGGTGATGGCCGCGATCTTCTCCGGGTTGGCCTCGATGCCCCGCTCGGAGACGATGAACCCCAAGAGCATGCCTCGGGGAACCCCGAAGACACACTTCTCGGGATTGAGCTTCACGCCTTTCGCCTTGAGACATCGGAATGTCACTTCAAGGTCGGAAAGGAGGTCGGAGGCTTTCCTCGTCTTGACTACGATGTCATCGACGTAGGCCTCGACCGTTCGGCCAATGTGTTCGCCGAACACATGGTTCATGCACCGTTGGTACGTTGCACCCGCATTCCTCAAGCCGAACGGCATGGTGACATAGCAGTACATGTCGAAGGGTGTGATGAAAGAAGTCGCGAGCTGGTCGAACTCTTTCATCCTGATTTGGTGATACCCTGAGTAGGCATCGAGGAAAGACAGGGTTTCGCACCCAGCAGTGGAGTCCACAATTTGGTCGATGCGAGGCAGAGGGTAGGGAACCTTCGGACATGCTTTGTTTAGACCAGTGTAGTCTACACACATCCGTCATTTCCCTCCTTTCTTTCTCACAAGCACAGGGTTGGCAAGCCATTCGGGATGGAATACCTCTTTGATGAACCCTGTCGCCATTAGCTTGTGGATCTCCTCGCCTATGGCTCTGCGCTTTTCTTCGTCGAATCGGCGCAGAGGCTGCTTCACGGGTCGGGCTCCAGCTCGGATATCCAGCGAGTGCTCGGCGACATCCCTCGGTATGCCAGGCATGTCCGAGGGACTCCACGCGAAAACGTCGGCGTTTGTGCGGAGAAAGTCGACGAGCACTGCTTCCTATTTGGGATCGAGCTCGGAGCCGATCCGGATCTGCTTGGAGGCGTCGCTGCTGGGGTCGAGGGGGACGGATTTAACCGTCTCCGCTGGCTCGAAGTTGCCGGTGTGGCGCTTCACGTCTGGCACCTCCTTAGAGAGGCTCTCCAGGTCGGCAATGAGGGCCTCGGCGTACTCCACGCACTCCACGTCGCATTCGAACGCGTGTCGGTACGTAGGGCCGACGGTGATGACCCCGTTGGGGCCCGACATCTTGAGCTTGAGGTAGGTGTAGTTGGGGATGGCCATGAACTTCGCGTAGCATGGCCTCCCCAGTACTGCGTGGTAGGTTCCTCGGAACCCGACCACCTCGAACGTGAGGGTCTCCCTTCGGAAGTTGGAGGGTTTCCCAAAGCAGACGGGAAGATCGAGTTGTCCGAGGAGCTGGACGCGCTTCCTGGGGATGATCCCGTGGAAAGGCGCAGCGCCTGCCCGGACCGAGGACAGATCAACACGTAGGAGCCCGAGGGTCTTGGCGTAGATGATGTTGAGCCTGCTGCCTCCGTCCATGAGGACCTTGGTGAGCCTGACGTCGCCGATGACGGGGTCGACAACGAGCGGGTATTTCCCCGGGCTCGGCACGCGGTCGGGGTGGTCGGCTTGGTCGAAGGTGATGGGCTTGTCGGACCAGTCTAGGTAGACTGGCGTCGCCACCTTTACCGAACAGACCTCCCGACGCTCTTGCTTGCGGTGCCGAGCCGAGGCGTTCGCCGCTTGCCCACCGTAGATCATGAAGCAGTCGCGGACCTCGGGGAACTCTCCTGCCTGGTGATCTTCCTTCTTATCGTCGTCGCGAGCCCTGCCACCCTCCGCGGGTGGCCCGACCTTGTGAAAATGGCGCCGAAGCATGGCGCACTCCTCAAGGGTGTGCTTGACGGGCCCCTGATGATAGGGGCATGGCTCCTTGAGCATCTTGTCGAAGAGGTTGGCACCTCTGGGAGGTTTCCGAGGGTTCTTGTACTCGGCGGCGGCGACAAGGTCCGCGTCGACGGCGTCGCGTTTCGCTTGCGACTTCTTCTTGCCTTTCTTCTTGGCGCCGCGCTGAGTTGACGCCTCGGGGGCATCTTCTGGTGGGCGACCCTGGGGCTGCTTGTCCTTTCGGAAGATAGCCTCAACCGCCTCCTGGCCAGAGGCGAACTTGGTGGCGATGTCCATCAGCTCGCTCGCCCTAGTGGGGGTCTTGCGACCCAGCTTGCTCACCAGGTCGCGGCAGGTGGTGCCGGCGAGGAACGCGCCGATGACATCCGAATCGGTGATGTTGGGCAGCTCTGTGCGCTGCTTCGAGAATCGCCAGATGTAGTCCTGGAGAGACTCTCCCGGCTGCTGTCGGCACCTTCAGAGGTCCCAGGAGTTTCCAGGGCGCACGTACGTGCCCTGGAAATTGCCAGCGAAGGCTTGGACCAGGTCGTCCCAGTTGGAGATCTGCCCCGGAGGCAGGTGCTCCAACCAGGCGCGAGCGGTGTCGGAGAGGAACAGGGGGAGGTTGCGGATGATGAGGTTGTCATCGTCCGTTCCACCCAGTTGGCAAGCCAGCCGGTAGTCCGCGAGCCACACTTCCGGTCTCGTCTCCCCCGAGTACTTTGTGATAGTAGTCGGGGTTCAGAACCGGGTCGGGAACGGCGCCCGTCGTATGGCGCGGCTGAAAGCCTGCGGACCGGGTGGTTCGGGTGAGGGACTCCGATCCTCCCCGCTGTCGTAGCGTCCCCCACGCCTGGGGTGGTAGCCTCGGCGCACCCTCTCGTCGAGGTGGGCCCGACGGTTGCGGTGATGGTGCTCGTTGCCGAGGCGACCCGGGGCCGCAGGCGCCGTGTTGCGCGTGCGCCCGGTGTGGACCGAGGCTTCCCGCATGAATTGGGAAGTCGCGGCGCGATGTTCCGAGGGGTACCCCTGCCTTCGGGAGGCGGAGCTTTCGGCCCGTCGGACCGAGGCGTCCTCCAGGAGATTCTTGAGCTCTCCCTGAATTCGCCGCCCCTCGGTGGTTGATGGCTCCGGCATCGCGCGGAGAAGCATTGCCGCTGCAGCCAGGTTCTGGCCGACTCCACTGGAAGTGGGTGGCGGCCTTACCCTGACATCGTCGGCGATGCGGTGCTGGATACCCTGGGGTAGGTGACGCACTTCTCCGACCGGAGGCTGGCCCGCCCATTACTGCCCGATGCCCCGGCGGATCGGCTCGAGTGTTCCTGCTCCCTCGTCGAGCCTGGCCTGCACCCCGCGGATTTGCTCGAGCTGTGGGTCATGACCCCCCGCCGGAACGGGGACCACAGCTAGCTCCCGTAGGATGCCAACGCGAGGCACAGGACTAGGGAGATCACCATTCTCCGGCATACCAAGATGGTTGCCTTCGGAGGGACCCCCTAGATCGACGTGGAAACATTCACGACTCGGGCCGCAGTCCTCGTCTCGAGGCTGCGGCTACCGTCGGAACAGTCGGAAAGGCAGTAGTCACACGCGGTCATAAAGTCCCTGAGAGCACCTAGAGGGGGGGGGGTGAATAGGTGATCCTGTAAAACTTGAATCTTAAGCCACAAAAACTTGGTTAAGTGTTAGCACAATAATTGCCAAGTGGCTAGAGAGGAGTCTCAACAAAACACAATAACCACAAGAGATCAATTACAGAGATGGCACAGTGGTTTATCCCGTGGTTCGGTCAAGACCAACGCTTGCCTACTCCACGTTGTGGCGTCCCAACGGACGAGGGTTGCAATCAACCCCTCTCAAGCGGTCCAAAGACTCACTTGAATACCACGGTGTTTTGCTTTGCTTTTCTTAATCCCGTTCGCGAGGAATCTCCACAACTTGGAGTCTCTCGCCCTTACACTTAGATGATCACAAAGAAGCACAGAGTAAGGGAGGGATGAGAAACACACTCAGGACAAGAAATCACAGCAACACCACGCACACAAATCGCAACAAGAGCTCGCAACACAACTCAACGAGTTCACAACTCAACTAGAGCTCTAATTGCTATCGCGAGGAATCGAAAGTGCGGAATCGATGTCTTAGTGCTTAGGAATGCTTAGAGAATGCTTGGTATGCTTCTCCATGCGCCTAGGGGTCCCTTTTATAGCCCCAAGGCAGCTAGGAGCCGTTGAGAGCATTCCAGGAAGGCAAATCTTGCCTTCTGTCGCCTGGCGCACCGGACAGTCCGGTGTACCACCGGACGCTGTCCGGTGCGGATATCCTTCCTTATTTGGCGAAGCCGACCGTTGGCGCCTGGGAGCCGTTGGCGCACCGGACACTGTCCGGTGCACACCGGACAGTCCGGTGCCCCCTCCCGACCGTTGGCTCGGCCACGTGTCTCGCGCGGAATCCTCGGCCGACCGTTGCCCCTGCAGACCGTTGGCTCACAGGACAGTCCGGTGCACACCGGATAGTCCGGTGAATTTTAGCCGTACGTCGCCGACGATTTCCCGAGAGCGGCCAGTTTGCCCAAGCCAGCCTGGCGCACCGGACATTGTCCGGTGTACCACCGGACACTGTCCGGTGCACCACCGGACAGTCCGGTGCACCCAGACTGAGCTGAGTCTTGGCTGCTCGAGCCAAGACATTTCCAATTGGTCTTTTCCTGTTTCCAGCACTTAGACACAATACATTAGTTTCTAAAACAATGTACTAAGTCCGAGAAACATACCTTTATCCTTGATTTGTACTTTGTCCACCATTTTACACTTAGGTACTTGTGTTGAACACTAAATCACCAAAACACTTAGAAATGGCCCAAGGGCACATTTCCCTTTCAGTCCCGCATGGCACTGGGGTTACCAAGTCCGGAGAAATCCCAACAGAAGTCGGGCTCGTCATCTTCCTCGGACCCCGAGGGCCCGTAGGTCGAGACGTCCGTCAGCCGGTCCCAGGGTGACCGCATACGATACCCAGAGGGTTTGGACTCGCCTCTACGAGAGCGTCCACCAAAGCGAAGTCGCTTGGCGGGTCGAGGCTGAATCCAAAAGGCGTGAGATGGGAATCGGTTGGTACCTCTTGGTCGACGGGCGGTGACGAAGTCACGTCAGGGACTGACTGCACCGTCGTCTCAGGTACGAGGGTGACGCCCAGCAAGTCCTTCGCGAGCGTGCTGGCGTCGTCCGTTTGCTTGGGATTGGCGTGTTGCGGGGAGACGGCGCTCGTCTTCGTCTCAGACGCGAGGTCGATGCCCGACGTGCCCCCCGTTGGGGCGTCGGCGCCGTCGACTCGCTCGACAACCGACGAGGTGCCGCCTCCTGCTTGGCCTTGGTTGCCCCGCCTCCTCCTCCGTCGGCGGGGGAGGGGACGGGGTGAGCTCGAATGTTGTTCTTCCACCACGCGGGGAAGATGTCGTCGATTCCGCCGCCGGCGGGCGCGCTGTCGGCCGCCATTGTCGCTGTCGCACGGCGGGGGAAGGAGTATCATGTCGTAGCTGCCGTCGCGGGACATGAACTCAAGACTCCCGAAACGGAGCACCGTCCCAGGCTGGAAAGGTTGCTGGAAACTGCCCATCTGGAGCTTGACGGGAAGCTGTTCGTCAACATGCAGCAGGCCCCTACCTGGCGCGCCAAGTGTCGGCGTTTCGAAACCTGGGGGTCCCTAGACCGACGAGTAAATTGTCGCCGCGTGCCCCATCCCAGATGGGTCGGCGCGAGACGGAGCGCGAAGGGGGGAGGCAGCCGGAGGGAGACGGGCGTGAGAGGTGGAATCCCGCGGCCTTCGTGTTTGTCCCGCGCCCAGGTCGGGTGCGCTTGCAGTAGGGGGTTACAAGCGTCCACGCGGGAGGGAGCGAGCGGCCTCACGCGAGCGCCGTCCCGTCCTTCCCTGCGCGGCCAACCCTCTGTAAGAGGGCCCTGGTCCTTCCTTTTATAGGCGCAAGGAGAGGATCCAGGTGTACAATGGGGGGTGTAGCAGTGTGCTAACGTGTCTAGCGGAGGAGAGCTAGCGCCCTAAGTACATGTCATCGTGGCAGCCGGAGAGGTTTTGGCACCCGGTTCGTGTGGTGTCGTGGCCGTCGGAGGAGCGCTGGAGCCTGGCGGAAGGACAGCTGTCGGGGCTGTCGAGTCCTTGCTGACGTCCTCTTGCTTCCGTAAGGGGGCTGAGAGCCGCCGTCGTCATAGAGCGTGCGGGGCACCATCATTACTTGTCTGGCGGAGCGAGCCAGATGGGACACCGGTCTTGTTCCCCGTAGCCTGAGTCAGCTTGGGGTAGGGTAATGATAGCGCCTCCTGTTGACGTGGTCGGTCCGTGCCCAGGGTTGGGCGATGTGGAGGCTCCTCCGAGGTCGAGGTCGAGTCTGTCTTCCGAGGTAGAGGTCGAGTCCGAGCCCCCGGGTCGGGCGATGCGGAGACCGTCGGCTGAGGCCAGGGCTGAGTCCGAGCCCTGGGGTCGGGCGAAGCGGAGTTCGTCGTCTTCCGGGGCTGAGCCTGAGTCCGAGCCCTGGGATCGGGCGAAGCGGAGTTCGTCGTCTTCCGGGGCTGAGCCCGAGTCCGAGCCCTGGGGTCGGACGAAGCGGAGTTCGTCGTCTTCCGGGGCTGAGCCCGAGTCCGAGCCCTAGGGTCGGGCGAAGCGGAGTTCGTCGTCTTCCGGGGCTGAGCCCGAGTCCGAGCCCTGGGGTCGGGCGAAGCGGAGTTCGTCGTCTTCCGGGGCTGAGTCCGAGTCCGAGCCTTGGGGTCGGGCGAAGCGGAGTTTCCTATGGCGCCTGAGGGCGGGCCTGGCTGCTGTCAGCCTCACTCTGTCGAATGGCCCAGCAGTCGGAGCGGCGCAGGCGGCGCTGTCCCCTTGTCAGACCGGTCAGTGGAGCGGCGAAGTGACTACGGTCACTTCGGCTCTGTAGACTGGAGGGCGTGCGTCAGGATAAAGGTGTCAGGCCACATTTGCATTAAATGCCCCTGCGATTTGGTCGGTTGGCGTGGCGATTGGGCCAAGGTTGCTTCTTGGTGAAGACTGGGCCTCGGGCGAGCCGAAAGTATGTCCGTTGCTGGAGGGGTGCCTCGGGCGAGACGTAGAGCCTCCGGGGTTGGCTGCCCTTGCTCGAGGCTAGGCTCGGGCGAGGCGTGATCGAGTCCCTCGAATGGACCGATCCTTGACTTAGTCGCACCCATCAGGCCTTTGCAGCTTTGTGCTGATGGGGGTTACCAGCTGAGAATTAGGAGTCTTGAGGGTACCACTAATTATGGTTCCCGACATATGTATATTCTATACTTTTTGTTTACTATATGGGTCGGTCTGACATATTAAAGCATTCTTGGCTATTTAGGCCGGCCCGACACACATAACTAATTGTGGGCCGTGTCGTGGACCGATGTCTGGGTCCACGTGCTGGCACAACATGACCCATAATTAAAGATGTGTTTTTGCGAACCGTGTTTTTGTTGGCTTGTGCCGTGTCGAGCCAAATCGGTCCACATGTACAGGTATATTTCCCTGTCTGCTATCAGCGGAAGGCCTGCTAAATTTCTGGCTAGCCAGGCCGAGGTCGAATGGCCCGGCGTTTGGGCCCAATTCCATCGGGCTCAGGTGGGCGCTTGAATGGCATGGCCGCGTGGGGAGACACGGCCGGCCACACGGCCGCGTGGGCAAAAGCCAAAAGGAGGACGGGGTCTCTGTCTGCCAGTGCTCAGTGCGTGTCTAGTGTCTTGTCTACCTACATCCATGAACAGTAGTAGTTCTGGGCTTCTGGCAACGGTCTTCGTGGGGGCTCTACTGTATATGTATGCAGTGGTGCGCCTGCTCATCTGCTCACCTCACCCGTGGAACTCTTAGATTTTATACGTACTACTACAACTCCTGTCACCGTTTTTTAAGCAAATTTAATAATACAGACAGCTAGTTGCAAGGATTCTAGCAGCCTACTATTTATTGTAACCATATAGTAGTAATTACCTCTTCAATATTAATATTAATGCAGGACCCCTTATATCTCTCACAATTTTTTTAAGTTCCGGTCTCCAAACCAACAGTAAGTTTATAGTTTATAGTTCGCTTCTTCTCTCTCATCCGTATAGCATTTAGTGCATGTTTGGATTCATATGCTAAAGTTTAGCACTACATCTTTAGCTAAAAATTTAGCACTTGAAGAGCCAAACAGGTGAAAGTAAACTAGTAAATTTTAGCATTTATAATAGCAGTTTAGCTCTTCAAGGTTCAGCACATGATATCCAGACATAGCCATCTTGCATCTTGCTCTGATTCGCGCATCCGAGCCATTTCCCTGACCTCGCGATCGCGCTCCACAGGGACAGCAAGAAGACAAGCGGGTAGAAGACAAGCGGGCAGATTAGCTCCAGATTTACATATTGATTTCGCTCTCTGCTAGCTGGGCAGCAGGATCACGTATCGGAGATGTAGATCTTCTCTGTTCCGTTGGAGTTAAGGTTTGAATGCCCATAATAACAATCATGACAGCTTTAATCTAACCAAAAAGATTTGCTAGCTGCATGCTATAGGCCCGGGACCTGACGAAAATTAAAGCAACCGGAACGAGTGTGGCGGCCACCGTCATCGCCTGCACTGCATTGCTACTAGTCCAATCCATATGTGTATGGAAGATTAGCTGATGACACTGACACATACTACGTGCAGATCTTAAGACTAGCTAGTACTGATAGAGGCATCATAATTGAGGCCACCGGGCCTTATCCTAGTACGGAGAAACTCTATACTAACAGACGGTCTTAGATCTATTTGCACTAGCGTTTTTCAGTGTCGTCAGTGCTAGAGGCCAACGGAAATCGATATTTTCACTATCGTTTCCTTAAACAAACCGTCAGTGTAAATAGATCATTTTTACTGGCGGTTGTGTTAAGTGAACCGTAAGTGGAAATATGTTTTCACTGGCAGTTTCTTAAATCGACTCCACCTATTTATTTTCACTGGCGTACGGTAACTAAAACCGTCAGTAAAAATTTGTGCATACGGTCAACTTAGAGCTCATGCATACATTGCTCCGCTACACCGGTCAACTACCACTCACTCTGTCGGATTGCTGGTTCTGGCAAGCAAGCTAGACAAGCCTAGAGATCGATGCTGCTAGTTCGATTCCAATCGATCGATCCACTGACATGAACGCGGCTAGCTAGCTAGCTTAGCATGGCCGTGAAGCTAGCACAGTGCTCGCTCGTACTTGCGACGGCTACAAATTTTTCTTCCACGTGTGCAAGCGCCGAGTGCAACCAACTACAGGCAGAGACTCTGCACCGCATGCATGCACCAGTGCACCTGCGCATGCACAAGACTACTATAGCTCCAAGAGTCGTCGTCGTAGGGCCAGCAACCGACGGGACGGGAGGGCACTCGCGTGATCGCGTCCATGTCCGTGCATGAGATTAGACGGTCTCCAACAATATGATACAAACTCTTCTCATCTATTATAAATCTACATAAGGTTTCTTTTAAAAGAGACTCTCTTTCTCCCTTCTATAATATATATATATAAGACATATGAGAGTATGATAAGTATATATGAACGTATAAAAATCTGGAATAAAATGTCTCCAATATGTGTCTTAGAGAATGGTGTTGAAGAGAAATAAGATATATATAAGATATTCTTTTAGAGAAGTCTATAAAGGATAGATATATAGGCAGTGGTGGACGACATCCCGGACCAGATTATCAAATGCTAATAACCATAGATCATATAAATACATGTTCAAGTTCAACTCTGTTTGAATGTACTAGAACTAATATTTTACTGCTAAAAATAGTTGGCGACAAACAAACAACCTAACTAATAATTTAGCTATTAGATGCTTTAAGTTGGAGACATCCAAACACCTCTAGATTATAGTCCAGCTAACTATTAGCTACACCCTCAACTACCCATTAATTAATAGTTGGTTCAATCCAACTAAGATTAGCTAATAGTTAGCTAGCTATTTGTTAGTTAGCTAATTGTACCGATAATTTTGATTAACCGATAATACATGTGCATCTGAATTGTACTGAATGTGAGAATAATCAAATGAATAATTTTGATTAACCGTTTTCTTTTTTGTAGATGAGTCTTCGTCTTCGTCGTCCCCTGGTGAATAAGAGGAAGTGCCGCTGTCGTAGTAGATGATCTTCTTAATGCGCTTTTTCTTTCTCCCGTCCTTCCCCTTGTTATTCGAACCTAAGTCGGTGATCTTGTCACCTTTTGGCTCGTCGACGTTGAGGATCTCCTCCTCCTCGTCGTTGATCACGATCCCCCTGCCCTTAGGATCCATATCTTCGAGCGGTTAGTCCCTTGATGAAGAGAATAGTTCTGATTCCAATTGAGAGCAGCTAGAGGGGGTGAATAGGTAATCCTGTAAAAATAGCTCAACAAAACAAACTTGGGCTAATATTATATTAGTGGATCAAAAGCCAAGTCCGAATGAAGAGGATGAGAGGAGAGAACTTCTTCACTTAATTGCTCTCACGAGGTGAGTATTGAACTTAGAGCAATTTTGAAGTGAAGTGAACTACTAGAAAGTAGAATCGCTATAAGGTAAAGAGACAAGTGACACGAGTAAAATGCTTGTCTAATCCACATTGTGGTGTCCCAATAGACGAGGGTTGCACTCAACCCCTGTCAAGTGATCCACTGATCAACTTGAGTACCACGGGTCTCTTTCTTATCTCAACTTTTTCCTGTTGTGAGGTGCACCGAACTATCCGGTGCATATCGGACAATGAACAGTGCAAAGGCTACAAATTTTCTGATTGGCTGGTTTCCTGTTCTGGGGGCACCGCCGAACTGGACCGTCCGGTGGGTGGCACCAGACTCCCCGGTGCTCCATGTGACCGTTGTCTTCCAACCGACATGGCCACTAGTCGTTGGCTAGCTGGCACACCGGACCACTCGGTGCTTCGCACAGACGGTTCGATGAATTATAGCCAACGCAGGTTAAAATTCTCGAAAGCAGACAGTTTGGCGGACTGTGCACCGGACCGTCCGGTGCTACGCAGTCGAGCCCAAAATCTCTTACTCTCTTTTGCGCCCTTTGACTTGACTTCATAAAGTCCCTAGCATTTAGACAAATATGATTAGTACACAAAACAATTGACTAAGTGTCCAGAGCTTACCTTTTTCACTTGGTCCCATATAGATTTGTATTATGTCGTTTTCCAAACTCAATTTGCTTCATGTAGCTTTGCTCATTTCTTATGTTAGTCTAAATATAATGTGTTGAGTATCTAATCACCAAAACAATATAGAAATATCCCAAGGGCACATTTCGTTTCATTATGTTTATGTACTACATGTCTATCTGTATGTATTGCTACGAGTAGCAGTGAGGTCACGAGAAATACGAAGACCAACTTGGTGAAGTACCCGAAATCTCAAGTCACATTCAAGTTGTGCCCTTGATCACTCTTCTTTACCTAATAATGTTCTCTGTTAATCACTGTGACATGATCATGTTAATTTGATTGGACCTAACAGGTTTTTCTAGTTTTGTTTACCCCACACCTTGCAAACAAATGAACTATTGGGTAGACTCACTATTGCTCTACCTAGTTTTAGGATTAATGTTATATTGAATTATGATCATGTTCCATTAATATTGTTGGCTTAATTATGGTTCGTGTTAAGATTATTATATTAAATGGAACATGGAGCGACCTCCCGGGAAAATAGTACTACCACAAGGGTGGAACGAGACGTCCTTGGCTGAATAATTAGGAAAACTAGTGTGAGTTAATTGATTCCCGAAAGGGGCAAACGGGATGGAGTTTGTGCAGGTGTAGAGAGGTCATCAGGTCGGAATGTATTTTTAGCTTTCCGGACGAGGGATTCCTACATCGCCTTTGGCCTAGAATCCGTAGCGGGTTCTCTCCTCTAGTGGAACTTTGTAAAGGTCTCACAGTGGATCCCTGAGAGCACCTAGAGGGGGGGGGGTGAATAGGTGATCCTGTGAAAACTTAAACTTATAGCCACAAAAACTTGTTAAGTGTTAGCACAATAATTGCCAAGTGGCTAGAGAGGAGTCACAACAAAACACAATACCACAAGAGATCAAACACAGAGATGACACAGTGGTTTATCCCGTGGTTCGGCCAAGACCAACGCTTGCCTACTCCACGTTGTGGCGTCCCAACGGACGAGGGTTGCAATCAACCCCTCTCAAGTGGTCCAAAGACCAACTTGAATACCACGGTGTTTTGCTTTGCCTTTCAATATCCCGTTTGCGAGGAATCTCCACAACTTGGAGCCTCTCGCCCTTACACTTAAGATTCACAAAGAAATACGGAGTAAGGGAGAACTAGCAACGCACACAAGACTCAAAATCAGAGCTACAGCACGCACACAAGTCGCAACAAGAGCTCGCAACACAACTCAATGAGTTCACAACTCAACAAGAGCTCTAGATGCTATCACAATGAACCAAATGCGTGGAATCGATGTCTTGGTGCTTAGAGATGTTGTAGGAATGCTTGGTTTTCTCCTCCATGCGCCTAGGGGTCCCTTTTATAGCCCCAAGGCAGCTAGGAGTCGTTGAGAACAAATCCAGAAGGCCATCCTTGCCTTCTGTCGTCGGGCGCACCGGACAGTCCGGTGCACACCGGACACTGTCCGGTGCCCGATTTCCTTCCTTAAACAGCACAGTCGACCGTTGGAGATCTGGGAGCCGTTGGCGCACCGGACATGTCCGGTGCACACCGGACAGTCTGGTGCCCCCTTCCGACCGTTGGCTCGACCACGTGTCCCGCGCAGATCGCGCGGCCGACCGTTGGCCCGGCCGACCGTTGGCCCGGCCGACCGTTGGCCCGGCCGACCGTTGGCTCACCGGACAGTCCGGTGCACACCGGACAGTCCGGTGAATTTTAGCCGTATGTCGCCAGTCAATTCCCGAGAGCGGCCAGTTCGACCGAGGCAGCCTGGCGCACCGGACACTGTCCGGTGCACCACCGGACACGGTCCGGTGCACCACCGGACAGTCTGGTGCCCCAGACCGAAACAGCCTTTTGGCTGTACACAGCCAACTCTCCTCTTTTCTTCTTCTTCCTGTTTCTGATACTTAGACAAGTATATTAGTACACAAAACCAATGTACTAAGACTTAGAAACATACCTTTGCTCTAGATTTGCACTTTGTTCATCCATGGGCATTGATTCACATTTAAGCACTTGTGTTGACACTCAATCACCAAAATACTTAGAAATGGCCCAAGGGCACATTTCCCTTTCAATCTCCCCCTTTTTGGTGATTTATGCCAACACAACATAAAGCAACTAGAACAAGTGCAATATCACTTCAAATAAAAACTCAAATTTATTTTGATTTAATTTGGCATATATGGATCATCCTTTGCCGCCACTTGGTTTGTTTTTGCAAATCAACCACAAAATCCTATCTCTAAGTCAAATCCACTTGTAGAGACATAAAGAGAGGTTTTCCAAAGAAAATTGATTCAAGATTCCAAAAACTCCCCCTTTTTCCCATAATCAACCCTTCTCCCCACAAGAGGCCAACTTTTGACAAAAGAGACAATGCAAGAGTTTTGACAAACCAAAAGCTCTATCCTACTATTTTCAAAGTTTCTCAAGTGGTAGCTGATCCATTTATTGCTTTGGCCTTTATTTTCTCCCCCTTTGGCATCAAGCACCAAAACGGAATCAATCTTGGCCCTTTAACCCCATTGCCTCACCAAAATCTTCAATTAAGAGCAAATAGGCAATAAGAGTTAAAAGATGAACTTGGAGAAGTTACTCTTTTCATCGGAGTGCAGTGGAAGTCTTTCATGGTCCAAGTCCACCTTTTCCCTTTCATTCCTTCTTCGAGACTAAATCATCAAACTCAAGCACATGGTTAGTCTCAAAGGGTCAAGTTGTAACACATCTCCCCCTAAACATGTGCATCACTTTGCAACGGTTGTGAGGTCCAGGGAGTGTTTGTACAACTTGAGCACCATAATATGCAACAAAATGCAAAAAGGAACATGATCAAAAGCATAAATACATGTATGCTACAATTCAATCCAAGTTCCGCGAATCTAAGACATTCAGCTCACTACGCAACCTGCAAAAGGTCTTCTCATCTAGAGGCTTGGTAAAGATATCGGCTAGCTGGTTCTCGGTGCTAACATGAAACACTTCGATATCTCCCTTTTGCTGGTGGTCTCTCAAAAAGTGATGCCGGATGTCTATGTGCTTTGTGCGGCTGTGCTCAACAGGATTTTCCGCCATGCGGATAGCACTCTCATTATCACATAGGAGTGGGACTTTGCTCAGGTTGTAGCCAAAGTCCCGGAGGGTTTGCCTCATCCAAAGCAGTTGCGCGCAACACTGTCCTGCGGCAACGTACTCGGCCTCAGCGGTGGATAGGGCAACGGAGGTTTGTTTCTTAGAGTTCCATGACACCAGGGACCTTCCTAAGAATTGGCACGTCCCCGGTGTGCTCTTCCTATCGACCTTACATCCAGCATAGTCGGAGTCTGAGTATCCAACCAAGTCAAAGGTAGACCCCTTTGGATACCAGAGCCCGAAGCAGGGCGTAGCAACCAAATATCTAAGAATTCGCTTTACCGCCACTAAGTGACACTCCTTAGGATCGGATTGAAATCTAGCACACATGCATACGCTAAGCATAATATCCGGTCTACTAGCACATAAATAAAGTAAAGACCCTATCATTGACCGGTATGCTTTTTGATCAACGGACTTACCTCCTTTGTTGAGGTCGGTGTGTCCGTCGGTCCCCATCGGAGTCTTTGCAGGCTTGGCGTCCTTCATCCCAAACCGCTTTAGCAGATCTTGCGTGTACTTCGTTTGGGAGATGAAGGTGCCGTCCTTGAGTTGCTTCACTTGGAACCCAAGGAAGTAGTTCAACTCGCCCATCATCGACATCTCGAATTTCTGCGTCATCACCCTGCTAAACTCTTCACAAGACTTTTGGTTAGTCGAACCAAATATTATGTCATCGACATAAATTTGGCACACAAACAAATCACCATCACATGTCTTAGTGAACAGAGTTGGATCGGCTTTTCCAACCTTGAAAGCATTAGCAAGTAAAAAGTCTCTAAGGCATTCATACCATGCTCTTGGGGCTTGCTTAAGTCTATAGAGCGCCTTAGAGAGCTTACACACATGGTCGGGATACCGTTCATCCTCGAAGCCAGGAGGTTGCTCCACGTACACCTCCTCCTTGATTGGCCCGTTGAGGAAAGCGCTCTTCACATCCATTTGGAACAACCTGAAGGAATGGTGAGCGGCATATGCTAGCAAGATACGAATTGATTCTAGCCTAGCCACAGGAGCAAAAGTCTCCTCAAAGTCCAAACCTGCGACTTGGGCATAACCTTTTGCCACAAGTCGAGCCTTGTTCCTCGTCACCACCCCGTGCTCGTCCTGTTTGTTGCAGAACACCCACTTGGTTCCCACAACATTTTGCTTGGGACGAGGCACCAGTGTCCAAACTTCATTTCGCTTGAAGTTGTTGAGTTCCTCCTGCATGGCCAATACCCAATCCGGATCTAGCAAGGCCTCCTCTACCCTGAAAGGCTCAATAGAAGAGACAAAGGAGTAATGCTCACAAAAATTAACTAATCGAGATCGAGTAGTTACTCCCTTGCTAATATCACCCAGAATTTGGTCGACGGGATGATCCCTTTGAATCACCGCTCGAACTTGGGTTGGAGGTGCCGGTTGCGTTTCTTCCTCCATTACTTGATCATCTTGTGCTCCCCCTTGATCACACGCCTCCTTTTGATGAACCTGTTCATCGTCTTGAGTTGGGGGATGCACCGTTGTTGAGGAAGAAGGTTGATCTCGTTCATCTTGTTCCTGTGGCCGCACTTCTCCAATCGCCATGGTTCGTATAGCGGCCGTCGGAACATCTTCTTCATCTACATCATCACAATCAATAACTTGCTCTCTTGGAGAGCCATTAGTCTCATCAAATACAACGTCGCTAGAGACTTCAACCAAACCCGATGATTTGTTGAAGACTCTATACGCCTTTGTATTTGAGTCATAACCTAACAAAAACCCTTCTACAGCTTTGGGAGCAAATTTAGAATTTCTACCTTTCTTCACTAGAATGTAGCATTTGCTTCCAAATACACGAAAGTAGGATACATTGGGTTTGTTACCGGTTAGTAGCTCATACGAAGTCTTCTTGAGGAGGCGATGTAGGTAGACCCTGTTGATGGCGTGGCAAGCCGTGTTCACGGCTTCCGACCAGAAACACTCGGGGGTCTTGAATTCTCCAAGCATCGTCCTTGCCATATCGATTAGCGTCCTGTTCTTCCTCTCTACCACACCATTCTGCTGTGGTGTGTAGGGAGTGGAGAACTCGTGCTTGATCCCTTCCTCCTCAAGGAACTCCTCCACTTGAAGGTTCTTGAACTCGGACCCATTGTCGCTCCTTATCTTCTTCACCTTGAGCTCAAACTCATTTTGAGCTCTCCTGAGGAAGCGCTTGAGGGTCCCTTGGGTTTCAGACTTATCCTGCAAAAAGAACACCCAAGTGAAGCGGGAAAAGTCATCAACAATAACTAGACCATACTTACTTCCCCCTATGCTCAGATAGGCGACGGGTCCGAAGAGGTCCATATGCAGCAGCTCCAGGGGTCTTGAAGTGGTCATCACATTCTTGCTGTGATGCGCTCCTCCCACCTGTTTACCTGCTTGACAAGCTGCACAAGGTCTATCTTTTTCGAAATGTATGTTAGTCAAACCTATCACGTGTTCTCCCTTTAGAAGCTTGTGAAGGTTCTTCATCCCCACATGTGCTAAGCGGCGATGCCACAGCCAGCCCATGCTAGTCTTGGCAATTAAGCATGCATCTAGACCGGCCTCTTCTTTTGCAAAATCAACTAAGTAGAGCTTGCCATCTAATACACCCTTAAAAGCTAGTGAACCATCACTTCTTCTAAAGACAGACACATCTACATTTGTAAATAGACAGTTATATCCCATATGACATAATTGACTAACAGATAGCAAATTATATCCAAGACTCTCCACTAAAAACACATTAGAGATAGAATGCTCATTGGAGATTGCAATTTTACCTAGCCCTTTTACCTTGCCTTGATTCCCATCACCGAATATAATTGAATCTTGGGAATCCTTATTCTTGACATAGGAGGTGAACATCTTCTTCTCCCCCGTCATATGGTTTGTGCATCCGCTGTCGATAATCCAGCTTGAACCCCCGGATGCATAAACCTGAAAGGCAAATTTAGGCTTGGGACTTAGGTACCCAACTCTTGTTGGGTCCTACAAGGTTAGTCACAATTGTCTTAGGGACCCAAATGCAAGTTTTATCACCCTTGCATTTTGCCCCTAACTTTCTAGCAATCACCTTTCTATCCTTTCTACAAATTGCAAAGGAAGCATTCAAAGCATGATATATTGTAGAAGGCTCATTAACTTTCCTAGGAATATTAACAACATTTCTCCTAGGCATATTATGAACAACATTCCTTCTACCAACATTTTTATCATGCACATATGAAGAACTAGAAGCAAACATAGCATGAGAAAAATCATCGTAAGCATTATAACTCCTATAAGCATTTCTAGTTTGTTTCCTATCATGATACAAAAAGGCATGATTCTTTTTAGCACTAGTAGCCATAGGGGCCTTCCCTTTCTCCTTGGCGGAGATGGAAGCCTTATGGCTTGTCAAGTTCTTGGCTTCCCTTTTGTAGCCAAGTCCATCCTTAATTGAGGGATGTCTACCAATCGTATAGGCATCCCTTGCAAATTTTAATTTATCAAATTCGCTTTTGCTAGTCTTAAGTTGAGCATTAAGACTAGCCACTTCATCATTCAAATTAGAAATTGAGACTAGGTGTTCACTACAAGCATCAATGTCAAAATCTTTACACCTAGTACAAATTACAACATGTTCTACACAAGAATTAGATTTATTTGCTACTTCTAGTTTAGCATTTAAATCATTGTTGACACCTTCTAAAGTAGAAATGGTTTTATGACAAGTAGATAATTCACCAGAGAGTATTTCATTCCTTTTAATTTCTAGGGCAAGAGAATTTTGTGCACTAACAAATTTATCATGCTCCTCATATAAAAGATCTTCTTGTTTTTCTAGTAATCTATTCTTGTCATTCAAAGCATCAATCAACTCATTAATCTTATCTATCTTAGATCTATCTAAGCCTTTGAATAAGCATGAATAGTCTATGTCATCATCATCACTAGACTCATTATCACTAGAAGAAGCATAAGTGGAGTCTCGAGTACTCACCTTCTTCTCCCTTGCCATAAGGCATGTGTGACGCTCGTTGGGGAAGAGAGATGACTTGTTGAAGGCGGTGGCGGCGAGTCCTTCATTGTCGGAGTCGGAGGAGGAGCAATCCGAATCCCACTCCTTTCCTATATGTGCCTCGCCCTTGGCCTTCTTGTAATGCTTCTTCTTCTCCCTTTTGTTCCCCTTTTCCTGGTCACTTTCATTATCGGGACAGTTAGCAATGAAATGACCAATCTTACCACATTTGAAGCACGAGCGCTTCTCCTTTGTCTTGGTCTTGCTTGGCTGTCCCTTGCGACCTTTAAGCGCCGTCTTGAAGCGCTTAATGATGAGGGCCATCTCCTCATTATTGAGCCCGGCCGCCTCAACTTGCACCACCTTGCTTGGTAGCGCCTCCTTGCTCCTCGTTGCCTTGAGAGCAAGGGGTTGCGGCTCGTTGATCGGACCATTCAAGGCGTCGTCCACGTATCTTGCCTCCTTGATCATCATTCGCCCGCTAACGAATTTCCCAAGTACTTCTTCGGGTGACATCTTGGTGTACCTAGGATTTTCACGAATATTGTTCACCAAATGAGGATCAAGAACAGTAAAGGACCTTAGCATTAGGCGGACGACGTCGTGATCCGTCCATCGCGTGCTTCCGTAGCTCCTTATTTTGTTGATAAGGGTCTTGAGCCGGTTGTATGTTTGAGTTGGCTCCTCGCCCCTTATCATTGCGAACCGTCCAAGCTCGCCCTCCACCAACTCCATCTTGGTGAGTAAGGTGACATCGTTCCCCTCATGAGAGATCTTGAGGGTGTCCCAGATCTGCTTGGCATTGTCCAAGCCGCTCACCTTATGGTACTCGTCCCTGCACAAAGAGGCTAGCAACACAGTAGTAGCTTGTGCATTTTTATGAATCTGTTCATTAATAAACATGGGACTATCCGTACTATCAAAGTGCATTCCACTTTCTACAATCTCCCATATGCTAGGATGGAGAGAGAACAAGTGACTACGCATTTTGTGACTCCAAAATCCGTAGTCCTCTCCATCAAAATGAGGAGGTTTACCGAGTGGAATAGATAATAAATGAGCATTAGTACTTTGAGGAATACAAGAGTAATCAAAAGAAAAGTTCGAATTAACCAGTTTCTTTCTCTCGTATTCGTTGTGGTCGTCGTCCTTTTGGGAGGAAGTAGACTCATCGCTGTCGTAGTAGACAATCTCCTTGATGCGTCTTGTCTTCTTCTTCTTCCCATCTTTGCGTCTGTGACCTGAGCCTGAGTCGTTGGACTTGTCATCCCTTGGCTCGTTGACGAAGGACTCCTTCTCCTTGTCGTTGATCACGATTCCCTTCCCTTTAGGATCCATCTCTTCGGGCGGTTAGTCCCTTTGTGAAGAGAACGGCTCTGATACCAATTGAGAGCACCTAGAGGGGGGGGTGAATAGGTGATCCTGTGAAAACTTAAACTTATAGCCACAAAAACTTGTTAAGTGTTAGCACAATAATTGCCAAGTGGCTAGAGAGGAGTCACAACAAAACACAATACCACAAGAGATCAAACACAGAGATGACACAGTGGTTTATCCCGTGGTTCGGCCAAGACCAACGCTTGCCTACTCCACGTTGTGGCGTCCCAACGGACGAGGGTTGCAATCAACCCCTCTCAAGTGGTCCAAAGACCAACTTGAATACCACGGTGTTTTGCTTTGCCTTTCAATATCCCGTTTGCGAGGAATCTCCACAACTTGGAGCCTCTCACCCTTACACTTAAGATTCACAAAGAAATACGGAGTAAGGGAGAACTAGCAACGCACACAAGACTCAAAATCAGAGCTACAGCACGCACACAAGTCGCAACAAGAGCTCGCAACACAACTCAATGAGTTCACAACTCAACAAGAGCTCTAGATGCTATCACAATGAACCAAATGCGTGGAATCGATGTCTTGGTGCTTAGAGATGTTGTAGGAATGCTTGGTTTTCTCCTCCATGCGCCTAGGGGTCCCTTTTATAGCCCCAAGGCAGCTAGGAGCCGTTGAGAACAAATCCAGAAGGCCATCCTTGCCTTCTGTCGTCGGGCGCACCGGACAGTCCGGTGCACACCGGACACTGTCCGGTGCCCGATTTCCTTCCTTAAACAGCACAGTCGACCGTTGGAGATCTGGGAGCCGTTGGCGCACCGGACATGTCCGGTGCACACCGGACAGTCCGGTGCCCCCTTCCGACCGTTGGCTCGACCACGTGTCCCGCGCAGATCGCGCGGCCGACCGTTGGCTCACCGGACAGTCCGGTGCACACCGGACAGTCCGGTGAATTTTAGCCGTATGTCGCCAGTCAATTCCCGAGAGCGGCCAGTTCGACCGAGGCAGCCTGGCGCACCGGACACTGTCCGGTGCACCACCGGACACGGTCCGGTGCACCACCGGACAGTCCGGTGCCCCAGACCGAAACAGCCTTTTGGCTGTACACAGCCAACTCTCCTCTTTTCTTCTTCTTCCTGTTTCTGATACTTAGACAAGTATATTAGTACACAAAACCAATGTACTAAGACTTAGAAACATACCTTTGCTCTAGATTTGCACTTTGTTCATCCATGGGCATTGATTCACATTTAAGCACTTGTGTTGACACTCAATCACCAAAATACTTAGAAATGGCCCAAGGGCACATTTCCCTTTCAATCCCTAGCCATTCACATTGGAAGTTTCTAAGGGTCTAGCTAACCTGGGTTAATCGGGAAACACGTCTTGTGGATAAAGATGTGCAACCTCTACAGAGTGTAAAACTGATATATCAGCTGTGCTCACGGAGCAGCTCGGACCCTCACATGAGTAACTTATGGAACTAAACTTAATCTACCATTTGCATTGTATTGTGAGTTTTATGATTAATTTTGATCTCTTACTTAATTGGGTTGGTATCTACTTATACTTAGTAACTGCTAGTTTTTTTGACCAACTCTAAAAGCAGTGCCCAGTTTTAACCATCTTCTTTGGTGAGCCTTACACTTCACATGCGCCCCCCACCGTAAGTGAGCTCATGCATATTATTCTCCACAACTTGTTGATCGATGAATGTATGTGAGCTCATGTCGGTGTTTTGGGTCCGACCGCACACCTGGGGTTGCCCCTCAAGGTGTTTTTAGGAGTAGGACGGTGTCGGCGATTGTAGCAAAATGGTTCATGCCGATTGCACGAGGAACGGTGGACAAGGTTTACAGGTTCGGGCCGCTTAGAAATGTGTAACACCCTACGTCCTGGTGAGTATGCTTGGTGAATGTGGTTACAAGAGGGCTCCCTGGATTGAGAATACAGAGAGTTGACGTGGGTGGCTAGGTAATAGGGTCGATCGTTCTGAAGGGGTGCCCCTAGGCCTTATATACTCGACCGTGGGGCAATACATGTGGATATGATAACAACGAGTAGCTAAAAGATAGTGAACTGCTTGAGTTTATCTCCACGTAACCCTGCCGACTTATCCCCGCACGGCTCCGTTGCATGGGGGCTCCAGCGCGGGAAAGTCGGATCTCTGTTGCGATCTCTCGCTCGACGTTGTGGGCCGTCCGGGTTTGCTCCAATCCGGCCTCATGTCGCTCTGCTTTGCTGGTTGTATCTCCCCAGGCCCACGAAAGAATGACCTTACGATTTATTGGGCCCTTGGGCCTTTTCGTGAGGTCTTTTACTCTTTTAGTGGAACCCGGGGGATGTCTATCCCCCACAAGCCCCCGATCTTTGGGTTAATTTAGAGGTAATCAGCCCAAAGATCCCAGGTCCAGCTTGTAGGTGATTTGAAGAAAATGACTTCCTGTTGTCTTCTCCCGCTTTGATCACTCGTAGACCAAGGCCTAGTTTCGTGCTTGTGCCTTAGAGGTCGGCATTTCAATTCGTGGGATTCTGAACTTCATTGGGTGCACCGGATGTGCACCCAATGGGTGTAGCCCCCGAGCTTCGAGTAGATTTTAGAAAATAATCTACTCGAAGGTCTTCCCCAGAAATTATTTCCATTTGTGCTCCTGCATTTTGGTTGAGGGCTGGCCTTTTAATCTTGTCCCACGCCTTAGAAGTCGGCACTATCTTGGCTTGGAATGATAATCCATGGGGTGCACTGGAGGTGCACCCAATGGGTGTAGCCTCCGACCTTCAAATGGATTTTTGAGGATAATCCATTCGAAGGTCTTCCTTTTGTGTCTCTTTGCTGAAAATTATCCTTTCTGTTTGTAGAAATTGGCATGAAGCTATTCGCATTATGCTTTGGAGGTCAGCATTATGTCATCAATATTTTGATTCAGAGGTTAGCATATATTTTGTCTTTAGCAGCCGAGTTCGCAATCCATCCATATCTTGCTAGGTAGTGCAATTTATTTGCTCTGTGACTGATTGGACGTTTGATGGACGTTCTCTGTCTAGTCTTCACATCGCTTCTGTCGGCCATATTTTGTACTTCACTGGCTATATTTGGCTTTCCTCTGATCCTTACTGATGTCTCATTTTTGTCTTGAGGTATTCACTGCGTGCCCTGCACAGATGTGACTGTTTTGAAAAATATACTGATAATTCCTGAGCGTCCCCCCCAATGGGTGTGGGCAAGGGACGGCTTGGTACGCTGAGTGTTTTAGCAGGCTGCTTCTGAGTAGTAATGTGATGTGACGGCGGGTGTAATCATATCCTCCGCGCTGTTGAATGGAGTCCCAATGGGTGTTGTGTTGCGTGAAATGGCGTCAGCCGCCTGACGTGTCTTCAGACGGGTTTAAGTGCTTATTGAATGCTTTGCGACTGTTCAGTGACCGTGGTTGGAGGTGAGCGGTTGCCTTCTCCTTCTATAAATAACGCCGTTGTCTTTCTGGCTTTTTCACATCTCTTCGCTATTCTCTGCTGCTTCCCTCTCTTCTCTCCCTTCTGCTTCCGCCATGGGCAAGAACAACAAGCGCAAGCGTGAGCCAACTCCTCCATCGGAGGAGTTTGGTGACTCGGAGTACTTAGAGGAGGAGTTCTCCTCTGAGTCTGAGGGGTCTCCGGCTCCCGTCCCCCTGCGTGAGTCGTCTGACGACTCAGACGACTCCCAGGGGCTTGCGGCGGAGGTCTGGACGTACATCCGGGCCGTCGAGCGCTCCGGGCTCGAGGGCTCGAATGAGTCAGAGTACTCCTCGGATGAGGAGGACTCAGACGGCGGCGGCGAGGACGAGGACGATGACGACGACGACGGCGACGACGACGGTGACGGCAACGGCAGCGGCAGGGGCAGCGGCGGCGGCAGCAAGGTCGGTGACGGCGGCGGCAGCAGGGGTAGCAACCAGGGCGGCAGCAGCAGGGGCAGCAACCAGGGCGCAGCAGCAGGGGCAGCACCAGGGGCAGCGGCGGCGGCAGCAACAGGGCCAGTGGCTAGATGCCACTGGTCTTTTAGATATTAGTATAGTATAGTTAGAATAATGTAATAGTAATGTAGAGTAGTATAGCATAGTGTAGTAGTAGTAATGTAATGTAGTAATAGTAGGGAAGTATCAACTCGCAAAGAGTTGATTTGTAAGTTTGTTATCTTCCCTTTTAATGAAAGAATGACGTTGGCTTCTCCTTGATGACTCGTCTTGCTTGTTTGTAAAACTGATTCCTTTGAGACAGTAGATGAATAACTTGGGGATCAAACTGATGCTTCCAGAACTAGCTGCCGAGTAACTTGTAGACGGTGTCGGCGTTTTAGAGGTAACACCGAGCAACTGAAGACTGTATCAGTGTGTTAGAAGCAAAGCCGAGTGATTGGAAAGCGACGTCAGCATTTTAGAGTTAATACCGAGCGACTGAAAGGCGGTGTCGGCGTTTTAGAGGCAACGCCGAGCGACTGAACACTATATCAGCGTTTTAGAGGCAACGCCGAGTGATTAGAAAGCGACGTCAGCATTTTAGAGTTAATGCCGAGCGACTGAAGGGCGATGTCGGCGTTTTAGAGGCAACGCCGAGCGACTGAACACTATATCAGCATTTTAGAGGCAACGCTGAGTGATTAGAAAGCGACGTCAGCATTTTAGAGGTAATGCCGAGCGACTGAACGCAAAATCGGCGTTTTGGAGGCAACGCCGACCGACTGGAAGGTGACGTCGGCATTTTGGAGGTAATGTCGAGCGACTGAATACGAAATCGGCGTTTTGGAGGCAACGCCAACCGACTGGAAGGCGACGTCGGCATTTTAGAGGTAATGCCGAGCGACTGAACATGAAATCGGTGTTTTGGAGGCATCGCTGACCGACTGGAAGGCGACGTCGGCATTTTAGAGGTAATGCCGAGCGACTGAACACGAAATCGGCGTTTTGGAGGCGACGCCGAGTGATAGCAGGCCGCGCGAGCCACTTTGAGGACGATGGCCGATTGATGAGGTGGCGCACCAGTGTTCTGGAGATAACTGCCGGGTTTCCACGTGGCATGCTGGGGTTTTGGAAATAACCGCCGGGTGATGACTGGGCACTTTTTGAAACGGTATCTGGCTCGAGAATATCCCACAAGAGCTGCGCTTTTAGTCGCCTTTGCTTTCCGTGCCCTAGTTCTTGCTTTCCCGCTTCCGAATCCTCTCTGCCATTCGCCTCCCACTCTGCTCGCTGGTAGAATCGAGATGGCACCCAAGAGGAAGACCACGAGCTCGTCTGCTGTGGTGATTCCTCCAATCGACCCCAACAGTCAGTTGCCTTTCGAAGGTAACCATATGTCCATCATTTCTGAAACTGAACTTCTCCACCTCGTATCCATCGGGGTTCTTCCTCCGCGGGAACTCTGTTCTTGGCGGATTTGCCATGGGTTTACTATTCCGACAGAGGATACCCATGAGTCCGTTGTTTACGCTCCTTTCCTTCTCCGCGGCCTTGGCCTTCCCATTTCTCCCTTTTTCCGCGGACTCCTTGATTTCTATCATATCAACTTGACCCATCTGAACCCCAATTCAATTCTGCAAATCTCCATTTTCGTTCACTTATGCGAGGCCTTTCTTGGCGTGCTGCCACATTTCGGTTTGTGGAAATACTTGTATCATTGTCGCCCTGAGATGGCCGGGGGACAACATCAGTTGGTCGGGGGTGCCAGCTTGGAGATGCGCCGCGGGAGGAAAACTGAATATCTCGAGATCCCCCTCAAGGACAGTATTAAGGGATGGCGCCTAGAGTGGTTCATAGTTGAGAATTATGGGAATTCTCTCCCCTCCCGGTCGGGAAGACAGCCGGATGTTCGCACTCCAAGCTGGACCGAGTCTCCCACAGATCAGGAGGTAGCTGAAGCAGGTGTGTTGCTAGCTGAAGTTGGACTGTTGAAAGAGAGGGGTCTGACTGCTGAAGTTGTGGTTACTGACTTTGTTTTCAAGAATATTCAGCCACTAAAAGACAGGGCCTATCCAGCTTATCTGTATCGAGGGCTAGCCGACTCAACTCGGGTTACCAACATGAGAATTCCTTCTGCAGACTTGGTGAGTCGACTTGAAATGATCCTCAGGGGCAAGGTGTCAAATGTTGGTGCTCCAGTGGCGTACTCGGCCTGGAACTTGCCTCCTCCCAAAGCCTTCACCCTTTTCGTGTCGAATCCACCCATTACTGATGGCAGTTTGGGCCTTAGAGTGCGACCCTCTGCTGAAGAAGTCAGTGCTTTGGTTGCCTCGCTTGGGGAGATTCCTGATGACGAACGACAGGTTCATTTTGAGGTGCCCCTGAACCCTAGTGATGCAGAAATAAGCGCTATGCTTGATTTGCTAGCTGAGGATTCATCCGATGCTGCTCCTGCTGGGACGTTGGTAGTGGCGCCCCTCCCAGAGGCTGATACGACTTTGGATGTTCAGAAGCCTGTCAGTGCTCGCCCGAGGCGCCCTTGCCGAACCAATCAGCCTGATCCTTCTGTTGATGAGCAGAAGAAGAAAAGAAGATGCCTCCGGCGAGTATCCAGTTTTGATCAGGACGCTGGTACCTCAGTTCCTGCTATTGAAGAAGTGCCTGCGACTGGTTTTACCGACGCTGACCCCAATGGGTGTACCCAATCCGCTGTTGATCCCATAGTGGGTGCCCCATCTGTTGCTGATCCCAATGGGTGTGCTGCTGTTTGTGTTGCCAATGTGGATGATGAGGAAGAGGAAAATGAGATTCCTTTGACTCGGAAAAACAGTCGGCAGTTCATCGCTAGTGGTGAAAGTAGTGGAGTTCCCTCTCCTGCTTTGTCTGCCCTCATTGGTCTGCAAGAACTGTCCCTGGCCAACTTTGATCGGACTCTGGAGGATATGGTCCCAGAGGACTTGTTATCAGAGCCAGTGGATGATGGTGCAATGGAGGCTTGCGCTGACGTGCCCGATGCTGGGTTGAGGTCATCCCGTGCCTCGTCAACCTTAGAGCGCGATCTCGAGGGCCGGGAGACTGACTTGGTTCATCCTAGTCCTATGGAAGTAGCTGAGGGCCCGTCAACCTTAGAGGTGGTTACTGCAGAAAGCTTGGTTCTCAAGAATGGTGCTGACACATGCCCAGCCCCCGACGGTGTCGCCGGGGATGACTTAGCTCGGGTGAAGAGTGTAAGCCACTGCCCAGCCCCCGAGGGTGCTGCCGGGGGTGATCCGGCTCAAGCGGGCAGTGCCAACTATGACCCAGCCCCCGAGGGTGCCCGAGCAAGGTCTCCTTCCTGTACTTCCATGGACGTTCACGCGGGGTCTCCTCCACACTCTGGCTGTATGGTGGTAGCTCAAACCTTGGACCAGGGAGTCGCTTTAGAGGGCAGCGTCCCCACTGATCAGGTGTTTGGCTCTGTTGAAGGCACCGAGCTAATTCTTACTGGTTCGTTGCAAGCTGCTTCGGGTGGTGGCCTTACGCTTGATTATCAACTGATCTCCCCCGATTTGGGGATCCCTTCGTTCTTTTCCAACCTCCAGGTATTGTGATGTATTTTAGCTTGATTTTTACATTGCCTGAACTGCTGTCATTACACTCATCTGTTCTCCTCATCAGGCTTTGGTGGATGGGATGGCCAGCCAGCTGAGATTGCAGGGTGCTTCCGTCCCAGAAGTGGCTTCGTCTCTTGCGTGTTGGAATCCAGTGTCACTTCAACATCGCGTCTCTGAATTGGAGGCAACCAACGCTGGTTAGTGCCTTTTTGCTTCTCTTTGCCTTCGCTGTGGACTGCTTTACCTTCTGACCCCGTTTTGTTTGATTATCTCTTGCTAGGAATGACTCGGCAGATTTCAATTCTTGAGGAAAAACATTCCCGAGATCAGGCTGAATTGGTTCAGCGGTGTGCTGACTTTGAGGAGAAGTACTCTCAGAGCCAAACTGAACTGGGTCAAGTCTCTGCTGCCTTGGATGACGCCAATGCACTGAGTTCTTCTCTTCATGCTCAGCTTGATTCTGAAAAGGTAATTTACAAAACTGTGCTTTGTCTTGCTGTGTTCCTATTACTTGCTTGGTTTTTGAAGGAGTTGATTTTTGCTCGCAGGAAGAAAAGCGTATCCTTGCTGCTTCTCGTGACAATCTTGACAGATTGTACCGTGATTCTAGCAACTCGCTGACCATTTTGGAGAGGAGTCACCGCTTTACAATGGAGGAGTTGGACAATCAACGTTGTAAGCTGCAGGAATCCGCGGACGAAGTGACCCGCCTCAAGCAGCTGATATCAGCAAAGGATGCCACCATCAAGGAACTCCGAGCTTCCAAGAAATCCATTGTCCAGGAATTAGAGACTGCTCGACTGGCTGCTAAAGTTGCTGAAGAAACTTCTGTTACTCTCAAGGCCCAGCGCGACAGAGCCATGGACAAGGCTATTCGGGCGGGACGAATCTTGATGAGGAGACCCGGCGTGGTTGTTCCTGAAGACATAAGGGCTGATGTGAATGCTGCCCCTGATTCCTAGAGTCGCCCTTCTTCGTCGGTCGCTCCTGAGAAAGACATTGCGAAATAGAGAAACATTTCGCGTGCTTTGAGCGCACGGTTAGCATGATCGATTATTTGTTAGAGGACATCAGTTCAGCACTCGAATGATATAATTACTCTCTTATTGTATCAGAATTCATCAGTTTCGTAAATTTGCAGTAATGAAATGACGCATGATGATTATGAAATTTGTTCGCGGGATATAGAAGTCATCCCCTGAATTGAGTAGGCATGAACATGTTGCACCGGCTTAAGTCGCCACTGATTTTAGCCGATCGCTCCATTAGTAGGGCATAGTGGTCACCCCGAGTTAAGTAAGCGTGAGCATGTTGCACCGCCTTATGTCGTTGCCAACTTAAGTCGATTGCTCCGTTAGCAGGGCATAGCGGTCACCCCGAGTTAAGTAAGCGTGAGCATGTTGCACCGCCTTAAGTCGTTGCCGACTTAAGTCGATTGCTCCGTTAGTAGGGCATAGTGGTCACCCCGAGTTAAGTAAGCGTGAGCATGTTGCACCGCCTTAAGTCGTTGCCGACTTAAGTCGATTGCTCTGTTAGTAGGGCATAGTGGTCACCCCGAGTTAAGTAAGCGTGAGCATGTTGCACCGCCTTAAGTCGTTGCCGCCTTAAGTCGATTGCTCCGTTAGTAGGGCATAGTGGTCACCCCGAGTTAAGTAAGCGTGAGCATGTTGCACCGCCTTAAGTCGTTGCCGACTTAAGTCGATTGCTCCGTTAGTAGGGCATAGTGGTCACCCCGAGTTAAGTAAGCGTGAGCATGTTGCACCGCCTTAAGTCGTTGCCGACTTAAGTCGATTGCTCCGTTAGTAGGGCATAGTGGTCACCCCGAGTTAGGTAAGCGTGAGCATGTTGCACCGCCTTAAGTCGTTGCCGACTTAAGTCGATTGCTCCGTTAGTAGGGCATAGTGGTCACCCCGAGTTAAGTAAGAATGCAAGTCAATCGTAAATGAACTGAGTATCTTTGAAACCTCTTTTTATTGATGATATATTTCCACTTTACAGAGTACATCGTCGTCCCAGCAGTTTTGAAATACAGCTAGGGATAAAACTTTCTGAGGTGTTCTATGTTCCAGGAGTTCCCAACTTCTGTGCCATCCATCTGAGTGAGACGATACGATCCGAGCCGAGTGACTTCTGCTACTATGAAGGGTCCTTCCCATAAGGGTGATAACTTGTGCCGTCCCTCCCCCGTTAGAATTCGGCGGAGGACGAGATCTCCTGCTGAGAAGAATCATTGTCGTACAGCCTTGTCGTGATAGCGCCTTAGAGTCTGCTGGTACCGTGCTGATTGGATTACCGCGTTTAGCCGTTCTTCTTCAAGTACATCAATGTCCTCCAGCCTGGTGGCCTCGGCTTCTGCTATGCTTTCGAAGATCAACCTTGGCGCCCCAAACTTGAGATCAGCGGGCAGCACTGCCTCCGACCCATAGACCATGAAGAAAGGAGTGTTTCCATGCAGGGCTCGGCTAGGTTGGGTTCTTAGGCTCCAAACGACGTAGGGCAATTCCCTTATCCACTTTCCTGCGAATTTTCTTATCGAAGACCTTTTTCCTGAGTGCCTCCAATATCATCCCGTTGGCTTGTTCCACCTGCCCGTTGGCTCTTGGATGTGCCACAGATGCATACTTGATCTGAATGCTCTTTTGCTCGCAGAAGTCGAAGAATTCTGAACTTGTGAAGTTGGATCCTAAGTCAGTTATGATGCTGTTTGGTATCCCGAATCTGAATATTATGCCTTGTATGAATTCCACGGCCTTAGCAGAGGTTAAAGAAGCAATGGGCTTAAACTCTATCCATTTAGTGAATTTGTCGATCGCCACCAATACGTGAGTGTATCCCCCTTGAGCTTTCTTGAAAGGTCCGATCATATCCAATCCCCAGCATGCGAAAGGCCAAGTTACTGGTATGGTCTGCAGTTGCTGTGCTGGCAGATGTTGTTGCTTTGACAAGTATTGGCAAGCTTCGCACCTCTGAACTAACTCGGCTGCATCATTCTTTGCTGTTGGCCAATAGAATCCTAACCTGAAGACCTTCTCGACTAGTGTTCTGGAGGCTGCATGTATTCCACATTGCCCAGCATGGACCTCCTCCAGAAGTTGCTTTCCAGTGGACGGGAGAATGCACTTCATGAGGACGCCTGATGCACCCCTTCTGTATAATATCTCCCCAATGAGTGTATAGTGAGCCGACTGTCTGGCGATGCGCTCTGCCGAGTTCTTGTCGTCTGGTTCTTCTTCATTTTTTATATACTTAATGATCGGCCTTCTCCAGTCATCAGAGTCTGACTCGAGTTGATCTATGATGTTGCACTCTTCTGTTTGATCCATTGAGATACTTGGCTGTAGAATTTCTTGCACGAAGACTCCGGGTGGGACCTGAGTTCGACTGGATCCTAGCTTGGACAGTACATCGGCTGCTGTGTTTCGATCTCTTTCTACATGATGAAATTCCAGACCCTCGAATTTATCTTCCAGCTTTCGGACGACAGCGCAGTATTTTCCCATCGAATCGCTTGAACAATCCCACTCCTTGTTTATCTGGCTGATGACTACCAGAGAGTCTCCATATACCATCAATCTCTTGACGCCCAACGATATGGCAATGTTCAATCCATGGATCAAAGCTTCATACTCGGCTGCATTGTTGGAGGCCGGGAACAGCAACTGGAGGGCGTACTTGAGGTGTTCGCCTCCAGGTGCGGTGAAGAGAATCCCCGCTCCTGCTCCCTGCAGCTTCAGCGAGCCATCAAAATACATTCGCCATACTTCTACAGTCTCTGGGTTATCTGGTACTTGCTGTTCAGCCCACTCTGATACGAAATCAACCAGTGCTTGAGTTTTGATAGCAGTGCAAGGTCGGAACTCGATGTCATGAGATCCCAGCTCGCAAGCCCACTTGGCTATTCGGCCAATGGCTTCCTTGTTGTGAAGAATATCCCCTATTGGAAAACCAGTGACTACTATGACTTTGTGGTCATCAAAGTAGTGACGCAGCTTGCGGGCAGTTAGAAGTACTGCGTATAGTAGCTTCTGAACTTGAGGATACTTTTTCTTTGAGGGGCCTAGAACTTCACTGATGAAGTAAACAAGATGTTGTACTGGATAGGCATGTCCTTCTTCTACTCGCTCGACTACCAACGCGGTGCTCACCACGTGAGTCGTGCAAGAGATATACAGTAGCAAATCTTCAGCTGGTTGAGTTGATGTAGCTCGCCGAGGTGGTTTCAGTACTGGTGGTGTTGTTAAGAATTTTTTCAGTGCATCTAGAGCTTCTTGTGCTTCTGAAGTCCATTGAAACTTATCCACCTTCTTGAGTAGCTTGTAAAATGGCAAACCTTTTTCTCCCAGCCTGGATATAAATCTGCTCAGAGCTGCCATACATCCAGTAAGTCGTTGAACCTTCTTTTGTGATCGAGGAGCTTCCATCTTCATGATGGCTTCAATCTTTTCTGGATTAGCCTCAATTCCTCGGTGGCTGACGATAAACCCGAGCAACTTTCCTACTGGTACCCCGAAAACACATTTTTCAGGATTAAGCTTCCATCTATACCGTCTCAGACTGTTGAAAACCAGTTGTAAGTCTTTGATGAAGTCTTCCGAATTCTCCGTTTTGATTACCACATCATCTACGTAGGCCTCCACATGCTTGCCCCAGTGATCGGCTAAGCATGTTTGAATGGCTCTCTGATAAGTCGCTCCAGCGTTTTTGAGGCCGAACGGCATGGAGGTATAACAGAAAGCACCAAATGGAGCGATGAACGCTGTTTTTTCCTCGTCTTCCTTCGCCAAACTAATCTGATGATACCCGGAATAGCAATCTAAGAAAGACAACACAGAACATCCAGTGGTGGAGTCCACCACCTGATCTATCCTTGGGAGCCCGAAGGGATCCTTCGGACAGTGTTTGTTGAGATCAGTATAATCGACGCACATGCGCCAATCCACTTTATTCTTTTTGAGTACAAGAACAAGGTTGGCTAACCACTCGGGGTGTAATACTTCTCTAATAAATCCAGCCGCGACCAAGCGAGCTAACTCGGCGCGAATGGCCTCTCTCTTGTCGGGCGTGAAACGTCGTAGCTTTTGCCGAATCGGCCTCGCCTGGGGATAGACCTTCAGTTTGTGCTCGGACAGTTCTCTTGGGACTCCCGGCGTATCCGCAGGTTGCCATGCGAATACATCTCGGTTATCTTGCAGAAACTGGACGAGCGCGCTTTCCTATTTGTCGTCCAAGCTGGAGCTGATGATGGCAGTCTTGCGCTCATCAGCGAACCCCAGGTTGATCCTTTTGGTTTCTTCAGTCGGTCGCATAGAGGTCGCGGCCTGAGCTTCGTTTGCCGGTACTGCGAGGTCCTCTTCAGGCTTAGAGCTCGCCAGCGTCGAGGAGACCGCCGACGGCTTGGTGGTGAGGGCTGCTTGGATGGCCACTCGGAAACATTCTGCGGTGCCTTGGAAGTCGGCGCGCACAGTTATGATTCCTTGCGGTGAAAGGGAATTAGGCTTACACCTAGTCCCTAATTAATTTTGGTGGTTGAATCGTCCAACACAAACAATTGGACTAACTAGTTTGCTCTAGATTATATGATCTACAGGTGCCAAAGGTTCATCTATATCTACTAAATCGACCGTCCGGAATACCGTAGATTATTCCGGACAGGAGAAGCTTTTTTAGAAAAACAGGCCAAGCGCGGACCGTCCGGGCCCTTGCGGCGGACCGTCCGCGACACGAAGATGTCACTCGGACAGAACCAATGCAAAAATCCAAGTCTGCTCTATGGACTGTCCGGAGGAAAAGCAAAGACCATCCGGGCCCTTGCGCGGACCGTCCGGCCTCTGGCGCGGACCGTCCGGTAGGTGAGAAACCGAAAAACCCGAAGGTAACGGGTTCGGAGAAATGAATTATAGCGGCCTCGCGGACCGTCCGGACCAGGCGGGCGGACCGTCCGCGACTGGCTCTGTCTGACATCTGACGCCGCATTAAATGCAATATAGCCGTTGATATAGCCGTTACTGCTGACCGTTGCATTTTCAGCCGTTGATCTACAGGGGCGGACCGTCCGCATCAGGAGGGCGGACCGTCCGCGCTCAGCAGAAAGGCCCAACGGCTAGGAAGTGGTTGGTGGCTATAAATACAACCCCAACCACCTCCATTCAATCCATCCAAGCACTCCAACCTTCAACATTCAATACAAGAGCTAGCAATCCATTCCAAGACACATTCAAAGCCTTCATCTCTCCAAGTTTCACAATTGAGAAAAGAGATCATCAGTGATTAGTGACTTAAGAGAGAAAGTGATCCGTGTGTCATTTGTCGCTCTTGTTGCTTGGCTTTTTAATCGTGCTTTCTTGATTCTTCCATTGCGATCAAACTCACTTGTAATTAAGGCAAGAGACACCAATCTTGTGGTGATCCTTGTAGGAACTTTGTGTTCCAAGTGATTGGGAAAAGAAAGCTCACTCGATCCGTGGATCGTTTGAGAGAGGGAAGGGTTGAAAGAGACCCGGCCTTTGTGGCCTCCTCAACGGGGAGTAGGTTTGCAAGAACCGAACCTCGGTAAAACAAATCCGCGTGTCACACTCTCCATTTGGTTGCGATTTGTTTTCCACCCTCTCTCGCGGACTCATTTCTTTATTACTAACGCTAACCCGGCTTGTAGTTGTGTTTATATTTGTAAATTTCAGTTTCGCCCTATTCACCCCCCCTCTAGGCGACTATCAATTGGTATCAGAGCCCGGTGCTTCATTAGAGCCTAACCGCTCGAAGTGATGTCGGGAGATCACGGCAAGAAGGAGATGGAGACCGGCGAAAAGCCCACTACAAGCTACGGGAGCACTTCATCGGAAGAGTCCCGCACCAAAAGGAGGGAGAAGAAGAAAAGCTCCTCCAACAAAGGGAAGGAGAAGAAATCTTCTTCTCACCACAAAGAGAAGAAGGAAAAATCTTCTTCCCACAAGCCGCATCGGAAAGGCGACAAGCACAAGAGGATGAGGAAGGTGGTCTACTACGAGACCGACACTTCATCAACATCGACCTCCGACTCCGATGCGCCCTCCGTCACTTCTAAGCGCCAAGAGCGCAAGAAGTATAGTAAGATCCCTCTACGCTACCCTCGCATTTCCAAACATACACCTTTACTTTCCGTCCCACTAGGCAAACCACCAACTTTTGATGGTGAAGATTACGCTAGGTGGAGCGATTTAATGCGATTTCATCTAATCTCGCTCCACAAAAGCATATGGGATGTTGTTGAGTTTGGTGCGCAGGTACCATCCGTAGGGGATGAAAACTATGATGAGGATGAGGTGGCCCAAATCGAGCACTTCAACTCTCAAGCCACAACCATACTCCTTGCCTCTCTAAGCAAGGAAGAATACAACAAAGTGCAAGGGTTGAAAAATGCAAAGGAGATTTGGGATGTGCTCAAAACTGCGCACGAGGGAGATGAGCTCACCAAGATCACCAAGCGGGAAACGATCGAGGGGGAGCTCGGTCGGTTCCGGCTTCAAAAAGGGGAGGAGCCACAACACATGTACAACCGGCTCAAGACTTTGGTGAACCAAGTGCGCAACCTCGGGAGCAAGAAGTGGGATGACCACGAAGTGGTAAATGTTATTTTAAGATCTCTTATTTTTCTTAATCCCACTCAAGTTCAATTGATTCGTGGCAATCCTAGATATACTAAAATGACCCCCGAGGAAGTTATCGGGCATTTTGTAAGTTTTGAGTGCATGATAGAAGGCTCGAGGAAAATCAACGAGCTTGGCGACTCATCCGAAGCCCAACCCGTTGCATTCAAGGCAACGGAGGAGAAGAAGGAGGAGGCTACACCAAGTCGACAACCAATCGACGCCTCCAAGCTCGACAATGAGGAAATGGCGCTCGTCATCAAGAGCTTCCGCCAAATCCTCAAGCAAAGGAGGGGGAAGGACTACAAGTCCCGCTCCAAGAAGGTTTGCTACAAGTGTGGTAAGCCCGGTCATTTTATTGCTAAATGTCCTATATCTAGTGACAGTGACCGAGGCGACGACAAGAAGGGGAGAAGAAAGGAGAAGAAAAGGTACTACAAGAAGAAGGGCGGCGATGCCCATGTTTGTCGGGAATGGGATTCCGACGAAAGCTCAAGCGACTCCTCCGACGACGAGGACGCCGCCAACATCGCCGTCACCAAGGGACTCCTCTTCCCCAACGTCGGCCACAAGTGCCTCATGGCAAAGGACGGCAAAAAGAAGGTTAAATCCAACTCCTCCACTAAATATGAATCTTCTAGTGATGATAATGCTAGTGATGAGGAGGATAATTTGCGTTCCCTTTTTGCCAACCTTAACATAGCTCAAAAAGAAAAGTTAAATGAATTAGTTAGTGCTATTCATGAAAAGGATGACCTTTTGGACTCCCAAGAGGATTGTCTAATTAAAGAAAACAAGAAACATGTTAAGGTTAAAAAGGCTTATGCTCTAGAAGTAGAAAAATGTGAAAAATTATCTAGTGAGCTAAGCACTTGCCGTGAGATGATTGACAACCTTAGAAATGAAAATACTAGTTTAAATGCTAAGGTTGATTCTCATGTTTGTAATGTTTCAATTCCCAATCCTAGAGATAATAATGATGATTTGCTTGCTAGGATTGAAGAATTAAACATTTCCCTTGCTAGCCTTAGATTAGAGAATGAAAGGTTGATTGCTAAGGCCAAAGATTCTGATGTTTGCAAAGTTACCATTGCCAATCTTAGAGATAAAAATGATATTCTTCATGCTAAGATTGTTGAACTTAATTCTTGCAAACCATCTACATCTATTGGTGAGCATGTATCTATTTGTACTAGATGTAGAAATGTTGATATTGATGCTATTCATGATCACATGATTTTAATTAAGCAACAAAATGATCATATAGCTAAACTAGATGCTAAAATTGCCGAGCACAACTTAGAAAATGAGAAATTTAAATTTGCTCGTAGCATGCTTTATAATGGGAGACGCCCTGGCATCAAGGATGGCATTGGCTTCCAAAGGGGAGACAATGTCAAACTTAATGCCCCTCCTAAGAACTTGTCTAACTTTGTTAAGGGCAAAGCTCCCATGCCTCAGGATAACGAGGGTTACATTTTATACCCTGCCGGCTATCCTGAGAGCAAAATTAGGAAGATTCATTCTAGGAAGTCTCACTCTGGCCCTAATCATGCTTTTATGTATAAGGGTGAGACATCTAGTTCTAGGCAACCAACCCATGCTAAGTTGCCTAAGAAGAAAATTCCTAATGCATCAAATGATCATGCCATTTCATTTAAAACTTTTGATGCATCTTATGTGCTTACTAGCAAATCCGGCAAGGTAGTTGCCAAATATGTTGGGGGCAAGCACAAGGGTTCAAAGACTTGTGTTTGGGTACCCAAAGTTCTTGTGTCTAATGCCAAAGGACCCAAAACCATTTGGGTACCTAAAGTCAAGAACTAAAATTGTTTTGTAGGTTTATGCATCCGGGGGCTCAAGTTGGATACTCGACAGCGGGTGCACAAACCACATGACAGGGGAGAAGAAGATGTTCTCCTCATATGAGAAAAACCTAGATCCCCAACGAGCTATCACCTTCGGGGATGGAAATCAAGGTTTGGTCAAAGGTCTTGGTAAAATTGCTATATCTCCTGACCATTCCATTTCCAATGTTTTTCTCGTAGATTCCTTAGATTACAACTTGCTTTCCGTTTCTCAATTATGTCAAATGGGCTACAACTGTCTATTCACTGATATAGGTGTCACTGTCTTTAGAAGAAGTGATGATTCAATAGCATTTAAGGGTGTGTTAGAGGGTCAGCTGTACTTAGTGGATTTTAATAGAGCTGAACTCGACACTTGCTTAATTGCTAAGACTAACATGGGATGGCTCTGGCATCGTCGACTAGCCCATGTTGGGATGAAGAATCTTCATAAGCTTCTAAAGGGAGAGCACATTTTAGGATTAACAAATGTTCATTTTGAGAAAGACAGGATTTGTAGCGCATGCCAGGCAGGGAAGCAAGTTGGAGCCCATCATCCACACAAGAACATCATGACGACCGACAGGCCGCTTGAGCTACTCCACATGGATCTATTCGGCCCGATTGCTTACATAAGCATCGGCGGGAGTAAGTATTGTCTTGTTATTGTGGATGATTATTCTCGCTTCACTTGGGTATTCTTTTTACAGGAAAAATCTCAAACCCAAGAGACCTTAAAGGGATTCTTGAGACGAGCTCAAAATGAGTTCGGCTTAAGGATCAAGAAAATAAGAAGCGACAACGGGACGGAGTTCAAGAACTCTCAAATTGAAGGCTTCCTTGAGGAGGAGGGCATCAAGCATGAGTTCTCCTCCCCCTACACGCCACAACAAAATGGTGTAGTGGAGAGGAAGAATCGAACTCTATTGGACATGGCAAGAACCATGCTTGATGAGTACAAGACACCGGACCGGTTTTGGGCCGAAGCGGTCAACACCGCCTGCTACGCCATCAACCGGTTATATCTTCACCGAATCCTCAAGAAGACATCATATGAACTCCTAACCGGTAAAAAGCCCAACATTTCATATTTTAGAGTTTTTGGTAGCAAATGCTTCATTCTTATTAAAAGAGGTAGAAAATCTAAATTTGCTCCTAAAACTGTAGAAGGCTTTTTACTTGGTTATGACTCAAACACAAGGGCATATAGGGTCTTTAACAAGTCCACTGGACTAGTTGAAGTCTCTTGTGACGTTGTGTTTGATGAAACTAACGGCTCTCAAGTAGAGCAAGTTGATCTTGATGAGATAGGTGAAGAACAGGCTCCATGCATCGCGCTAAGGAACATGTCCATCGGGGATGTGTGTCCTAAGGAATCCGAAGAGCCTCCAAGTACACAAGATCAACCATCCTCCTCCATGCAAGCATCTCCACCAACTCAAAATGAGGATGAGGCTCAAAATGATGAAGAGCAAAATCAAGAAGACGAGCCACCTCAAGATGATAGCAATGATCAAGGGGGAGATACAAATGATCAAGAAAAGGAGGATGAGGAAGAACCAAGACCGCCACACCCAAGAGTCCACCAAGCAATCCAACGAGATCACCCCGTCGACACCATCCTCGGCGACATTCATAAGGGGGTAACTACTCGATCTCGGGTTGCTCATTTTTGTGAACATTACTCTTTTGTTTCCTCTATTGAGCCACACAGGGTAGAGGAAGCTCTCCAAGATTCGGATTGGGTGGTGGCGATGCAAGAGGAGCTCAACAATTTCACGAGGAATGAGGTCTGGCATTTAGTTCCACGTCCTAACCAAAATGTTGTAGGAACCAAATGGGTCTTCCGCAACAAGCAAGATGAGCATGGTGTGGTGACAAGGAACAAAGCTCGACTCGTAGCCAAAGGGTATTCACAAGTCGAAGGTTTGGATTTCGGTGAAACCTATGCACCCGTAGCTAGGCTTGAGTCAATTCGCATATTATTGGCCTATGCTACTTACCATGGCTTTAAGCTCTATCAAATGGACGTGAAAAGTGCCTTCCTCAATGGACCAATCAAGGAAGAGGTCTATGTTGAGCAACCTCCCGGCTTTGAAGACAGTGAGTATCCTAACCATGTCTATAGGCTCTCTAAGGCGCTTTATGGGCTCAAGCAAGCCCCAAGAGCATGGTATGAATGCCTTAGAGATTTCCTTATTGCTAATGGCTTCAAAGTCGGCAAAGCCGATCCTACACTCTTTACTAAAACTCTTAAGAATGACTTGTTTGTATGCCAAATTTATGTTGATGATATTATATTTGGGTCTACTAACGAGTCTACATGTGAAGAGTTTAGTAGGATCATGACACAGAAATTCGAGATGTCGATGATGGGGGAGTTGAAGTATTTTCTAGGATTCCAAGTCAAGCAACTCCAAGAGGGCACCTTCATTAGCCAAACAAAGTACACTCAAGACATTCTTGCTAAGTTTGGGATGAAGGATGCCAAGCCCATCAAGACACCCATGGGAACAAATGGGCATCTCGACCTCGACACGGGAGGTAAGTCCGTGGATCAAAAGGTATACCGGTCGATGATTGGTTCATTGCTTTATCTTTGTGCATCTCGACCGGATATTATGCTTTCCGTATGCATGTGTGCAAGATTCCAATCCGACCCTAAGGAATCACACCTTACGGCCGTAAAACGAATCTTGAGATATTTGGCTTATACACCTAAGTTTGGGCTTTGGTACCCTCGGGGATCCACATTTGATTTGATTGGTTATTCGGATGCCGACTGGGCGGGGTGCAAAATCAATAGGAAGAGCACATCGGGGACTTGCCAGTTCTTGGGAAGATCCTTGGTGTCTTGGGCTTCAAAGAAGCAAAATTCGGTCGCTCTTTCCACCGCCGAAGCCGAGTACATTGCCGCAGGACATTGTTGCGCGCAATTGCTTTGGATGAGGCAAACCCTGCGGGACTACGGTTACAAATTAACCAAAGTCCCTTTGCTATGTGATAATGAGAGTGCAATCAAAATGGCTGACAATCCCGTCGAGCATAGCCGCACTAAGCACATAGCCATTCGGTATCATTTTCTTAGGGATCACCAACAAAAGGGGGATATCGAGATTTCTTACATTAACACTAAAGATCAATTAGCCGATATCTTTACCAAGCCACTTGATGAACAATCTTTTACCAGACTTAGGCATGAGCTAAATATTCTTGATTCTAGGAATTTCTTTTGTTAACTTGCACTCATAGCTCATTTGTATACCTTTGATCGTATCTCTTTCATATGCTATGACTAATGTGTTTTCAAGTCCATTTCAAACCAAGTCATAAGTGTATTGAAAGGGAATTGGAGTCTTCGGCGAAGACAAAGGCTTCCACTACGTAACTCATCCTTCGCCGTCGCTCCAAACAACTCTCCATTCTAGGGGAAGAAATCATGAGCACCAAGCAAAAGGACTTCGTCTTTGGTATAATCTTAACTCATTTATTTATGACCCAAGGGGAAGGAAACACTTCGAGGGCTCTAATGATTCCGTTTTTGGCGATTCATGCCAACAAGGGGGAGAAGTGAGCCCAAAGCAAAAGGACCGCACCACCACAAATTTCAAAAACTTAGTGTTGAATATTTTTCATTTGGTATCCTATTGTGTTCAAAAGGGGGAGAAAGTAGTGTTTCAAAATGATATATCAAAACCCTCTTGAACACTAAGAGGACAATTTCATTTAGGGGGAGTTTTGTTTAGTCAAAGGAAAAGCATTTGAAACAGGGGGAGAAAATTTCAAATCTTGAAAATGCTTTGCAAATCTTATTCATTTACCTTTGACTATTTGCAAAAGAACTTTGAAAAGGATTTACAAAATAATTTGCAAAAACAAAACTTATGGTGCAAGCGTGGTCCAAAATGTTATATAAGAATAAAAGCAATCCATGCATATCTTGTAAGTATTTATATTGGCTAAATTCCAAGCAACCTTTGCACTTATATTATGCAAACTAGTTCAATTATGCACTTCTATATTTGCTTTTGTTTTGTGTTGGCATCAATCACCAAAAAGGGGGAGATTGAAAGGGAATTAGGCTTACACCTAGTCCCTAATTAATTTTGGTGGTTGAATCGTCCAACACAAACAATTGGACTAACTAGTTTGCTCTAGATTATATGATCTACAGGTGCCAAAGGTTCATCTATATCTACTAAATCGACCGTCCGGAATACCGTAGATTATTCCGGACAGGAGAAGCTTTTTTAGAAAAACATGCCAAGCGCGGACCGTCCGGGCCCTTGCGGCGGACCGTCCGCGACACGAAGATGTCACTCGGACAGAACCAATGCAAAAATCCAAGTCTGCTCTATGGACTGTCCGGAGGAAAAGCAAAGACCGTCCGGGCCCTTGCGCGGACCGTCCGGCCTCTGGCGCGGACCGTCCGGTAGGTGAGAAACCGAAAAACCCGAAGGTAACGGGTTCGGAGAAATGAATTATAGCGGCCTCGCGGACCGTCCGGACCAGGCGGGCGGACCGTCCGCGACTGGCTCTGTCTGACATCTGACGCCGCATTAAATGCAATATAGCCGTTGATATAGCCGTTACTGCTGACCGTTGCATTTTCAGCCGTTGATCTACAGGGGCGGACCGTCCGCATCAGGAGGGCGGACCGTCCGCGCTCAGCAGAAAGGCCCAACGGCTAGGAAGTGGTTGGTGGCTATAAATACAACCCCAACCACCTCCATTCAATCCATCCAAGCACTCCAACCTTCAACATTCAATACAAGAGCTAGCAATCCATTCCAAGACACATTCAAAGCCTTCATCTCTCCAAGTTTCACAATTGAGAAAAGAGATCATCAGTGATTAGTGACTTAAGAGAGAAAGTGATCCGTGTGTCATTTGTCGCTCTTGTTGCTTGGCTTTTTAATCGTGCTTTCTTGATTCTTCCATTGCGATCAAACTCACTTGTAATTAAGGCAAGAGACACCAATCTTGTGGTGATCCTTGTAGGAACTTTGTGTTCCAAGTGATTGGGAAAAGAAAGCTCACTCGATCCGTGGATCGTTTGAGAGAGGGAAGGGTTGAAAGAGACCCGGCCTTTGTGGCCTCCTCAACGGGGAGTAGGTTTGCAAGAACCGAACCTCGGTAAAACAAATCCGCGTGTCACACTCTCCATTTGGTTGCGATTTGTTTTCCACCCTCTCTCGCGGACTCATTTCTTTATTACTAACGCTAACCCGGCTTGTAGTTGTGTTTATATTTGTAAATTTCAGTTTCGCCCTATTCACCCCCCCTCTAGGCGACTATCATGCGGTCCTGGCATCTTCAGTACCATGTACGTGTAATGGGGGATGGCCATGAATTTGGCCAGCCCTGGCCTCCCGATGATGGCGTTGTACCCGCAGTCGAAGTTCGCCACTTCGAACCTCAGGAACTCGGTTCTGTAGTTCTCCGGAGTTTCGAAGGTGACCGACATGTAGATGTGGCCCAGCGGGTATTCCCCTTCCGTCGGCACGATGCCGAAGAAAGGAGTGTCCGACTCGTGGAGCTCTTTGAGGTGAACTCCCAAGCCTTGGAGTGTTCGGGGGAAGGTGACGTTGATGCTGCTCCCCCCATCCACTAGCACCTTCTTCACCCGGCTCTCTCGGATCACCGGATCGACGAGGTGCGGGTATTTGCCTGGATGGTCGAAGTTAAGCCATTGATCCTCCCGAGTGAAAGTGATCAGGTGCTCCGACCACCGGTATGGGGCGGGAGGACCGGTGGTCGCCACCAGTATTTGGCGGTCGTTGAGCTTTTGTTGCCATTTGTTCTCCTGCGATCCGTGTCTGCCGAAGATGACGTTGACCTCTCTGTCCACGCGCGGGAAAGCTCCTCCTCCTCCCCCCTCCTCCTGCTGATGGGGTTGTCGTAGTTCATCTGGTCCTCCCCTCGGCGGAGGAGGAGGCAGAGGTTGGAAGGGTCGGCCGTGCCCGATGGAGTGCTTGAAATCTCGGCAGTTACGAAGAGTGTGGCGCATGTCCTTGTGGTACGGGCACTGGGTGTCGAGGATGTCGTCTAGTGTACGTTCGCCTCCGCGAGGTCCTCCTCGGGCGCGAGAGGCAGGTGGTCCGGCGGCGTGCACTTCTTCGCGAGGCCTCTTCTCCCAGCGTTTGTCGGGTTGCTGGTTCGCGTCGCGTCGTGGTGCTGCCGGTGCGGGCTTTGCTCCTCCGATGAGGTCCTGAGCCCGCTCGTCGGCGATTATGTAGAGATCGGCTTCTCGGAACAGCTCCTCGGAGGTAGTCGGTGCCTTCTGTAGTATGGCTCGGACGAAGGCCGAGTCGTTGGATCCTCTGTAGAAGTCCTCGATCACGGCCGCCTCCGTGACCTCGGGGATGCGATTTCTCATGGTCTGGAACCTTTTGAGGTACGACCGGAGAGTCTCATCCCCCCGACGCTTGATGGATTTGAGGTCCCACGGTTGCGCCGGCTTGTCGGAGAGGGACTGGAAGTTGGCGGTGAAGCATCGACTGAAGTCCCCCCAGTCGTCGATGCAGTGTCGGGGTAGATGTTGCAGCAACTGCAGCGTGTCTTGCCCAAGGACGATGGGTAAATACGCGGTCATCACGTCCTCGGACGCCCCGGCAGCTCGAGCAGCGGTGGTGTAGACGGCTAGCCAACCCCCTGGATCCTGCTTAGGTTCATATTTATCGACATTGGATACCTTGAAGTTGGGAGGCCATTGAATGGCCCTAAGGCGCGGAGTAAGAGCGGACACTCCGCACGTGTCCTCCTGTCGTCGGGGACAATGTCTGTCCCGGGGAGGGGAGTTGTGGTTCCTCGACTGTCCCCGGGTGGTACCGCCAGTTGAAGCCGTTGCCGACTCAGTTCTGGTGGCCTGGCTCTGAGCCGGGATGCCATGATCCCTGTCGTACTCCTCCCGGCAGCGAATCTCGTTCTCATGCCGCCTTTCGCGCGAAGCATTGATGGAGCTTCGCGCGTCTCGGCGACTGTTGATGGCGTGTCGTAGATCGTTCGGCGGGTGAGCAAGCGTTAGAAGATGATTGGCCGCCTGAGTGAACAGTCGTCGGTAGCCTTCAGCGTCAGGAGTCCGAGGGAGTCCATCAGCTATCCGAGCTAGTACTCCTCCGACTTCGCTCGGCGTGTTCATGGCTCGGGCAAAGTCAGGGTTCAGGTTGCGCCCGAAGAATGGGTTCTCCCGGCGTTGCCTTGCATCCTGCTCGGCTTGTTCCTGAGCCCGGCGGCGATCACGTCGTCGGGAATTCCTTCATTCTCTGAAGACGCGCTCTTCTGGAGTTTCTCCTATCTCCGGGACCTCGTCTCGCGAGACAGGTTGCTCCGGATCCCGTTCTCCGGCTGCGTGATGTCGTCGAACGTTCCTGTGCCGTTTCCTCCGTCGGCGGGATTCTCGTTGAAGCGGTTCTTCTCCGGGTGCAGTCGGCTCGTCATCGGAGATGGTAGGTGACTCCACCCTCCCGATGAAGAGGACGTCGGGATAGAATGGTGCTGCTGTCGTGGCGATCTTCTTTCCGTTCTCCTTTGAGGGCGGAGGAACGGAAAGAACAACTTGCTTCCCCCTGGTTTCCTTCTTCCTCGCGATCTGTGTCCATTCTGTTGTCGGAGAAGTAGACAGTGGAGTTCTCCGGGTCAGCGAGCTCTCGGCCCCCGACTTTCCGGAGACGATCTTTTTCTGGAGAGCTGGAGGTTGCGCTTCTCCGGCATTTTCGGAGTTCATTGGAGGAGACTTCTTTTCCGGCGGATCCGCGATACGGTGTAGAATTCCTTCTTCATCCGCTACAGATGAGATTGTTCCGAAGCAGAATACGGATCCAGGACGCAGGGTGATCTTGCTGTAGAAGGTGACGGCCATTGAGCTAGCTTGGATCGTCGACACAGCCCCTACCTGGCGCGCCAGCTGTCGGTGTTTTGGGTCCGACCGCACACCCGGGGTTGCCCCTCAAGGTGTTTTTAGGAGTAGGACGGTGTCGGCGATTGTAGCAAAATGGTTCGTGCCGATTGCATGAGGAACGGTGGACAAGGTTTACAGGTTCGGGCCGCTTAGAAATGCGTAATACCCTACGTCCTGGTGAGTATGCTTGGTGAATGTGGTTACAAGAGGGCTCCCTGGATTGAGAATACAGAGAGTTGACGTGGGTGGCTAGGTAATAGGGTCGATCGTTCTGAAGGGGTGCCCCTAGGCCTTATATACTCGACCGTGGGGCAATACATGTGGATATGATAACAACGAGTAGCTAAAAGATAGTGAACTGCTTGAGTTTATCTCCACGTAACCCTGCCGACTTATCCCCGCACGGCTCCGTTGCATGGGGGCTCCAGCGCGGGAAAGTCGGATCTCTGTTGCGATCTCTCGCTCGACGTTGTGGGCCGTCCGGGTTTGCTCCAATCCGGCCTCATGTCGCTCTGCTTTGCTGGTTGTATCTCCCCAGGCCCACGAAAGAATGACCTTACGATTTATTGGGCCCTTGGGCCTTTTCGTGAGGTCTTTTACTCTTTTAGTGGACCCGGGGGATGTCTATCCCCCACAGCTCACCCTTGTTGTATTCACACCCCAGGTCAAGGACAAGTACCACAAGATGAGGAGCATGAAAGATGTCGCGATGAGTTCTTGAGTGGTATAGGTCGTCGTCTCCTACTAGTCAACTATGGTTGTGGAGGATCGTTGTCTTCGTATGATGTAATTATTTAGTTATATTGTATATAACTCCTATTATATAGTAAAGACGTGACATTCATTTTTGTACCATGAGTCATCATATGTGTGAGACTTGATCCTAGCACACATTTGAGATGCACTCGGGTTTGGCCCGGGCGTGACAGAAATGATATTAGAGTAATGTTGACCATATGATGTAACCTAGATAGAACTGGACAAACCTTTACCTACTTATCTTTTCTACTTTGATTCTTTCTATACTTCCCTTAATCTTTTTCTCATCTATTGATGCTTTACTCTCACTATTCTTATCTCTTCTTTTGTAAAGGCAAAATATGATTTCACACTTTGAAATTCTGTACCTAAAGTGACATGTAGGAATAGGAGACCTAATCTTAGGAACAAAAACAAAGTATGTTCTTATGATAACTGTTTTATTTAGTTCTTTGATTGAGTTTGATGGTTTGTGGAGTAATATCCACAATTGCATCTACATACATAGGAAAAAAATATTTAGAAAGATAGATTATCCCTGTATATGAAAAAAACAAATAGATCTATCATATGGACCCATCTTACCTTAAAAAGATTATATCTTATCCTTGTGGGTTTATCTTGTAAGAATAATTATCTCAGCCTATACACAAAACAAACAAACCAAAATTCTGCCTAAATTCATTCAGCTTCTAACCAACCACTAGGACCGGAGATGAATACTCCTCTGAATCCCTCACCTGCTGGGACTGATGCTGTTATAGCTGTCCAAATACAACTACTGCAACAAATGTCCAACACTATGACAAAGATGCAAGCTCAGCTCCACCTAAACCAGACGTGCGATCCACGTATAGTATGTATACATATAGTCCTACTTGCACACGCTGTCTACCGTACTGCATCTGCATGTCGTGTATGTACCTGCCGCGTCTCTCTCTTGTCGTCAACCCGACCCTGCTACAAACAAACTTGTCTCCATTTATGAGCAAACCTCTGTTTCATTCATCGACGTCGACACTGCCCCCCCTCTGGCGCTCTCTCGATCTCTTGCCCCCTCTTATCTCCTCCATTCATGAGCCATGATCAGTTGATCACAATACAAGCCGTAGTACGCGCATGCAACGAACGACCGTACGTACGCGTGGCCATACCCATGCACGCACCTGCACCTGCTGTGGTAAAACCTGTAATAAGCATGCATGGCGTTCTCGTTCTTCCACGTTTCGATCATCCTGAACCTTGAGAAATTAGAAAGGCATGGCTAGCTGGAGAAAGAAACTTGAGGCTTGGGGTAACTTGCTGTGCTGACATCGTGGTGGTTGCACTCCAGTTTCACCATGGTGTGAAGCTAAAGGAAAAATTAAAACGTGGCCGCCTTTTCAAACCAAATGATCCTCCTCGTCCGGGTCCGGGTCCGTCCTTGTGGGCGAAGAGAGAGAGAGACAGAGGGTGACTTTGGGAGAGAGGAAGATGGTCTGTGCGTTTGCGTTGGGCCCCCCCTGATCCTCACCAAACTTTCCACCTCTCCGTGCCTTTTCGCTCTGTGCAAAGTGGCCTGGCCTGGGTCTGGTCTGGGTGTGGGCGTTTCCTACTCTCTCTCTCTCTCTCCTGCCCACGGCTGGCTACCGCTACGGCTACGGGGGCTGGCTGGCTGGCAGGGAGGCGCAGAGAATTGAAGATCCTTGAATGCGGTTTGGTGGCATCCCCGCACTGGCCCCTAGAATAGATAGCTGCCCTTGCCTCCATCTCCCTCCTCTCGTCTCCACGGTGGACGTACGGAGGCAGGCATGGATTGGGCCGAGCACCACCACCACCTACATAAACCCCCACCATTTTTTGCAGGCTTGCAGCAGCATCGCGAGAACCGCAGCCAGCTACCCACCCTGCTGCAGCTCCGAGCTTTTACCCCGCTTTGACTCCACTCTACCGCTCCTCCAGCCTCTGTTGTTTTGTTTCCCACCGCAAGAATCCGGCCGCCTACCTCCTCCTCTCTCCGCTCCTCCCGACGCCTCTCTGCTAGTATAGTGCTACCGCCACCGCTAACTAGAGCTCGATCCACACGTCACCGCCGTACCCACGCGCCCCGGCTTGTTAGTTAAGCTTGCCGGCCGGCCGCCTGGCGCGCACCGCCGCTACGCGCGCTGGGCCTGGCATGAGAAGGCGGTGGTCCCGCGCCGCGGTGCTCGCGTGCTTACTGCTCCTCGCGTGCGTCGCCGAGTCGCGCGCGGTGCCCGACGCCTCGGGGGGCGGCGGCGGCCCAGGAGAGCAGCGGCGGGGCGCGTTCGACGTCGTGGTCGTCGGCCTCGTCAGCATCGGCCTCGGCCGTCGGTGGCGCGCCGGCGAGATGGTCGACGAGGACAAGCGCCGCGTGCCCACGGGGCCCAACCCGCTGCACAACCGATGAGCGCCAGCCACCGCGCGGGCCTAGCTACCTGCCTGCGTTATCGATCGAGCGGCGGCGGTCATTTGCTCTACTGCCCAGGCGCCGCGCCCGCCGTTGCCGGGAGGACGCGTGCATGATCGACGACGTACGTGCCGAGCGAGGTGGAGAAGAATGAGAAGGAGAAGAGAGGAGCCTACGTGTCAGTATTTCTACTACCACTACTCCTACTACTACTCCCTCCCTGCTTCCCTTTCTTCTCTTTCTCCTCGCTAGTAAGAATTTTTCTTCTTCTCTTCTCGCCTGTTCTCGTGGCTGTGTTTTCCCCCGCTTGTATTGATTGTATTGGCTTGCCAAGCGAACAGCAAAGGCTATTCTGTTGATTGATCGGAAGAGAAAGATACTAGTATATGAGTATAGTGTTTCCTGTTTGAATTTGCTTGTATCTGCAGATATGTTACTACTATCCATTCTACATCATGTTTCCACACATCTCCTGGAGACCAGGGCCGCTGTAATTCGTTCCATTTTTTTTTAAAAAAAATTGTTCCTTTATTTGGGCGGCGTCCTTTTCTACTGCTACATGAAAACAGTGTGGAAAAAGTCAAGATTTTGGCTACAAAAAAAGAAGGCAAACGAGCTTGACAGAACTGTGGATTGAGGTACACGGTATCGTGAGTAGTACTGGCATCGACCGAGAAGGTAGGCCGGAATGTACCACGGAGCGGCCAAGGGAGTCTTCTCCAATAAGAGAGACCAAGAGAAAAGTCGCCTTTTTTTTTTCCTTCTTCTTCTTCCGCCGATCGACCTTTCGAAAAGGTGCAGGTCAAGTGGTGAACACATCGATCGACATCTCCGACGACGCCACTTATGAACGCACTTCCAGGTTTTCACCAACAATTTCCCTGTTCTTTTTTTTTTTGGTTTCCTTTATGGCTTTATATTTCATTGCTCGCTCGCATGGTTCAGTTCAGTTCTAACCAATTGCGTCGAGCTTCCCTAGGTACCTGAATTCTTGTGGCGTCTAGCGTTCAGAGATCTCTATCGGTTTACTATTTACTTCCACGGACCAAAAAACAAGTTGTGTGAGGCTCTAATGATTTGCTATGGTCCAGGGGATAATTCTGCTGTGTAGAAGTAAGTTATTTTACTCCTTCAAGCAACGTTCGCGCCTACATGACAACTAAAATCCGGCTGTTTAAACTGCTGCAGCTACAATACATAGAGACAAAAATATTGTAAAAGCTGTAGAAATCGGTATGAATTAAAACTAAATGAACAGTCTGTAAACATCTACCTCCCTGGCTAGTTTTAAACTATTGACAGACAGCGATCATGTATGATTTTGACTTTCAACTCCCCTCGACCCCTCCCCTCTGGAATGCTATATTTTCCCAGGGTTATCCACGATTTTTATGTAAAATAAATCGGTTCCTGTGAAATTCCGCTTCGAAATTTCGGTGTCTTAATGGGCCGGGGTCGTTAATCTGTGCATTTTCAATTCCTCAAATAATCTCTCGATCGAGGAGATTTGAGGTACAACTGTTCAGCAACGAGTCCCATGTCGATAGCACTATATACCTTTTTGTTTCGGCTTCTGGCCACCAAAAGCTACTGCGGACTGCCAAACGCTCAGCTTTTCAGTCAGCTTCTATAAATTTCGTTGGGGCAAAAATCATCCAAAATCAACATAAACACATAATTGGTTGAGTCGTTGTAATAGTATGAATCCGTCACTTTCTTGATCCTGAGCCCTATAAACTACTTTATCTTCCTCCACACGTAATCGTAATGATACTCAGATTCTCCCCGCAGCCAGATTTTCAAAAAAGTTGGTTAGAAAAAAACTTAACCAAACAGTCCATATACCTCGTGTGCGTACGTCGAAGAGATTTGGTTGGGGGAGAGGCCTGCACCAGCACGGACGAGGGACGAGGCTAGGGCTGGACAAAATACTCGTGGCTCGTGAGCTCGCTCGACTCGTGGTCAGCTCGGCTCGGCTCGACTCGGCTCGTTTCAATTTTCTGAGTTAACATCTCAACTCGGTTCGTTAACAAGCCAGCTCGACATGAGCTCGAGCCAACTCGTTAGCTCGAATGAGCTAGCATTTATCTGCAAAAAAAAGCTATATGTATTGGATGAATTAATAAGTGATGAACTATGTTAATTCAGGATTTAAATGATGCGATGTATAAAATTATGAGTATTGTTAGTCTTTTCTGGTGTTAAATTAATATGAAATTAACTAGCAATTGATTATATCTATACTATACTTAAAGCACCAGTTTCAACGGTCGTCATGCGTCATTTTTTACAAATAACCCCTCACAGCTATTTCAAATTAATCCGCTGCGCGTCTATAGATGCCAAACGACGCTCGACACGGGTTAAATGCACGCGGGCCACAACTATAGCACAAACACGTCATGCCAGCCTGCTAACTATGTCGGGCCAGCCCGTTAGCCCGTCGATCCATTTAATTAAATCAGCGTAACGACGTCCGATATGGGCTAGATGCACGCGGGCCACAACTATGGCACATGCACGTCATGCCGGCCTGCTAACTGTGTTGGGCTAGCCCGTCGATCCATTTATTAATTAAATCAGCGTAAAATGTTAGAAAACGGTGCAGGAGGTGGGGTTCGAACTCATACCCTGATGGAAGAAGGGTGAGACACACTGAGTGAAACTGTCTAACCAGTAGAACATCACGCTAAGATGTTTTTAATATTGAATATAAATTGTATATAGGTATATATTTTTTTGTAAAATAAAAAAATAATCGTGTCGGGTCGGGTCAGCACTACGGGCCGAGGCTACAGCCCAAACACGGCACGACGTTCTTTGCTCTTGTAAGCATTAATTCGTTTCTGAGACTATATTGGCGCAATAGACTACATGGTGTTTGAGGTTGCTGAATTGGATGGAGTACTAGCTCGTCGATCCATTTAATTAAATCATCGTAAAATGTTAGAAAACGGTGCAGGAGGTGGGGTTCGAACTCATGCCCTATTGGAAGAAGGGCGAGAGACACTAAGTGAAATTGTCTAACCAGTAGAACATCACGCCAATATGTTTTTAATATTGAATATAAATTGTATATAGGTATATATGTTTTTTGTAAAATAAAAAAATAATCGTGTCGGGTCGGGCCAGCACTACGGTCCGAGGCTACAGCCCAAACACGGCACGACGTTCTTTGCTCTTGCAAGCATTAATTCGTTTCTGAGACCACATTGGCGCAATAGACTACATGGTATTTGAGGTTGCTGAATTGGATGGAGTAGCAATGATTTGTCACACTAACAGCAAAATGAAAGGTTATTTGTTGGTTTTAAACGTTAGTAATTGCTACGAAGTAGCATAATTTATATGAAGCGCATCCGGTTTTTATTGATGTCTGACTTTAGCAATCACTCTATATTTTGATCTATCTTTTTTATAAGTTTGACTTTATGGGACTTATTTTATAAACTTGATCTCACAAACTTTCTCTTACTTGGTCTTTGTATGATGGAATTATGTTATTTTATAATCTCTGTTCATTCAGTCAACCGTTGTGAACTCTCTTCTAATCGCTCACTTCATTGGCCGTGTTGTACCAAGACATATTTGCATGGAGTAAACAATAACATCAGTTAGCCAAAATAAAAAAATATATTATACAGAGAGGGGAGACAATCAATAAAAATCTTAAATTTTTTTTATGGATAGTTTACGTGGGTATTGTTGTAAGCCGTCGCAACGCACGGGCAACCGACTAGTTATTGTATATACACATGTATATTATTTTTTGTTGTGGCTCACGAGCTAAACGAGCCAGCTCGAGCTCACAAACGAGCCAAGCCGAGTTGGTTCTCTGGCTCGGTTGCTTAATAAGTTGAGCCAAGCCAGCTCGTTTCCTTAACGAGCCAGCTCGAGCTCGGTCAAGCCGAGCCGAGCCGAGCTGACTCGTTATCCACTCCTAAACGAGGCTAGTGCCTAATGGCGCGCTTAGGTGAGTGGTACAGGTTCACTCAGGTGCACGGAAAAAGAAAAAGAAAAAAAACTAAAGGCAGGCATGCATGGAATTCCTTCCGAAAGGGATGAATGATTGCGTAGACAGAGACGTAGTGTGATCCAGCAACATTCTATTTGCAGCAACAACAACTTTTGTTTAGCGACCAGTAATGATGTAGACGAAGCGATAAGCACACTGCATTCTCGTACATATGACTGGGGGGTGGCCGGGTGGGGAGCTAGCATGCTCGGAGTTCACAATGTAGATACAAAGAAGAAATGCCTGAACTTTGGAACACCACGAACAGAAGAACTTCATGAGACATGTATAGGAGTAAAAAAAAAAATTTAAAAAAAATCTGGTGCCCTCGTAAAAAAAGGTACGAGTACTACCGTTGGATCAAATTCGGTGCACGGACAGAAAAGAAAAAGAAGACACTGTTTCGCAGGAACCTGGGTCCAATTATTAAGTACGGGATGTGTGATTTATCAATGACAACATCCCAGTGGCGTAACTAGCCACTCAGGCAGCAGCCTCAGTAATTGCCCCCAGATGGATGGATCGACGGTGATATCAGTGTCATCACCATGCATCCAGCCGGAGGAGGAGGAGGAGCAGCAGCAGCTAGCATCTTGCGTCGATTCGCTGTCAGAGTTGACGGCCCTGGACAAAGACGCAATCTTTCCCGTCGAGATCTGTCCCCCTCTGCCACCATTGCCGGACTTAATTTCGCCATGCACTGGCGCGGCGGCCCGGCCGGGGGGCCGATCACTGATCAGGTACGCGCGCGCACGCTAGCCAACGCAGTTATTGGCCGGCCGGCCGTCGCCGCCGTCGTCTCCACGTACGCTCGCCGCGGACCACCGCCGTCCGGCTGGTTTATTGCTGTTGCCGTCGCGGTGTTACATGGGGTGGCACTGGCAGTAGAGCTGCTCGCGGCTTCTATGTCATGTCATTGTCCACGTAGCGCATGCGTCCGTGCGTGGTGGCTGTTCTTTTGAAGGATCCAAATCAATCAGGATTCAGGAAAGGTTCAGCTGCCCGATTCACACGTTGGATAATGAACGAACGAACGAACGAACGAATGCCGTTGGTCAGGCTTGGGAGAGGAGTAGAGGACTGGTCTATGGCCTTCCCCGCGGTCGGCTGAATACTTGCTGACAGTTTAGTGAATCGTCCCCATGCGTACTTAGTACAGTACGTCAGTACCACACCGTTGGCTGTAGTTCCGGATCCAAGATGAGGCCCCGCCATGCGGGCAAGGCGGTAATACATCATGAGTAATTCCTTCGGTATCACGCCATTGAAGTCTTAACTCAGGCGGTCAGGCCCCTTCTAACGTGGGTCGGTACTGATCGAGATGGTGGAAGCGTTTGTCGGCTCAGCCCTATGGTCGGTTCGACTGCCGATCGGTCAATCCGGCCGATTTTTTTTTGTATTTTGTCCTTTTCAAAAAAAAAATCACGTTTAGACCTTAAAAAATTTTAATGTTATTTTTGGACTCTTTGCTCGGCGTCATAGCTTATGGCGCCGAGGTAACACATCTCGGCGCCATAGGTTATGGCGCCGAGGTACGTGCTACGCTGGCACAACCTTAACGACGTGGCGCCAACGTGGTGCCGAGCTCGGATGTGTAACAACAAAGCATGTCTAGCTTAGTTGGTAGAGTGCAATGCTTTTAACCTTGAGGTTGTGGGTTCAAGCCCCATGGTGGACGTTCAATATTTTTTTGTCTTTGTCACTAATTTGTTTTTTTGTTGTCCATATTTTTCGTTTATGTCGCTGATTTGTCCGTCCAGATTTATTTTTCATCTAGTTTTTTTGTTTTTATGACTGATTTATTTATTCATCTAGATATTTTTTGTTTTTGTTTATTCAAACTCCGTGACGCAAGTATCCTGCACATAAGTAACCCACCCTATGGAAGTACGGAGTACTTTATAGAATCATCAAGTCACTGTTTATTTATACCTAGTATATTTATATTTTGGACTCTAATTATAATCTTTTTGTTTATTAAGTATAATTATATTTTGGACTCTAAAACTCCAATAATCTAATGTATTCGAAATTATACTTTTTAATATTAACTAAAATTTATCATAACTAAACCAGTGGCCGCTAACCAATGCAAGTATATTTATATTTTGGACTCTAAAACTCCAATAATCTAATATACTCGAACTCACAACCTCAAGGTTGTGTGCATTATTGCGCTCGTGACCGCGATGCACCATAGCTAAACCGGTGGCCGCTAACCAATGCAAGTACGTTTCCTTAAGCTGAATAAACGAAAAAAGCGTACTTGACGATGAGCACGCACATGCACGCACCATGCATCGCACCTTCATGACTTCATCTACTACATATATCGGTCGGGCCGACGTACCCGACTCACAGTGAGATCGATCGATCAGGACGACATGCATGCATGCGTCCTCTCGCCGTCGAGGTCCCCCCTGGCCAGGCCGGCCGGCCGGCCGGCTTCAATAATGCAGAGCTGCAGCTACTGCAAGAGGAGGAGGGAGGGGCCTGCGCCTGCCCCTGCGTTTGCGTTGCTTGCAATCACAACGGTGCTGTCAATGGATCACATCATGATTTTTAATACTTTTTATCTTTGTCACTGATTTATTTTTTTTTGTTGTCCAGATATTTCGTTTATGTCGTTGAATGGAAAGGTTAATTAAATCCGCGTATTAAATATACTGTTTAGTTAGTAGTATGTAAATTAAATATAAAAGTGAGGGATTGTACCCCTACACACAGACACAAGCTCACAAAGTATTTTGTCCACTTGAAAAACTTAAATTTATTTTAAAACGTCATGGTAAATGGAGGGAATGGAATTATGTATCACCTAGTGGAGTAATTTATGCAGTAAATTCTAAAATATCTCATCCATGAGATAAGTATATAATGGAGTATACTTTTATTTATTACAAGGGGGAAAGTTGACGGCTTGCGGCCACTGTGGCACACAGCCGCTGTGCTCGCTGGATAAACAAAAAAATATGGACGGATAAACAAATCAGTCACAAAAACAAAAAAACTGGATAAGAAATAAATCTAGACAGACAAATCAGCGACATAAACGAAAAATCTGGACAACAAAAAAAAATCAGTGACAAAGACAAAAAAATGTATTAAAACATACCCATTATGAGGCTTGAACCCACGACCACATGGTTAAAAACCTTATGATCTACCAACTGAGCTAGACAAGTTTTGTGTATATAACAGAGCTCGACGGAAAGATTAATGGCGCCGAGCTCGGTGCCACGTCGGTGCCACGACGTCCGTTTGTGCCAGCGCAGCACGCACCTCGGCGCCGAGCTGTGTTACCTCGGCGCCATTGGCGATGGCGCCGAGCAGGGGGTCCAAAAATGACATTAAAATTTTCTAAGGTCTAAACGTGTATTTTTTCCGAGGAAGGGCCAAAATATAAAAAATTCGGTCAATCCTGATGGTACCGCTTGTGCTGGAACTAGACGTGTTGGGGCCACGGTTGGTAACGTTGGCACACGTGTCATAATCTGATTGGTCCATTCAATTTGGAGTGAAATTGGAAAATTTCCAAAGAAAAATAAACAAAGATGAACTCACACCCTATAAATAGAGAGAGACCTTTCCATTCTTTCATTCACATTAACTTTCCCTTCTTTCACTCATACTCGCCAACGTTCACACAGCTCCATCTCCATTTAGATATGAATTCGAAGTTTACTCCCAATTAGGAAATTTTTTACTCCATCCAAGAACCGGTTTCTATTGCACCATATGAACTGATCTTGTAGCCAGTAAAAAAAAACTATGTGATACAATATAAACCATTTCTTTAATGGATTGTGGTCGTCAGACTGAATAAGAAAATTTTCTTTTATTGTTTTTAAAATTTAATGCACTTTGTTTGGTTTATTCAGTATTTTTTTTGAACTAGCTATATATTATTAATTTTTTCTCATTTTGCTTAAGATATTTGAATCAAAATTCTTGTTTCGTTGTGCAGAAAGTCTGTAAAAAGTAAAGCTGACGTAACACTGATGTGGTTGTAGGTTGGCGGTATAGGCTATGCACTGATTGTGGTAGATAAAGGTTGACGTTGATAAATACAGACATAGCTATAGTGATATGGTGTCATATATAGACCCCTAGTATTGGAATGAGTCTCATGCCTTATTTGTCACTAAAAATTAGAGAAAACTTCTACTTAGCATCACAACTGACATGCTTTCTTGTATTGCATCCAAGGGTTTTTTTTTTTTGCTTAATAAGTCGAGTGGTTAATGTTTTGAAAAAAAAGGCAACAACGTCGTATATTTGTGAACAGAGAGTACATTACTTTGATGGTAAGAAAAGTAGATCTCATTCCCTCCACCCTTCCCGAATGCATAAACATACGGAAGCGCGTTGATGTATAAAAACTCCATGACATTTATTAGGGGAAGGAATGTCATTTTAGGATATTTAATATCTTCATTCTTCCAAACAATGTAGAACGTTCTATTGGAGGCAATGTTGATAGAAGCACATCATAGATTTTTTTTATACGAATGGAATGTTATTTTAGGATATTAAAATTCGTTCCCTATGCAAAATAACGTTGCTTTCGTTTTTGTAGGTTCAGAAACAAAATAAAGTATGCTAGTCATTGTGGACACTTCGTTGGGTAAATTTCAATTCATGCCAGATTTATGTTTACGATTACAAAACCTAAAGGCGCTCATCAACTGATTTCAGAATGAATACATAAATACTTCACAACTGTCATCTGTGTAGTTCTTCAGAAGTTGCTCATATCCGCAAGTAAAATTAGTACAGGCGCAATCAAATTATTAGAAACCAAAAACATCTCCTTATCTATCAGCTGTTGTTTTTAGAGAAACGAGTATGCTATAGTCATTGTGGACATTTCTTTTGGTAAATTTGAAGGCGCTCATCAACTTATTTCAGAATGAATGCAGAAATACTTCACAACTTTCAACTGTGTAGTTCTTCAGCAGTTGCTCAAAATCCGCAAGAAAAAATAGTACCAGCGCAATCAAATTATTACATGAAACCCCCACCAAACTTTGGATGGCTGTGGAAAACAAAAACACACCACACACTTTAGTCTGATGATCTTGTGACGAGTGATCCCCTTGCATAATTAATACAGCGGTGGACACTGTCACTGTAAATTCAGTCTCTACCCATGTTGTCCTGCTGGTACATATATAGCACTCATTATTCTTTTTACACCAGTGCTGCACGAGTTTGTGCCAAAAAAGAAAAGAAAAGAAAAGGTGTTCGATTCACAGCGCTTAATCTGTCGCTGAAACATGAGCTCTCCCAGAATCGCAAGGAAACAGTTCTTACCGGCATCACACACGTACGCTAGAATCAGATGCCGCAGCTCATGTCGTACGGTTTGTCCACCATGGGCGACGGCGTGTTCATCCAGTAGGACGCCGACCTCATCTCCATCGCCGTATCCGACGTGACGTTCTTGTCCTTGAGGCTCTTCCTGTCGAGGAACGCCGGCTTCACGGGCGCCGGGACGGACTGGTCGCTCTTCATCGTCAGCATCAGCACGACCTCCGACATGGCCGGCCGGAGGTCCGGGCGCGGCTGCACGCACAGCAGCGCGATCTGGCACACCTGCTGGACCTCCTTCGCGTCGAGCCCGTCGGCCTGCACCTTCGGGTCCACGAGCTCCAGGATCTTGGACTGCTCGTAGAGCCTCCATGCCTGAAACGTACGTGTTTCAGAGAGACCGAGAACGGTTGGTTCATCAGAATGCCAGTCTTACGCTAGCAGCAGACTAGAAGTGCGGATTCAGAGAGCGGCGTACGTGTTCTGGGAGGTACTGCATCTCGTTCGGGAGAGACAGGTCCGTGTTCTTCCTGCTGCTGACGATCTCGAGCACCAGCACACCGAAGCTGTAGGTGTCGGCTTTCACCGTGAGCTCCCCTCTGATGGCGTATTCAGGCGCAGTGTAGCCCCTGAATGAAAATAGATCATATATCACTCACTGCATCGTTTACATTATTGTGAGATAGGAGTACAGAATAAGAAGAAGAAAAGAGACTTACAAAGTGCCGGCAAACGCAGTGCTCAGGTACGTCTGGTCCTCGGGGAAGAACCTGGCGAGGCCAAAGTCGCCGATCTTGGGCTGGAACTTGTCGTCCAAGAGGATGTTGCTGGCCTTGATGTCGCGGTGAACGATCCTCAGGTTTGACTCCTCGTGGAGGTACTGCAAGCCCCGTGCGACGCCGATGATGATCTGGTGCCTGGTTCTCCAGTTCAGGAACGGCGAGCCATCACCCCCTGCAAAGTCGCTGGCGGTTAGGAGGAGCGCCGAGCAAGCATATCAGCAGCAGCTGAGCAGAGCTACGGACAGCGGACGTTCAGGTGAATCTTCACTTCTTCACGCATGCTTACCGAACAGTATCTTGTCCAAGCTCTTGTTCTTCATGAACTCGTACACCAGCAGCCGCTGCGACCCCTCGGAGCAGCACCCCACCAGGCGCACGAGGTTCTTGTGCTGGATGCTTGTGATCATGTTCACTTCGACGAAGAACTCCGACTCGCCCTGCCCAGACTTGCCGACGCTGAGCTGCTTCACCGCAACTCTCCTACCGTCGTCTAGCCTCCCCTGATCCACAGCAGCGTTGCGTAAGGAAGGAAGCCATGCAGAAATGGAGTCAAAAGTCGGCGACGGCGAGAGGTACAGATGTGTCACGGTTTCGCCATAGAAATTTAAACTTACCAGATAAACGGGGCCGAAGCCTCCTCTGCCAAGCTGGTTTTTCTGGTTGAAGTCCCTAGTGGCCTTCTTCAGCGTCGCGTAGTCGAAGTAGGTGATCGTCCGGAGGTTCCCGCTCATGTTGCTGCTGAAGTACTCAGGAACATCTGGCACACCGCACACCAGAGTCAGGATCGCCCCATCTGTATTACTTACTAGCAAACATGCTATGAATGAAAAGTACGTGGGTGATGATTTCCTTCACCTGAACCAGGGCTTCTTGGCCGCATCAGCTTCCTCATGATGTCTGGCTTGAGGAACTTCCAGCAGATACCAAGCAGGATGACGACGACCACGACAAGGACCACGATGAAGACGAGGAAGACCGTCCGAGGATCTGGAGACGCCATTGCTGCTCCTTGCTTCTGCCGGCCAAAGCGAAATTGCATGCAAGAACCAGCAATCTCAGAATTTTCAGCAGTGCCAGTAAGGCAGTAACCAGCAAACAATTTCCATGCAGCAACCAAAGAGGATGAGAGAAGTTTTGTTTGTAGAAGAACGCACAACTCGTTGGAGCAGCGATTGTCTGTGACTGTGGATGAATCAACTGCTAGTCTGCTATCACCAACTGTAATTATTACAGTATTTTTTTTTTAAAAAGTACTACTATCACCAACTGCTGAAAGGATTAAAAAATAAGCCATCACGCGCTTGCCGGCACGACCTTGTCATGCATTCTAGCAACTTTTCGTCTTGCAAATTTAAAAGATCGCCCTTTTCCATTTCAGACTGAGTCATCCAATCAAATACGAAGTACTAACACTTGCTACTGTTTGTGAACTATATAATTAATGGGTGATTTACCCTAGCACCAAGGAAAATCCTCTCAACCGCGCATACTGTAAATACAGGCAGCTTACATGGGTAGGCTATAGGGCAAAAAGGAAAAGAAAAAGAAAAAGAAACACACATCACAGCGTGCTCCCGGAAAGCGGCGAACGAAATCGAATCACGGCTTCCGTAGCTCCATGGCTATTCGAGTTTCACTACCGGCGTGAACCAAACAAAAAACTGTGTTCGCTTACATTGCAGCGGCCACGGGAAGGGCGACCTGGCCAGTCGGCGGCGACGGTCACCGCTCACCGGACTCGCTCGAGTCTTGCCCCTCGTTCTCGCGCTCTGTGCCGGCGGCCACTACCGCGCGCGCATCCCCCGTCCCGGCCGCCAGGCGTTGGTCGATCGGCAGACCCGTGTCACCGTGTGGCGTGAGTCGTGGACCACTGGACCAGCAAGCGACGGGGACAGAGCAGGGGAGGAGGACTGGAGGAGGGGAGGGGGGAGCCTTCCACAATGCCGAGACGACGGCATAGTTATCGGTTTCTCCGAGGGAGGGAAGCTGTAGCCCCGCTCGCGTGGCGCGTCCGGTCCAATCCGCCAACGCGGTCGCCGCGTTGGCGGGCGCTGGCACTGCCGTCTGCCGGCCGCGCGAGAGAGAGAGAGCCAAAGGAGCTTAGCTTGCGCGCAACCCAGATTGAACATTGAACCAGCCTTGCTGCGAATAGATTATCGGGCGGGCAATTCCTGGCGACTGCGACGGCCACGGCGACCGCGACGTGGTGGTGGGGGTGGGCTTGTTTTCTAAAAACTCTGGATTTTTTTGGCGCTGAACACGTCAGCAGGAGCTGGGTGGATTTTGCAGCTGGAGGCTGGAGCGGGCGGCGGGGCGGGGAAGAGGCCGCTCCCGCTGGAGTCGGCGCCCGGCGGCTGTTGTGTGCCTCTGCGTGCGCGGGAGGGACGGGATGGCCAGATGGGCATGGGCCAGAACCAAACGGGATAGGCATGAGCCTACATGGGCTGCTTTTGCCACGGCACCATGCAGCAGCAATCCGCGGATGTTTGAGGAACGAAGTTGGGCCCATGTAAGTATACACCAGTGACCATCGCAGGCCGGAGCATAATCCGGCCCAGTTTTCACGCGGGAGTCGAACTCGAACCACCAGCGTGCGGCTGGCGGTGGGGACCTGGCGGGAGTGCGGGACGCAACGTCTCCCTGTGCCGCTGTGCGGTGCCCGTGCCTTGCCTTTCCCATGGCCCCACATGTCCAACGACACCACTGTTCCACCCGCCACACCGAAACGCCCGGAGAACCCCAAAAAAAAAAACGCCAGCGCATTTCAAACACCGAACGAACATATCCCCCTCTCCAGTCTCCACGGATCAAAATCGAATCCAACGCTACTGCCTAGGGTTTCCTCTGCGTTTCCCCTACCACACCCCGCGCCGCCCACCCATGGCCGCCGCAGACGCGTCCGCCGAGACCGCCGCCATCGCGCGGCGCCTGGCCTCCTGCAACACCGGCACCCGGGAGCGCGCGCTCCGCTACCTTCTCTCCGACTTTCTGCCGGCCTCCGCGCCGCGCCTCTCCGCCACCGACCTCCTCAAGCTCTGGAAGGGCATCTTCTTCTGCTTCTGGCACGCCGACAAGCCGCTCTACCAGAGCTCCGTCGCCACGCGCCTCGCCTCCGCCGTCTCCGCCCCGCCGTCCCCCACCGATGGCACCGCCTTCCTCGCCGCCTACCTCACCACGCTCCGCCGCGAGTGGGCCCACATCGACGTCCACCGCCTCGACAAGTTCTACCTCCTCAACCGCCGGTTCCTCCACCACGCCTTCCTGCTCCTCCGTGCTAACTCCTTCGCCCCCGACGTCACCTCCCAGGTCGTGTCCGTCCTGTCGGACAAGGCCCTGCTACCGGAAGCCGACAACGTCGCCGCTGCCACCTCCCGGGGCCTCGGGTACCACGTCGCCGAGGCGTTCCTTGACGAGCTCCTGCCTGTGCTCCCCGTGAGCCTGGAGACGATGGACACCCTGCTTGCTCCGTTCTTCACTGTGTTGGAGAAGTCGACCGATCGGGTGATGGTGAGTAAGGTGAAGGCAGGTGTGTTTGAGAGGTTACTAGACAGCGGCAGTCGGTTGCTGGAGATGGTGAAAAAAGGGGAGGAGGTGGAGAAGGGTGACGCCGAGGAGAAGCTCGGTAAAGTTGGATTGCTGTTTGGATTCAGCAAGAGGTTCCTGGATATTGGTGCAATGGCAGAGACAGTGCAATCGAACCGGAAGGTGGTCTTTGGGTTGAGGGATGCGTTTGTGAAGATCGAGAAGGGTTTGCAGTTATCTGGTCTTGAGATCCCTGCACCAAAGTTTGAGGCTACTGAGGTGCCAGTGCCGCCAAATGTGGGCAAGGGAAAGGCACAAAAGAAGAAAAAGGCCAAGAAGGCTGCATTGGCTGAAGGTGAGATGGAGGAGGACAATGATTTGAAACGTGAGAAGAAGATAAAGAAGGAAAAGAAGGAGAAGAAAAGGAGGAAGGTGGAGGTTGTTGATGAAGGGGATGTCACTGAGAAGAGTACTAATGCTCCAGGAGCTGACCAACAGATGGGTGATGGTACTGATGGCATTACATTCGATGCAGCTTTGAAGTCCAACCTTCAGAAGCAGTTTGAGATGGTGGCAGCAGAAGCTGGTATGGCAGAAGGGGGCAGCAGCTCAAGTGATTCACCAGTGACACCAGTTACTGGGAAAGTGGCAACAAAGAGGAAGCGTTCAAAATCTGCTGATAAGCTGTCTGAAGCTTCTGCTGGGGATGGTGGCAGCGAAGGTAATCTTCTTGCCCAAGATGGAGAGAAGAGTGGTAAGAAGGTGAGGTTCTCGATGAAGAATAATTTAGTTTGGAGACCTCACAATCCTTTGCCACCGCAGTGTTTGAGGCTGCCACCTTCAGCTACTCCAAGAGGAAGCGCACTAAAAAAGGGTGTCCAGCCAGGTCCCATAACACCGACCCCATTGAAGAAGGCTAAGCCAAAGGCAAAATCCGCAAAGAAGGTCTTGAAGAAGCCGCCTTCATCTGCTGTGAAGCGCTTGCGGAAGTTGCAGAGTTTCTCAGCCTGAGTTTTGTTGGTGTATGACGCCATGATGGTCATGTCAATGTATCTTTTCTGTTTTAGTTTATCATTACTTAATTCTTATCCTTTTTGTAGGTTAGTTTATACTGTGTTGACTTAGCTGTCAGTTCATATTTGATGGATTGCTTAATGATTTGTGTGGTCACTATGCTTTATAATAATTATGTGGTGATTGCAACAGTATTTAGGGACTGTTTGGAACCACCCAGTTTTTAAGAAACTGGTTTATGGAAACTGAGATGGTTCCAAACATACCAGTTTATGTCGAGAAACAAATTGTCTGTGCTATTAATTTTACTTTGCGATTTGACTCTTCCTCTTCCTCTAAGTTCTCTTGCTTACCACTGTGTTAGCTTCTAAAAGTTATCCGTATTGATTGAGCAACTCGTGGCAAGAACTATCTTCTACACTTTGATTTTATTATTACTCGTTCTAACGCTAACCTCGAGTGAAGATCATGTTCAAAGTTTATAATTTTTAAGTTCCGTCTATTCACCCTCCTCTAGCCGATTTTCAATGCGACATAAGTGGCCTTTGGCCCTAGAGGCTTGTACATTAGGTGCGAGAGGTGTTGTGAGCTTACACTAGAGCGTAACTACGTGAGGGGTCCCAAGGGCCTATACCGTCTGACGTTATGGGACGTGGGGTCTCGGGGCCCTATATTGTTAGGTGCCTCGGAATGTGAAGGGTCGTAGAGGCTTATACAATTAGGTGTCCGAGAACATGAGGCCTTTGAGAGCTTATAATGAATGTCACAGAATGTAGTCCTAAATAGTTGGTCTCGAGGATGCCCCTCTATAAACTGATTGAGGGGTCCCAAGGGCCTATACCGTCAGACGTTATGGGGCGTGGGGCCTCGAGGCCCTATATTGTCCAGTGCCTCGGAATGCTTACACTAGAGCGTAACTACGTGAGGGGTCCCAAGGGCCTATACCGTCTGACGTTATGGGACGTGGGGTCTCGGGGCCCTATATTGTTAGGTGCCTCGGAATGTGAAGGGTCGTAGAGGCTTATACAATTAGGTGTCCGAGAACATGAGGGCTTTGAGAGCTTATAATGAATGTCACAGAATGTAGTCCTAAATAGTTGGTCTCGAGGATGCCCCTCTATAAACTGATTGAGGGGTCCCAAGGGCCTATACCGTCAGACGTTATGGGGCGTGGGGCCTCAAGGCCCTATATTGTCCAGTGCCTCGGAATGTGAAGGGTCGTAGAGGCTTATACAGTTAGGTGTTCAAGAACATGAGGGCTTTGACGGCTTATATATGAATGTCACAGAATGTAGTCCTAAATACTTGGTCTCGAGGATGTCCCTCTATAAACTGACTCATTGTCTAATTCCTCTCTAGCTGGGACCTAGGGATGTCCCAAGCCATGGGGCTAGAAGTAGTGGTCCCCTCGCAGTGGGCCTTAAAGTTAATCTTCTGAGTCAGAATTCTTGAGTGCGTCTTGATCGATATCGAAGATAATGTCTTTTTCGAGTGCTCACAACAACGCCATTCAAAATATATCTTTGTCTCTTATCATTTAGTTTGTTAGCAACATATGTTACTTTATTTATTAGCAAAGATTGTGAAAAACTTAAAGTTGACATTACATAAATAAATATGTCTAAATTGCTTAACATTAAAGTATTATTTAACCTTTTGAAACAAAGCAATCACCCTATAATTAAGTCTAGCTATGTATAAATTCTTCACCCAAAAATCATTAACCATTTTCATGAAATTAGATTCGATAATACCCAACAGGATTTATAAATAGATGAGTTAAACCCATTAGACTTAGAGACATAATTCACATTTAATTCAAATATTTCTTTTAAACCACCCATATCCTCCTCATTAAGGACTAGTTCGGAAGTAAGTGGAGCCAAATCTAGGAAGAAAAAACCACCAAAAAATATTTAGGGTTCATTTGGGAATCCTATTTTCTCAGAGTTTTTTTATTTTCCTAAAGAAAATTAGTTCATTTTCCCTTAAAAAATTAAAATTTCATGGAAAAATGAGGTTCTCAAATTAGCCCTTAAATATTTTCTTCAAATAACACTCCGTGATATCGACGTTTTTTCACTCAAATGAATCCTCCTTCCTGCTTGCATCCCAAGACGTTTATTATAAAAACCTTTAGTTTGGAACTCACAAAACCAAAGGGATAGGAGGAGTTAGAATCACTTTCTTATTTAATTTTGAATAGAGCTAGAATCTCTTTCTTATTTAATTTTGAATATGAAGTGAATTCTAGTCTCTTTAATCTTCTCCGGTTTTGTGGCTCCCAAACTAGCCCTTAGATGATTTTTTTTAAAAAAATTAGCAGTTCTGAAATTCTTGTAACCTGCATTTTTTATGTAAAAAATATCAATTTTTAAGGGCTACTTTGGAAACTCAATTTTCTTAATGAATTTCTATTTTTTTTAGAAAAACTAAACTAATTTATTTTAGGAAAATATAATTTTTTGGGAAAAATGAGGTTCTCAAATATTGAAAGTTGCCTAGAGGGGGGGGGGGTGAATAGGCAAGTTAAAACTGTTTCAACAAAAACTAGAAGCAAACTGGGTAAAACTGAATTGATCTCAAAATTCACCCAGTTAACTTTGGAAATGAGATGTTCTAAATGATCCACAGGGTTCAAAGTAGTAGATCTGAGAAGGGCACTTCTCAAAATCCACACACCAAAAAGATATAAACAATCTTCCACGGAATGGTGAGAGAACGAAGAACATGAACAAACACAATGAGCAAGAACGCAAGAGACACAAGATTTATCCCGAGGTTCGGTCACACCACAAAAGGTGCCCTACTTCCTCGTTGAGGCGCCCACAAAGAGCCGGGTCTCTTTCAACCCTAATCCTCCCTTTGCCGACCACAAAGGTCAAACCCACACAATAATCTTTGCTCAAACGAGCGGGTAATACAAACTTTCTTGTGGTCTTCCACAAGATTTGGAGACTCACAAGAGACACCTAGTCGTCTAGGAGCTAGAAGCTCCAAGAGTAATGAATCCACAAAGAACTCGATGTAGTACCAAAGCTCGAATGAAGAAGAAGAGCAAGAGAGATTTAGAGATGAAGCACAAAACCGCAGCTCTCAAGCTCACTCAAAGATTTCTCTCCAAAGATTTGAAATGGGAGAGGCAAGAGATGTGTGTGAGAGAGAGGGAGGTGTTTCTTGGGTTAGAAATGGAGTTCAAATCGTGCTCACTACTTTGGGGAGAGAGGTAGGAGGTAGTATATATAGGTGGAGCTCAAAACTAGCCGTTGGGCAGATTTTTCTGCCTGAGACCGGTTGAACCTCCCCCTAGGGCGGTTGAACCTCCCCTGGCAGGCCTGGCAGCCTGTCTGCCAGTCTGACTGGCAGACTGACGCGCAGACTGACCTGCAGACTGGTCAGGGTTGACCAGACCGGTTGAACCTCCCCCTAGGGCGGTTGAACCTCCCCTGACACCTCTGGCGACCTGTTTGCCAGTCTGACTTGCAGACTGTTGGTCAGAGGTCAGAGGGGTCAGAGACCAGCTGAACTGCCCCTTAGGACCAGTTCAACTGGTCTTGACCAGAGAGTTTAGGAGAGAAAACCCCAGCTCAACTGCCCGGAGGCAAGTTCAGCTGGTGTATGGTCAAAGAGGTTCACAGCTGAAGTTGAGTTCAGCTGAAGTTGAGAAAGCTCAACTCAGCTGAAGTTCAGCTCAGCTGAAAAGCTCAGCTGCAGCTGAAGAAGCTCAACTCAGCTGAAGTCAAGTTCAGCTGGAAAGCTCAGTTGCAGTTGAAGAAGTTCAGCTGCTTTTCAGCAAGAACACTCTAGGTTTCTCAACCCTAACCACGGTCAACCATAGAATGTTAAAGAGATTTTTGCTTTTCAAAAATAGCTTTTGAATAGAGAGGTTTGAGCTTTGGCAAACACCAACCTTCTTTTTGGATCCCCCTTTATAGTACGACGATTCCTATACTCAAGTTAAATAAAATAAATTGAAGTAAACTCCTTGAGTCATTGGTGTCTCATGTGTGATTGCTCCATGGCATTGCTTCATAAGGATCACAAACATCTTTGTCTCACCTTTTGAAGCAAACTCAAATCAAACCCTGTGACTTGTACCATATCACCTTATATGAGTTCAAATCATGGCTTCAAGTCATCTTACTGATGCATCAACATGTTGTAACTCTTCATAGCTGATTAGTTCATCGACTTAGTGCAAGTACTCTCTTCTTCACCTTAGCCATGGTACCTTGGTCTACAAGCCGTCGCTTGGCCTTCACCTTCGCTTAGTTCCTCGAAGCCCTTTCCTTGCTATCTTCACCCTATCAAGCCATTCTTGAGTTACATCATATTGAGCATCCATTGAGAGAATCATTTCTTCAATATTGTGAACCTTGCTTGAATGTCTTCTAGATATAACTATCAAGATCAATCAAGCTCTAGTTTGATTCTCATAGAAGCATATATGGACTGACAGAAATATGGTCAAGCCAATTCACGATTCCTCATATCTTATTCTCTTTGGCTTGACCAATCCTCTAAATCACTTTGTCCTCTATTCTGGTCATATGTATGTAATGATTTCTCAGGTCTTGTCCATATATTCAAACCAATATAGAGATCATATTATATCCATTTGCATTGTCTCATTGGTTATTTAACCTCGTGTTGAACCTTTGTTCACTGATCATTATACACTATTCAAGTATGTTCATCATACTGAATTTCCTGTTCAACACTTAGCAAACTCGTTAGACCTTTAAATGTGTTGTTATCCAAATCACCAAAACTCACAAAAGGGATGAATGCACTTTCAATCTCCCCCTTTTTGGTGATTGATGACAACACATTTAAAGCTTACATAAGATTTGATAAATAAGATTTTACATCCTATGATATAGTTTCCTCCCCCTAAATATGTGCATTTCAGAAAATAACACTTTTGTACTCAAATGCCAAAAGCACATATTTAGGTCAAAGTATGGAGACAACTTATATCATACTATTCATTGGGTGCAGTGTGTCATAAAATAAACGTGATGCTCATGACATGGAATGCACTTATCAACTTTCTTCATCTTATGTTTTTCTTATGACTTCCCTTTTTGTTAATTATTTCTCCCCTTTTTAAAAGTCTTCTAACACTTAGTTACATAAGACTAAAGGTAAGCTTTAATACAAAATTTCTCCCCCTTTGTCATAAATCTCCAAAAAGGATACAAAGAATATAAAGGGTAGAAATTATGATTAAGCAAGATGTTAACACACTATCATGAAGAGGGTACTTAGATGGCACAAAGGTAATGGATAAGTGTCATAAGTGATGTACCTTTGCGTTTTACCTTTTCAAGGGGTTTCCAGACTTGTGTTGGATTTATAATTCATTTGCAAGCTCTTGTTGGCATAATTGTGACATAGGTCCAAGATATCAAATGAATATAGTCATACTAACTGAAGGATAAATCTTGATACCTGGAGTCTAGATGTCACCTAGCATTTTCTTATCACAACAAGAGGCTGAAAGGGAAATGTGCCCTTGGGCCATTTCTAAGTATTTTGGTGATTGAGTGCCAACTCAAGTGCTTAAATGTGAATTTATGCAATGGATGAATAAAGTGCAAATCAAGAGCAAAGGTATGTTTCTAAGTCTTAGTACATTGGTTTTGTGTACTAATATACTTGTCTAAGTATTGGAAACAGGAAGAAAAAGAAAAGGAAAGAGGTGGCTGTGTACAGCCAAGGGGCTGTTTCGGTCTGGGGCACCGGACTGTCCGGTGGTGCACCGGACAGTGTCCGGTGCGCCAGGCTGCCTCGGCCGAAGTGGCCACTCTCGGGAATTCGCCGACGGCGTACGGCTAAAATTCACCGGACTGTCCGGTGTGCACCGGACTGTCCGGTGAGCCAACGGTCGGCTAGGGCCAACGGTCGGCCGCGGATTCTGCGCGCGACACGTGGCCAAGCCAACGATCGGAAGGGGGCACCGGACATGTCCGGTGCGCCAGATCTGCAACGGTCGGCAACGGTCGGCTGCGCTGTTTATGGAAATAAATCGGGCACCGGACAGTGTCCGGTGTGCACCGGACTGTCCGGTGCGCCCGACGACAGAAGGCAAGATTGGCCTTCTGGATTTGCTCTCAACGGCTCCTAGCTGCCTTGGGGCTATAAAAGGGACCCCTAGGCGCATGGAGGAGACAACCAAGCAACCTTTGAGCATTCTTGATCATCCACACTCAGTCTTTGCGCATCCGTTTGTTATTCTAAGTGATTCGAGCTCCGTTCTTGTGAGAACTGTGAGATAGTCTTTGAGCTCGATTCTTGGCCGTGTGTGTGCGCATTTTGCTGTGGATTTGTGTGTGTTGCTTCCCTCCCTTACTCCGTATTTCTTTGTGAATCTCAAGTGTAAGGGCGAGAGACTCCAAGTTGTGGAGATTCCTCGCAAACGGGAAATTGAAAGGAAAAGCATAACACTGTGGTATTCAAGTTGATCATTGGATCACTTGAGAGGAGTTGAGTGCAACTCTCGTCCGTTGGGACGCCACAACGTGGAGTAGGCAAGTTTTGTACTTGGCCGAACCACGGGATAAATCACTGTGTCTTCTCTGTGTTGAACTCCTTGTGGTTATCATATTGTGCAAGATCTTCTCTTTAGCCACTTGGCATTAACTGTGCTAACGCTTAATCAAGTTTTGTGGCTTAAGTTTTGAAGTATACAGGATCACCTATTCACCCCCCCCCTTTAGGTGCTCTCAATTGGTATCGGAGCCGTTCTCTTCAAGAAGGGGTCTAACCGCCCGAAGAGATGGATCCTAAGGGGAAGGGAATCGTGATCAACGACAAGGAAAAGGAGTCCTTCGTCAACGAGCCAAAAGATGATAAATCCAACGACTTTGGCTCGGGCCACAGACGTAAAGATGGGAAGAAGAAGAAGACAAGGCGCATCAAGGAGATTGTCTACTACGACAGTGACGAATCCTCTTCTTCCCAAAAGGACGACGACAACGACTACAGGAAGACGGTCAATTCAAACTTTTCATTTGATTATTCTCGTATTCCACATAGTTCGAATTCGCATTTGCTTTCCATTCCTCTTGGCAAACCTCCACACTTTGATGGGGAGGACTACGGATTTTGGAGTCACAAAATGCATAGTCATTTATTCTCTCTCCATCCAAGCATATGGGAGATCGTAGAGAATGGAATGAAATTTGATAGCTCGGATAGCCCTATGTTTATTAATGAACAAATTCACAAAAATGCACAAGCTACTACTGTGTTGCTAGCCTCTTTGTGCAGGGACGAGTACAACAAGGTGAGCGGCTTGGACAATGCCAAGCAGATATGGGACACCCTCAAGATTTCTCACGAGGGGAACGACATCACCATGCTCACTAAAATGGAGTTGGTGGAGGGCGAGCTTGGAAGGTTTGCAATGATAAGGGGCGAGGAGCCAACCCAAACATACAACCGGCTCAAGACCCTTATCAACAAAATAAGGAGTTATGGAAGCACGCGATGGACGGACCATGACGTCGTCCGACTATTGCTAAGGTCCTTTACCATTCTTGATCCTCATTTGGTGAATAATATTCGTGAGAATCCCAGGTACACCAAAATGTCGCCCGAAGAAGTCCTAGGAAAATTCGTCAGCGGGCGAATGATGATTAAGGAAGCAAGGTACGTGGACGACGCCTTGAATGGACCAATCAACGAGCCGCAACCTCTTGCTCTCAAAGCAACAAGAAGCAAGGAGGCGCTACCTAGCAAGGTGGCACAAATTGAGGCGGCCGGACTTAATGATGAAGAGATGGCTCTCATCATCAAACGCTTCAAGACGGTGCTAAGAGGTCACAAGGGGCAGCCAAGCAAGACCAAGACAAAGGGGAAGCGCTCATGCTTCAAGTGCGGTAAGATTGGTCATTTTATCGCTAACTGCCCCGATAACGATAGTGACCAGGAACAGGGGAACAAGAGGGAAAAGAAGAAGAACTACAAGAAGGCCAAGGGCGAGGCACACATTGGAAAGGAGTGGGATTCAGATTGCTCCTCCGACTCCGACAATGAAGGACTCGCCGCCACCGCCTTCAACAAGTCATCCCTCTTCCCGAACGAGCGTCACACATGCCTTATGGCAAGGGAGAAGAAGGTGAGTACTCGAAACTCCACTTATGCTTCTTCTAGTGATAATGAGTCTAGTGATGATAATGACATAGACTATTCATGCTTATTCAAGGGTTTAGATAGAAATAAAATTGATAAAATCAATGAATTGATTGATGCCTTGAATGAAAAGGATAGACTTTTAGAAAAGCAAGAGGATTTGTTGTATGATGAGCATGATAAATTTGTAGAGGCACAAAAATCCTATGCTTTAGAAGTTAAAAGAAATGAAGTACTTTCTAGTGAATTATCTTCTTGTCATGAAAACATTGCTACTTTAAAGAGTGTTAATGATGATTTAAATGCTAAGCTAGAAAAATCTAGTAAATCAACATCTTGTGTAGAACATGTTGTGATTTGCACTAGGTGTAAAGATTTTGACATTGATGCGTGTAGTGAACATCTAGCTTCAATTTCTAAATTGAATGATGAAGTGTCTAGTCTTAATGCCCAACTTAAGACTAGCAAAAGCGAATTTGATAAATTGAAATTTGCAAGGGATGCCTATACGATTGGTAGACATCCCTCAATTAAGGATGGACTTGGCTACAAAAGGGAAGCCAAGAACTTAACAAGCCATAAGGCTCCCATTCCCGCTAAGGAGAAAGGGAAGGCCCCTATGGCTACTAGTGCTAAAAGGAACCATGCCTTTTTGTATCATGATAGGAAAAATTCTAGAAATGTTTTTAGAAGTTATGATGCCTTTGATTCACATGCTTATGATTCTTATGCTATGACTGCCTCTAGTTCTCATGTTGTGCATGATAGAAAGGTTTGTAGAAGAAATGTTATTCACAATATGCCTAGGAGAAATGTTGCTCATAGGAAAGTTCATGGACCTTCTACAATTTATCATGCCCTAAATGCTTCCTTTGCTATTTGTAGAAAGGATAGGAAAATAGTTGCTAGGAAGTTAGGGGCAAAATGCAAGGGAGACAAAACTTGCATTTGGGTCCCTAAGGAAATTTGCACTAACCTTGTAGGACCCAACAAGAGTTGGGTACCTAAGTCCCAAGCCTAAATTTGCCTTGCAGGTTTATGCATCCGGGGGTTCAAGCTGGATTATCGACAGCGGATGCACAAACCATATGACGGGGGAGAAGAAGATGTTCACTTCCTACGTCAAGAATAAGGATTCCCAAGATTCAATTATATTCGGTGATGGGAATCAAGGCAAGGTAAAAGGGTTAGGTAAAATTGCAATTTCTAATGAGCATTCTATCTCTAATGTATTTTTAGTAGAGAGTCTTGGATATAATTTGCTATCTGTTAGTCAATTATGTCATATGGGATATAACTGTCTATTTACAAATATAGATGTGTCTGTCTTTAGAAGAAGCGATGGTTCACTAGCTTTTAAGGGTGTATTAGACGGCAAACTTTATTTAGTTGATTTTGCAAAAGAAGAGGCCGGTCTAGATGCATGCTTAATAGCTAAGACTAGCATGGGCTGGCTGTGGCATCGCCGCTTAGCACATGTGGGGATGAAGAACCTTCACAAGCTTCTAAAGGGAAAACACGTGATAGGTTTGACTAACGTGCAATTCGAAAAAGATAGACCTTGTGCAGCTTGTCAAGCAGGTAAACAAGTGGGAGGAGCACATCACAGCAAGAATGTGATGACCACTTCAAGACCCCTGGAGCTGCTGCATATGGACCTCTTCGGACCCGTCGCCTATCTGAGCATAGGAGGGAGTAAGTATGGTCTAGTTATTGTTGATGACTTTTCCCGCTTCACTTGGGTGTTCTTTTTGCAGGATAAGTCTGAAACCCAAGGGACCCTCAAGCGCTTCCTCAGGAGAGCTCAAAATGAGTTTGAGCTCAAGGTGAAGAAGATAAGAAGCGACAACGGGTCTGAGTTCAAGAACCTTCAAGTGGAGGAGTTCCTTGAGGAGGAAGGGATCAAGCATGAGTTCTCCGCTCCCTACACACCACAACAAAATGGTGTGGTAGAGAGGAAGAACAGGACGCTGATCGACATGGCGAGGACTATGCTTGGAGAGTTCAAGACCCCCGAGCGTTTTTGGTCGGAAGCCGTGAACACGGCTTGCCACGCCATCAACAGGGTCTACCTTCATCGCCTCCTCAAGAAGACTTCATATGAGCTTCTAACCGGTAACAAACCCAATGTATCTTACTTTCGTGTATTTGGGAGCAAGTGCTACATTCTAGTGAAGAAGGGTAGAAATTCTAAGTTTGCTCCCAAAGCTGTAGAAGGGTTTTTATTAGGTTATGACTCAAATACAAAGGCGTATAGAGTCTTCAACAAATCATCGGGTTTGGTTGAAGTCTCTAGCGACATTGTATTTGATGAGACTAATGGCTCTCCAAGAGAGCAAGTTGTTGATTGTGATGATGTAGATGAAGAAGATGTTCCAACGGCCGCTATACGAACCATGGCGATTGGAGAAGTGCGGCCACAGGAACACGATGAACGAGATCAAACATCTTCCTCAACTATGGTGCTACCCCCAACTCAAGACGATGAACAGGTTCATCAACAGGAGGCGTGTGATCAAGGGGGAGCACAAGATGATCGTGTGATGGAGGAAGATGCGCAACCAGCACCTCCAACCCAAGTTCGAGCGATGATTCAAAGGGATCATCCCGTCGACCAAATTCTGGGTGACATTAGCAAGGGAGTAACTACTCGATCTCGATTAGTTAATTTTTGTGAGCATTACTCCTTTGTCTCTTCTATTGAGCCTTTCAGGGTAGAGGAGGCCTTGCTAGATCCGGACTGGGTGTTGGCCATGCAGGAGGAGCTCAACAACTTCAAGAGAAATGAAGTTTGGACGCTGGTGCCTCGTCCGAAGCAAAATGTTGTGGGAACCAAGTGGGTGTTCCGCAACAAACAGGACGAACACGGGGTGGTGACGAGAAACAAGGCTCGACTTGTGGCAAAAGGTTATGCCCAAGTCGCAGGTTTGGATTTCGAGGAGACTTTTGCTCCTGTGGCTAGGCTAGAGTCTATTCGTATCCTGCTAGCATATGCCGCTCACCATTCTTTCAGGTTGTTCCAAATGGATGTGAAGAGCGCTTTCCTCAACGGGCCGATCAAGGAGGAGGTGTACGTGGAGCAACCCCCTGGCTTCGAGGATGAACGGTACCCCAACCACGTGTGTAAGCTCTCTAAGGCGCTCTATGGACTTAAGCAAGCCCCAAGAGCATGGTATGAATGCCTTAGAGACTTTCTAATTGCTAATGCTTTCAAGGTTGGGAAAGCCGATCCAACTCTTTTTACTAAGACATGTGATGGTGATTTATTTGTGTGCCAAATTTATGTCGATGACATAATATTTGGTTCTACTAACCAAAAGTCTTGTGAAGAGTTTAGCAGGGTGATGACGCAGAAATTCGAGATGTCGATGATGGGCGAGTTGAACTACTTCCTTGGGTTCCAAGTGAAGCAACTCAAGGACGGCACCTTCATCTCCCAAACGAAGTACACGCAAGACTTGCTAAAGAGGTTTGGGATGAAGGACGCCAAGCCCGCAAAGACGCCGATGGGAACCGACGGACACACAGACCTCAACAAAGGAGGTAAGTCCGTTGATCAAAAAGCATACCGGTCAATGATAGGTTCTTTGCTTTACTTATGTGCTAGTAGACCGGATATTATGCTTAGCGTATGCATGTGTGCTAGATTTCAATCCGATCCTAAGGAGTGTCACTTAGTGGCGGTAAAGCGAATTCTTAGATATTTGGTTGCTACGCCTTGCTTCGGGCTCTGGTATCCAAAGGGGTCTACCTTTGACTTAGTTGGATACTCAGACTCCGACTATGCTGGATGTAAGGTCGATAGGAAGAGTACATCGGGGACGTGCCAATTCTTAGGAAGGTCCCTGGTGTCATGGAACTCTAAGAAACAAACCTCCGTTGCCCTATCCACCGCTGAGGCCGAGTACGTTGCCGCAGGTCAGTGTTGCGCGCAACTACTTTGGATGAGGCAAACCCTCCGGGACTTTGGTTACAATCTGAGCAAAGTCCCACACCTATGTGACAATGAGAGTGCTATCCGCATGGTGGAGAATCCTGTTGAGCACAGCCGCACAAAGCACATAGACATCCGGCATCACTTTTTGAGAGACCACCAGCAAAAGGGAGATATCGAAGTGTTTCATGTTAGCACCGAGAACCAGCTAGCCGATATCTTCACTAAGCCTCTAGATGAGAAGACCTTTTGCAGGTTGCGTAGTGAGCTAAATGTCTTAGATTCGCGGAACTTGGATTGAATTATAGCATACATGTGTTTATGCCCTTGATCAGGTTCATTCTGCATTTTGTTGCTTATTGTGGTGCTCAAGTTGTACAAACACTCCCTGGACCTCACAAGTCCGTTGCAAAGTGATGCACATGTTTAGGGGGAGATGTGTTACAACTTGACTCTTTCGAGACTAACCATGTTGTCGGGGACCATAATTAGGGGTACCCTCAAGGCGCCTAATTCTCAGCTGGTAACCCCCATCAGCATAAAGCTGCAAAGGCCTGATGGGCACGATTAAGTCAGGGATCAGTCCACACGAGTGGCTCGATCACGCTTCACCCGAGCCTAGCCTCGGCCAAAGGCAGCCGACCTCGAGAGACTTCCGTCTCGCCCGAGGCCCCCTTTTTATGGCGGACACATCACCGGCTCGCCCAAGGCCTTGGCTTCGCTCAGAAGCAACCTTGACTAAATCACCACACCGACTGACCAAATTGCAGGGGCATTTAACGCAAAGGTGGCCTAACACCTCTATCCTGACACGCGCCCCCGGCAGAGCCGAGGTGACCGCCGTCACTCCACCGCTCCACTGGCCAGTCTGACAGAAGGACAGCGCCGCCTGCGCCACTCCGACTGCAGTGCCACTCGACAGAGTGAGTCTGACAGGCAATCAGGCCTTGCCAAAGGCGCCACGGCGAACTCCGCTCCGCCCGACCCCAGGGCTCGGACTCGGGCTAAGACCCGGAAGACGGCGAACTCCGCTCCGCCCGACCCCAGGGCTCGGACTCGGGCTAAGACCCGGAAGACGGCGAACTCCGCTCCGCCCGACCCCAGGGCTCGGACTCGGGCTAAGACCCGGAAGACGGCGAACTCCGCTCCGCCCGACCCCAGGGCTCGGACTCGGGCTAAGACCCGGAAGACGGCGAACTCCGCTCCGCCCGACCCCAGGGCTTGGACTCGGGCTAAGACCCGGAAGACGGCGAACTCCGCTCCGCCCGACCCCAGGGCTCGGACTCGGGCTAAGACCCGGAAGACGACGAAACTCCGCCTCGCCCGACCCCAGGGCTCGGACTCCGCCCTGGCCTCGGCCGAACGACTTCCGCCTCGCCCGACCCCTTGGCTCGGGCTCGGCCACGGCAACAGAAGGCAGACTCAACCTCGGCTTCGGAGGAAACCCCACGTCGCCCTGCCTAGAGCATAGACCGCCACGTCAACAGGAGGCGCCATCATCATCCCACCCCGAATCGACTCGGGCCACGGAGAACAAGACCGACGTCTCATCCGGCCAGCTCTGCCAGAGAGGCAATGATAGCGCTCCACAATCTCTATGACGACGGCGGCCCCCAGCTCTCTTACGGAAGCAGGACAACGTCAGCAGGGACTCGACCGCTCCAACAGCTGTCCCTCCATCAGGCTCCGCCGCACCTCCGACAGCCACGACATCACGCCAGCAGGGTGCCCAGATCTCTCCGGCTGCCACATTGGCATGTACCTAGGGCGCTAGCTCTCCCTCCGCTAGACACGTAGCACTCTGCTACATCCCCATTGTACACCTGGATCCTCTCCTTACGACTATAAAAGGAAGGACCAGGGCCTTCTCAGAGAAGGTTGGCCGCGCGGGACCGAGGACGGGACAGGCGCTCTCTTGGGACCGCTCGCTTCCCTCACCCGCGTGGACGCTTGTAACCCCCCTACTGCAAGCGCACCTGACCTGGGCGCGGGACGAACACGAAGGCCGCGGGACTTCCACCACTCTCACGCTCGGCTCCGGCCACCTCGCCTCTCCCCCCTTCGCGCTCGCCCACGCGCTCGACCCATCTGGGTTGGGGCACGCAGCACACTCACTCGTCGGCTTAGGGACCCCCCTGTCTCGAAACGCCGACAGTTGGCGCGCCAGGTAGGGGCCTGCTGCGTGCTGACGAACAGCTCCCCGTCAAGCTCCAGATGGGCAGTCTCCAGCGACCTCTCCGGCCCGGGACGGTGCTTCGTTTCGGGACTCTCGAGTTCATGTCCTTCGACGGCAGCTACGACATGACACTTCTTCCACCGCCGCGCGACTACGACAACGGCGGCCGACAACCCGCCCGCCGGCGGCGGAATCGACGACGTCTTCCCCGCGTGGTGGAAGAGCAATATTCGGGCTCGCTCCGTTCTCTCCCCCGCCAACGGAGGAGGAGGCGGAGCCGTCAAGGCCAGACGGGAGGCCGCGCTTCGTCGGCCGTCGAGCGAATCGACGCCCCCAACGCCCCGACGGAAGGCACGCCGGACGTCGACCTCGCGTTCGAGACGGAGGAGAGCGCCGTCCCCCCGCGGCACGCTGACCTTGAGCAAGAAGACGACGCCGGCGCGCTCGCGGAAAGCCTGCAGGACGTCGCCCTCGAACCAGAGATGACGGCGCAACCAGTCCCCGATGTGACTACGTCGCTCCTCGTCGACCAAAAGGTAACGACTAACTCCCATCTTGCGTCATTTCGACTCGGCCTCAACCCGCCAAACGACCTCGTTTTGGCGGGCGCTCTCATTGAGGCGAGTGCAACCCCACTGAGGTTCTGTATGCGGTCGCCTTGGGACCGACTGACGGACGTCTCGACCTACGGGCCCTCTGGGTCCGAGGAAGATGACGATCCCAGCATCGGTTGGGATTTCTCCGGACTTGGCAACCCCAGTGCCGTGCGGGACTTCATGACCGCATGTGACTACTGTCTATCCGACTGTTCCGATGGAAGCCACAGCCTTGGCGACGAGAGCTGCGGCCCAAGCCGCGAATGTTTCCACATCGAGCTAGGGGATCCCACCGAAGGCAACCATCTTGGCATGCCGGAGGATGGTGACCTCCCCAGGCCGGTGCCTCGCGCCGACATCCCATGGGAGCTAGCTGTGGTCCCCGCTCTGGCGGGGGGTTACGACCCACAACTCGAGCAAGTCCGCGAGGCGCAGGCCAGGCTCAACGAGGGAACAGGAGCGCTTGAGCCGATCCGTCGGGACGTCGGACAGGCATGGGTGGGCCAACCCCTGCCCGGAGAAATACGTCATCTGCCCCAAGGTCTCCAGCACCGCGTCGCCAACGATGTCAGGATCAGGCCGCCGCCCGCATCCAGCGGGGTCGGTCAGAACCTGGCAACCGCAGCGATGCTCATCCGCGCGATGCCGGAGCCGTCAACCACCGAGGGTCGGCGAATCCAGGGAGAACTCAAGAATCTCCTGGAAGGCGCTGCGGCCCGGCGGGCCGAGAGCACTGCATCCCGGAGGCAAGGATATCCCTCGGAACCTCATGCCGCGACTTCCCGATTCATGCGGGAAGCCTCGGTCTACACCGGGCGCACGCGCAACACCGCGCCTGCGGCCCCGGGCCACCTCGGCAACGAGCACCATCGACGCGACCGCCGGGCTCACCTCGACGAAAGGGTGCGCCGAGGCTACCACCCCAGGCGTGGGGGGCGCTACGACAGCGGGGAGGATCGGAGTCCCTCGCCCGAACCACCCGGCCCGCAGGCCTTCAGTCGGGCCATCCGACGGGCGCCATTCCCGACCCGGTTCCGACCCCCGACTACTATCACAAAGTACTCGGGGGAAACGAGACCGGAACTGTGGCTCGCGGACTACCGCCTTGCCTGCCAACTGGGTGGAACGGACGACGACAACCTCATCATCCGCAACCTCCCCCTGTTCCTCTCCGACACTGCTCGCGCCTGGTTGGAGCACCTGCCTCCGGGGCAGATTTCCAACTGGGACGACTTGGTCTAAGCCTTCGCTGGCAATTTCCAGGGCACATACGTGCGCCCCGGGAATTCCTGGGACCTTCGAAGCTGCCGGCAACAGCCGGGGGAGTCGCTCCGGGACTACATCCGGCGATTCTCGAAGCAGCGCACCGAGCTGCCCAACATCACCGACTCGGATGTCATCGGCGCGTTCCTCGCCGGCACCACTTGCCGCGACCTGGTGAGCAAGCTGGGTCGCAAAACCCCCACCAGGGCGAGCGAGCTGATGGACATCGCCACCAAGTTCGCCTCCGGCCAGGAGGCGGTCGAGGCTATCTTCCGAAAGGACAAGCAGCCCCAGGGCCGCCCATCGGAAGAAGCTCCCGAGGCGTCTGCTCCGCGCGGCGCCAAGAAGAAAGGCAAGAAGAAGTCGCAATCGAAACGCGACGCCGCCGACACGGACCTTGTCGCCGCCGCCGAGTATAAGAACCCTCGGAAGCCCCCCGGAGGTGCGAACCTCTTCGACAAGATGCTCAAGGAGCCGTGCCCCTACCATCAGGGGCCCGTCAAGCACACCCTCGAGGAGTGCGTTATGCTTCGGCGTCATTTCCACAGGGCCGGGCCACCCGCCGAGGGTGGCAGGGCCCACGGCGACGACAAGAACGAAGATCACCCAGCAGGGGGGTTCCCCGAGGTCCGCGACTGCTTCATGATCTATGGAGGGCATGCGGCGAATACCTCGGCTCGGCACCGCAAGCAAGAGCGCCGGGAGGTCTGCTCGGTGAAGGTGGCGGCGCCAGTCTACCTAGACTGGTCCGACAAGCCCATCACTTTCGACCGGGCCGACCACCCCGACCATGTGCCGAGCCCGGGGAAATACCCGCTCGTCGTCGACCCCGTTGTCGGCGACGTCAGGCTCACCAAGGTCCTGATGGACGGGGGCAGCTGCCTCAACACCATCTACGCCGAGACCCTCAAGCTTCTGCGCGTCGATCCGTCCTCCGTCCGAGCAGGTGCTGCGCCCTTCCACGGGATCATCCCTGGGAAGCGCGTCCAGCCCCTCGGGCGACTCGACCTCCCAGTCTGCTTCGGAACACCCTCCAACTTCCGAAGGGAGACCCTGACGTTCGAAGTGGTCGGGTTCCGAGGAACCTACCACGCCGTGCTAGGGAGGCCATGCTACGCGAAGTTCATGGCCGTCCCCAACTACACCTACCTGAAGCTCAAGATGCCGGGCCCCAACGGGGTCATCACCGTCGGCCCCACGTACAAACACGCGTTCGAATGCGACGTGGAGTGCGTGGAGTACGCCGAGGCCCTCGCCGAGTCCGAGGCCCTCATCGCCGACCTGGAGAACCTCTCCAAGGAGGTCCCAGACGTGAAGCGCCATGCCAGCAACTTCGAGCCAGCGGAGACGGTCAAGGCCGTCCCCCTCGACCCCAGTGGCGACACCACCGAGCAGATCCGGATCGGTTCCGGGCTCGACCCCAAATAGGAAGCAGTGCTCGTCGACTTTCTCCGCGCAAACGCCGACGTCTTTGCGCGGAGTCCCTCGGACGTGCCCGGCATACCGAGGGGTGTCGCCAAACAATCGCTGGATATTCGGGCCGGGGCCCGATCCGTCAGGCAGCCTCTGCGCCTCGATCATCAAGGAAGGGTCGGCCTCGCCATGGCGGAGCCCGACCCTCCCTCGGGGGCTAAAAAGGGGGAACCCCTCTTCGTCAAGATCTTTTTAAATCAAAAAAAAGAGGGGGGCCTCTTGCGTTCTCCCAGTTACGTTCTCCTGGCTATGTCAGAAGCCGGGTCTCGAGGAGCGAATGCGGGTACATGAAAATGGCAAGGCCGATTGAGCCAAGGAATTCCCGTACCTCCGGGTTAGGGATACCTCATTCATCACCTGCCACGAAGGATGGCCCAACTCGAGAAGCCACTCTATTATTGACGAGGTAGGACGAACATGCAGACGGAAAGAAAGGAGAGTACGACTCCATGCAAGAAAGACAAAAGTGTTCAGGCCTCAGCGGCCATGGTGAGACACACGTTCAACAAGAAACTGTTCAAACGAGAATCAGGCGCCGCCTTGGGAAGGAGCCGCGCCTTCATCTCCACCCCCGCCATCGGTGGGGTCCATCTCGGCCTCCGGTGACGTCGCAGGAGGAAGGACCTCCGCCTCAAAGGTGGTCGCCAGCACCGCGCTCGGGCCGGCGGCAACCGCGTCAAGCCGCTGCACCTCCGCCAGAGCAGCATCGTCTTCGTCAGGAAGACAGTACCCCTCACTAACCCGCTCCAGATCCACAACGTAGTGAGAAGCGAGCACGGCGAAGGCCCGCCGGACGCCGTGATGCAGCGCTTCGCGGACTCTGCCGCGGGCGTGACCACCCAAGGCTCGAAGACGGCTCTGAGGGGAGCTTCCTGAAGGGACGTCAACGGAGCCGAGGGCACGATAAAAGTCCGAGACGGCCTCGGACATGGCCGCGAGGTCCGCCTCCCTCTGCTCGGCGGCTCCGGCAAGCGCCTCAGCATGCGCCTTGGCGGACTCGTCAAGGGCGGACTCAAGCTCTGCAAGTAGCCAGGAGAAATACCTCAAGCACAAGCAAGGGAAACGAACAAGAAAAAGAACTAGGAAGGACCAAGACGTACTTCCGGCTCGGGCACGGTGCTCCGAGGCCGCGACTTGGGTCGCAGCTAAGTCAGCTGCGAGGGTCTCGGCTCGGCTTTCGGCCTCGGCGGCCCGGCCTTGAAGTCGGTTCCGTTCCTCGACGACCTGGGCGAGCTCCGATCGCTGCTGTTGCGCCTCCGCACGCGCCGCTGCCGCCTCGGCTCTCAGGTCGGCGCATAGCAGCTGGAGGTCCGCCACCTTGGCATCTTGCTGAGAAAGGCGCGTGGTAGCCTCGGCGAGCGAAGACCTCAGGGATCGCAGCGAGCCCCAGACATCAACCTCACGGCGGATGAACAACGACTTAGCGGCGCTCCGGTCCGTCAGGTCCTGGGAAAAGGAAACAGGGCGTCACAGCAAGTATCACACAGAAGGAAAAAAGGTATGCCCGAAACCGCTACCTGGAGGATTTTGGGGACGTCTCTGCAGAAAACCTCCAGCGACGACCGGAGCGACCCCACCGTCGCCTCTGCGCACTCGCGGAGCTCACCCCAGGACTGGTCTTCCTGCTCATCATCGAGAACGAAGACGGGGTCCGAGGCCTCGCGGGTCCGGAATCGGAGCAACGGGCGCCGGGCCTCGGAGTCCCGCCGCACAGCGATGAGGCTGTCGCCCGGCTGGACGGATTGCGCGACCGCGCCCACCTCTTCTGGGGTCTTGGGCACCGACGCATCAGCCATCCCGGCGCTGGCGGCGGCTGGACACCCTTCGACAAGGACGGCGGCAACCTCGGCGGTGGCAGGCGCCGGCATGACCGGCACGACAGGCGAACTCAGAGCCGCGTCGGCGTCGGCCGCCTCCTCAACCACGATCGCCGCCTCGGCGGAGGAGCCGGCCTCGGGAGCCCGCTCCTCCGAGATTGGCGACGCCCGAGCCCCCGATGTCGGAGTACCCCGCGAGAGGGTCGGCTGAATGGCGCTGGCCGCACAGTTCGACGCCGTCTTGAGGACCTTCCGGGGTGCCAGGTCGGTCTGGCCGTGACTTCGCTTGCTGGATAAAAAAGGAAGGGGATCACAACCGAAACATACGAATGGGAGGCCAAGACGAAGACACTCCGACGTACTCACCCACTCCGGGCCATGATCCACCGCGCCTGGGGAGAGCCTTCTTGGATCCCGGCTCTCGAAACGGCCGCCGAGGTCCGCTTCGCCGGCGCTTGGGGCGCCTGGGAGACAGGTTCCCCGGGCACGGCAGCGACGACCTGAGGGTCGCTCCCGTCCGCCACCAGCACAAGCGGCGGCCTCTGGGGAACAGACGCCTTGGTCTGGACCTCCGGAACTACTTCAGCTCCTCCGGCGGAGGGGTCAGGTGGCCTCTCGGTTCGCCCCCGCGCCTCGGGTCGGGAGCCCGACGCCCCGACTTCGGGGGCTGACGGAGTCGGTTCGCTCGGGGGCTGGCTCGACGGCTCTTGGCCACACCCCAGGCCGAGGCTGAGGCCGAGACGGGCGGCCATGCCGTCATCATCATCATCATCGTCGTCGTCATCGTCGTCGGGCGTCTCCGGCGACGGCTCCCTCGGGAGTCCGTCCCTCTCCTGCTGGCGGCGGCGCTTCTCCAAGGCGTCCCGAGCCCGCCTCCGCTCGCGGGCCCGGGCCTTCTCCGCGTCCTTCTTTTTCTTCTTCTCCTCCGCGGCAACCCGCCGCGCTGCACGGTCCACCGCGTCCTCCGGGACCCGTGGCAGGGAGGGTTTGTGACACCCCACATCCTAAAAAGAGGGGAGAAAGGAACCCGATCATAAGGACCCGGAGCAACCAGATATACGAAGAAGGGAGGAGCAAACGCTCACCAAAGTCACGCACCCCTGATCGGGGCGCATCCGAAGCTGGGAGTATGCGTGGGGGTCCGGCTTCCCCATCGCGGCCGACACCCGCCATTGGAGGGCGTCGAAAGGGAGAGGATCAGGGGACATTCGTGAGCCCTCCCAGTCGGCTTCCGGGGTCATCTCCCAGAGCGACAGCCGCCGCTCCGCCAATGGGAGCACCCTCCGACGGTGAATGGCGGCGATCACTCCCGCAGCAGTAAGTCCCCCCTCCCGCAACTCCTTCAGGGCCTGGAGAAGGGGCTCGAGATTTTTCTGCCTCTCGTGCGGGGTCCCGTGGCGCCAGGCGTCGGTGGCAGCTGTAACTACTCGCTGGGAAAATGGTGGGAGCAACTCACCGTCGTTCCGGAGGTAGAACCACCGGCGCTGCCACCCCTTGTTCGAAGACGCGAGAATGGCAGGAATGTACTGCAACGCCCGCGACTGCCTCAACAAGAGAATGCAGCCGCCGGCCCGCACCGCTGCACGGATCCTCCTCTCCCCCGTCGACAAGGCGAAAGGCTCGGCGAGGAAGAAGTAAGTCCACAAATCCCAATGGGGAGCAATCCCCAAGTACCCTTCGCATAACGCTACGAAAATAGCGGCCTGCGAGATGGAGTTGGGGGAGAGGTTGTGCAACTCCACCCCGTAGTGGAATAAGATGGCCCGCATAAAGCGGCCCGTCGGCGCACCAAATCCCCGCTCATGGAAGGAGACGAAGCTCACAACATACCCCGGCGGTGGGGACGGAGCGGCTCCGCCCACGGGAGGAATCCACTCTGGTCGCTGCTTGTCGGTGAGGGGGCGGAGCAAACCTTCGCCGACCAGCTCCTCCAGATCACTCGCCGTCACCGTGGAGAAGGGCCACGGATCGCGCGGGGGGATTATGGTCACTCGGTCCGCCATCACCAAGATGGAGAAGATGGCGGCGCGGGGGGCAGGGAAGGCGGTTTCTCTCTCCTCCGACTAAAGTTTCCCGGGTGGCGAAAGCCTGAAGGGAAAAGAAGGGAGCAGAGTGAAGAACCGCCACCGGGCCCCCTCTCAAGTATATGAAGGCCAGGGCGAAACCGTTTCCAGCACGCCGCCTGGACCGGACGCAGGATTCGAAAAACGCGAAGCGGCACAGCCGTTCCTCGAAACGGCTTGCACACGCGTAACGGCCGCCCCGCCGACCACTCGCCCCGTCGCATTAACTCCGCGGCAGGACACGCGGCGCTTCTGGCAGGAGGAGCGCGCGACGCTTCACCTTCGCCGTAATAACCGCGTCAGAAAAGGTACGCCACGTCGTCCGATTTCGTATCCTTTTCCGTTTTCCTCTTTCTCTATCTCTTGCAACAGGGACCGGGAAAGGGGGATACCCCGAAAGGGATCCTTCTCCGCGAAGGAACCGGGCTCCGAGCCCCCCATTACTGATCAGGGGTTCGAAGGCTGCCCCCCCGAGGGTTCAACAGTCGCCTCAGATCGCGTGGGCCCGACACCCACTACTGGTCAGGGGTTCGAAGGCCAGCCCCCCGAAGGGCTCCATGGCCGCCTCAGGCTACTCGGGCTCCGCGCCCATTACTGATCAGGGGTTCGAAGGCTGGCCCCCGAAGGGTTCACAGTCGCCTCAGACACCGAGCGAGGGATGACCAGGGGTACGTTCGATACATAACCGAGGCTCGGGCTGCGCTCCCGAGGTACCCTAAGACATTTCCGAGACCAGCGGGAACGATCTTGTAACGGAATCCCATCGGAGGGAGGCATCGAGCCCTCGGACCCCGTCGCCAGGGGACCGGGTCCGGCAAATCACCCGCAGGTACTTTTGGGCGTGCCTCTGGGCCCCTAGCCGACCCCCAACGAACGGGGCACGGACGTCCACTCGGATTACCCGCTTGCAGCTCACCGGAGACACCATGTTCGGTGCCCATCGAGGGTAACATGGCGCACTCCCCCCCTCCTCCTTGCGGAAAGGCGACGTAGGGGCGTATGTAAAAAGCCGAGTCTGTCCCTGATCGTCCTCTCGCCCTGTGCAGAGGCTCGGGGGCTGCTCTCGCAAAAACCGGCTCCGGCCAAATCGTTGACAGCGTCAACATACCAGCCCGAGAGCTTGGGCCCCGACCGTACACCCGGGCTACGGCCAGTTCGCATGAGGGAACGACCAGACCAGCCGAAGCGTTAAGCGAAGTATTAAGACCTCGAAGGAGTGTAACCACTCCTCCGAGGCCTCGGGGGCTACACCCGGCGGGTGCGCTCGCGCGCACCCACCGGAACGAAATGCAACCGAGAAAGGCTGGTCCCCTTGCAAAAAAGTGCGACAAAAGCCTCCAAGCGAGTGCTAACACTCCCTTCGAGGCTCGGGGGCTACTGTCGGGGACCATAATTAGGGGTACCCTCAAGGCGCCTAATTCTCAGCTGGTAACCCCCATCAGCATAAAGCTGCAAAGGCCTGATGGGCACGATTAAGTCAGGGATCAGTCCACACGAGTGACTCGATCACGCTTCACCCGAGCCTAGCCTCGGCCAAAGGCAGCCGACCTCGAGAGACTTCCGTCTCGCCCGAGGCCCCCTTTTTATGGCGGACACATCACCGGCTCGCCCAAGGCCTTGGCTTCGCTCAGAAGCAACCTTGACTAAATCACCACACCGACTGACCAAATTGCAGGGGCATTTAACGCAAAGGTGGCCTGACACCTCTATCCTGACACGCGCCCCCGGCAGAGCCGAGGTGACCGCCGTCACTCCACCGCTCCACTGGCCAGTCTGACAGAAGGACAGCGCCGCCTGCGCCACTCCGACTGCAGTGCCACTCGACAGAGTGAGTCTGACAGGCAATCAGGCCTTGCCAAAGGCGCCACGGCGAACTCCGCTCCGCCCGACCCCAGGGCTCGGACTCGGGCTAAGACCCGGAAGACGGCGAACTCCGCTCCGCCCGACCCCAGGGCTCGGACTCGGGCTAAGACCCGGAAGACGGCGAACTCCGCTCCGTCCGACCCCAGGGCTCGGACTCGGGCTAAGACCCGGAAGACGGCGAACTCCGCTCCGCCCGACCCCAGGGCTCGGACTCGGGCTAAGACCCGGAAGACGGCGAACTCCGCTCCGCCCGACCCCAGGGCTCGGACTCGGGCTAAGACCCGGAAGACGGCGAACTCCGCTCCGCCCGACCCCAGGGCTCGGACTCGGGCTAAGACCCGGAAGACGACGAAACTCCGCCTCGCCCGACCCCAGGGCTCGGACTCCGCCCTGGCCTCGGCCGAACGACTTCCGCCTCGCCCGACCCCTTGGCTCGGGCTCGGCCACGGCAACAGAAGGCAGACTCAACCTCGGCTTCGGAGGAAACCCCACGTCGCCCTGCCTAGAGCATAGACCGCCACGTCAACAGGAGGCGCCATCATCATCCCACCCCGAATCGACTCGGGCCACGGAGAACAAGACCGACGTCTCATCCGGCCAGCTCCGCCAGAGAGGCAATGATAGCGCTCCACAAGCTCTATGACGACGGCGGCCCCCAGCTCTCTTACGGAAGCAGGACAACGTCAGCAGGGACTCGACCGCTCCAACAGCTATCCCTCCATCAGGCTCCGCCGCACCTCCGACAGCCACGACATCACGCCAGCAGGGTGCCCAGATCTCTCCGGCTGCCACATTGGCATGTACCTAGGGCGCTAGCTCTCCCTCCGCTAGACACGTAGCACTCTGCTACATCCCCATTGTACACCTGGATCCTCTCCTTACGACTATAAAAGGAAGGACCAGGGCCTTCTCAGAGAAGGTTGGCCGCGCGGGACCGAGGACGGGACAGGCGCTCTCTTGGGACCGCTCGCTTCCCTCACCCGCGTGGACGCTTGTAACCCCCCTACTGCAAGCGCACCTGACCTGGGCGCGGGACGAACACGAAGGCCGCGGGACTTCCACCACTCTCACGCTCGGCTCCGGCCACCTCGCCTCTCCCCCCTTCGCGCTCGCCCACGCGCTCGACCCATCTGGGCTGGGGCACGCAGCACACTCACTCGTCGGCTTAGGGACCCCCTGTCTCGAAACGCCGACACATGTGCTTGAGTTTGATGATTTAGTCTCGAAGGAGGATTGAAAGGGAAAAGGTGGACTTGGATCATGAAAGACTTCCACTGCACTCCGATGAGAGGGTAACTTATTCCAAGTTCATCTTTAGACTCTTATTGCCTTTGTATTCTTATTGAAGATTTTGGTGAGGCAATGGGGTTAATGGGCCAAGATTGATTCCGTTTTGGTGCTTGATGCCAAAGGGGGAGAAAATAAAGGCCAAAGCAATAAATGGATCAGCTACCACTTGAGAGATTTTGAAAATAGTAGAATAGAGTTTTTGTTTTGTTAAACTCTTTTATTGTCTCTCTTGTCAAAAGTTGGCTTCGTATGGGGAGAAATGTTGATTATGGGAAATAGGGGGAGTTTTTGAAATCTTTGATCAATCTCTTTCGGAATGACTCTCTTTATGCCTCAATATGTGTGTTTGACATAGAGATAGAGATTTGAGTTTGATTTCCAAAAACAAACCAAGTGGTGGCAAAGGATGATCCATATATGCCAAAATTGAATCAAAATCAATTTGAGTTTTATTTGAAGTGATTTTGCACTTGTTCTAGTTGCTTTATGTTGTGTTGGCATAAATCACCAAAAAGGGGGAGATTGAAAGGGAAATGTGCCCTTGGGCCATTTCTAAGTATTTTGGTGATTGAGTGCCAACTCAAGTGCTTAAATGTGAATTTATGCAATGGATGAATAAAGTGCAAATCAAGAGCAAAGGTATGTTTCTAAGTCTTAGTACATTGGTTTTGTGTACTAATATACTTGTCTAAGTATTGGAAACAGGAAGAAAAAGAAAAGGAAAGAGGTGGTTGTGTACAGCCAAGGGGCTGTTTCGGTCTGGGGCACCGGACTGTCCGGTGGTGCACCGGACAGTGTCCGGTGCGCCAGGCTGCCTCGGCCGAAGTGGCCACTCTCGGGAATTCGCCGACGGCGTACGGCTAAAATTCACCGGACTGTCCGGTGTGCACCGGACTGTCCGGTGAGCCAACGGTCGGCTAGGGCCAACGGTCGGCCGCGGATTCTGCGCGCGACACGTGGCCAAGCCAACGGTCGGAAGGGGGCACCGGACATGTCCGGTGCGCCAGATCTGCAACGGTCGACAACGGTCGGCTGCGCTGTTTATGGAAATAAATCGGGCACCGGACAGTGTCCGGTGCGCCCGACGACAGAAGGCAAGATTGGCCTTCTGGATTTGCTCTCAACGGCTCCTAGCTGCCTTGGGGCTATAAAAGGGACCCCTAGGCGCATGGAGGAGACAACCAAGCAACCTTTGAGCATTCTTGATCATCCACACTCAGTCTTTGCGCATCCGTTTGTTATTCTAAGTGATTCAAGCTCCGTTCTTGTGAGAACTGTGAGATAGTCTTTGAGCTCGATTCTTGGCCGTGTGTGTGCGCATTTTGTTGTGGATTTGTGTGTGTTGCTTCCCTCCCTTACTCCGTATTTCTTTGTGAATCTCAAGTGTAAGGGCGAGAGACTCCAAGTTGTGGAGATTCCTCGCAAACGGGAAATTGAAAGGAAAAGCATAACACTGTGGTATTCAAGTTGATCATTGGATCACTTGAGAGGAGTTGAGTGCAACTCTCGTCCGTTGGGACGCCACAACGTGGAGTAGGCAAGTTTTGTACTTGGCCGAACCACGGGATAAATCACTGTGTCTTCTCTGTGTTGAACTCCTTGTGGTTATCATATTGTGCAAGATCTTCTCTTTAGCCACTTGGCATTAACTGTGCTAACGCTTAATCAAGTTTTGTGGCTTAAGTTTTGAAGTATACAGGATCACCTATTCACCCCCCCCTCTAGGTGCTCTCAGAGGCAACATGAAAATTGCACAAGTATGGATTATACAACTAGTGACCATGTACGAAATATCAATTGAAAAACACCAATTGATACAATTTGATAGATAAGCAGATCACTAATAGCATATTACACAATGTTCTCCTCAAGTTTAGTGCACACATATATATGAATTCAATTGATATCTATTGAGAGTACTTATTTGCAACCTAAAGTACCATTGGCATACAAGGAGTATCAATTGAACATAATCATGCAACATAAGAAACATGTGCACTATTTAATCAATTAAGTTCTAGACAGGAGAATCTATAAGCTATGCTACTTCAGATATTTGTAATCCAAAAAGATGTGATACATATTCACCAATTTTAGATGAAGTTGGAGTAGCATATACAAGAGAAACTCATTCTCTTATGAAATGTATAAAAGATACATTTATTGGAGCAAAGAATCTTTGATACCCATCAAAATTTGCAGTGGAAGCGATTGTCTTTGCTTGAAGATTCCTTTCTAATTTGAGACTACACACATAATAGACTTGAAAATGAAGTTAGTCTCAAAGATTCAAATTATAGACCATTCTCCCCCTAAATGTGTGCATACAAGTGATGAATACTTGTTTAGCTTATGCACTTGGACTTGTGAGGCCAGGGGATTAAGTTCTACAATTTGAACCTTGGTGCAAATAAAGTGTGAAAATATGAAATTGCACCAATTGAAGGAATTACTCATAATCAAAAGGTATACTAATAGACATGATATGCAATATTTTAAGCCAAGATTCAAGTGCAACCTTATGATGTGACTTAAGATATTGCATATGCATGCATACACTAACTTGTAAGAGCCTAAATACACAAATGTAATACAATAGTTCATGAAGTGACACACATTTGTTCTACGCCACATGGTCTCCATTATAATCATGAATTTCCATCTTAGCTTTTGATAGGCTTGACATTTCAAAGAGAAACTTATCCTCTTCAAACAATCAAGAGAAATTCTTCATTTCTATGGAACCATTCATCCTCATTTGATCTTCTCCAAGGTGTGAGACTACACAACATGAACTTAAAAGAATTCATTAGTCTCACAAGATATAGGCTAAACTCTCCCTCAATTTGTGCATGCAAGAGTACACAAAGTACACTTATGCACATCAACAATACGAGGTTAAAGGAGATGTTTGCACTATATCTTGGTTTAACATAACATGCTTTACATAGATGATGAAAATTAAACCAATTGAAAGTTTAAGAATTGAAAGTATATCAATTGAAATCCTGAAGGGTAAAGCATGCTAATATGAACCTTAAACCTCATAATGAAGGAATATCTTATAAATATGTCACTACATCTTTATTATTAGGTTGACAAAAAGTGTAACTCCCTTCTTGAATCACTGTGATTTCTTTTCTCTTTATGATTTCATCCAACCAGGCGATCTTGAACTTCATTGATCTTGGCTTGGTTCAATCAAACTTGATATGAGACCCATTGAAACTCAATGATTGAAACAACCAAGACTCTTATATCCGTGGATTTTGAATCCATCTTGAAAGCACTTGGAAGGACCTTATTTAAACACTTAGAAACGAGAGCATTAGAAACACAAGGGAGGGTTTCACAAATGATAATCCTTATATGTGGATGGAAAATGAATCATCATTCTTGAAACCCAAAAAGATAGATTAAATTCCTTTAAATTAGTGCACACATATAGTTGATGTCAAAGTTATATGCACTATTGAACATTTTATATTGCAAGGAAATTAACCTATACTATGGAACATTCCACTAAGGATAGAATACTAAAACAACTGAAGGAGAGGAAGTTTTCATACCTTGGCCTCTTATCAACTTCATCTTACTTTAGTTGAATAGTATCCTTTAAGCTTGTGGTTTATCCAATGTAAAACAAGCACCATCTCTTAACATAGATTTTCACCCTTGCTACTATCTCCAAATATGATTATACATTCATTATCGAGCACCCAACTTGATCCATTGAAGGCGTGATCCTGCAAAACAAGTTTAAGCTGCATATCTTGGTACCCAATTTGAATTGAGTCCTTTGAGATTAGTAGGAAGAGCCTTGAGTACCCACACAATCCTTATTGTAACCTTTCTCTTTGTGTAGGCACCCACATATACTTGACAACCATCTTACATGGTTTCAAGTCAATATTTAATCACATAGATAAAAGCTAGAGTTAAGAATAGGAGCCTTTTCTCCTTTTCTTGATACATCATTGTGTTGCCTTCTTGATGATGAACCTAGCTTGATCTTGGGTGCACCGATTGAAGTAGATTTCTAAGATATCAAAATATGGGTTTCCAAAATGTAGATAGTATGGATCACTAATTGTACCTTTTACAGTTTAAAAATCATATCCATGTTAGTGCATATGTATGTCATAAATATCAACAAAAAGGATTCTTATGCACTTTTAGATTTAATGATAAGGAAATTTTAAACTGCCTCAGGAGTAGCTATTTAGAAACCAAAGATAACAATCCATATGAATGAGATACAAATTTACCATTATGGATTGAGTTAGTATAACTTACTAAAGAGAAACTTATTCTCTAAGACACAAGATATATAATGTGCTCCTACTAGATATGTGCATCAAGTATTTGAATGACTCGCCACATGCACTTTCAATTCAGTTAAGAATCTCATGAGGAGTATATTACATATCATGGTCAAGGCATGACAAATTTGCAATGAATTAACTTATGCCTAAGAATACTTACCACCATATAGAATGTACCATTTGTTATACCAATTGAAAGGTCTTGCTATATGAGATGGTGTGATCTAAGTATTCTTCTTGTCTTCATTCGTGGAGACTTCCTTCTTTGTTATCTCTTTTCCTTTTAAAACTAGTTGATAAAACACTTTGAAAAGAGGCATTAGTAGTACAAGGAAGTATTTAATGAATGATGATATCTATATATGAATGGCAAACAAATCATCATTTATGAGGCATAAAGGCATAAAATAATTCCTTTTAAATCAATGCATATGGATGAGTGAATTAATAATATGCACCAATTTACAAATTTAAGCCAAAAGGAATTTAACCTTCATATTGACATTTTTTTTATAAAATAGATTATTACCAATTGAAAGAATGCCACTTGAAAGGAACTATTATTGGTCACATACCAAATGAAACAGTAAAAATCTGCAAAAATAGAGCTGAAAAGGTTGCGACCGAGTGTCTGCGCAGATGAGACCGGACGACAAAAGAAAAAGAACTGCGCAAAAGAAAAGTTCTGCGCGCCCTGTATCCCTCACACTGCTGCACGGAAGTGACAAAAAAAATTGTTTCCTTGCTGCGCGGGTGACACAGCGACTGGTCACAAGGCAGTAGTGTGGGGCTGAAAAAAAAATGTGCGCGCAGCTGCTGGAAGCGACTGGACAGAAAAATTGGCGCCCCTGACACGCATGCATGGCGCGCGGGCTGAGCAGGAGCGTCCAAAAAAAACTGCGCGCACCCAGCAGAGAAGAGGTGACCGGACAGAACAAATAAAAAAAAATTCCTGCATGCACACCCCTACTGTTGATCGGACATCACAAATAAAAAAAAATTCCTGCATGCACACCCCTGCTGTTGACCGGACAGCACAAATAAAAAATTCCTACATGCGCACCTCTGCTGTTGACCGGACAACACAAAGGTGTCTGCATGCAAAGCCAAAAAAAACAAAAAATCTGCGCGCGCGGCAGGGGGAAGTGACCAGACGCTGCATGCAAAAAAAAAGATTCTGCATGCACACCAGACCGGACTCCACACAAAAAAAAAAATTTGGCGCGCACAGGTCCTGCTGAGCGGCAGCAAGCAAAAAATCTGCGCGCCAGGGAAGTGACCGGACAAGGCGTGTCTGCATGCAAAAGAAAACTGCGCGCGCCGCAGGGGAAGTGACTGCACAGGGAAAAGTGGCGCGCCTGACACGCAAACAAACAAAAAGTGGCGCGAAATGACCGGTCAGAAAAAAAAAGGTTACTGGCGCGCTGGCGAGGCAGTGGCGAAGCGACCGGACACAAAAATGTTGCGCGACAAAAGAAAAAAGGTGCAGCGCGACAAAAAAGGGCAGGTGACAGACCTGCGACCGGTCAAAAAGGTGCTGTGCGCCCCAGCAGGATGTGACCGGAAAAAAAATCCTACGCGTCTGACACTGCTGCAGCTGACAGACTTGCGTGAACAGGCCTGCGCGGTCAGACCGGGCAGAGACCGGTTCAACCGGTCCACCAAACCGGTTCAACCGGTTTTAACCAGGATGGTCCTGGTAAAGACTGGTTAAAAACAGCTGAGCTGAAGTTCAGCTGGCCTCCTCCAGCTGAACTAGAAAGTTCAACTGGTGAAGCCAGTTGAGCTTGGAATGAATTTTAAAATAATTTTTCCACAATAAACCTCATTTCAAATTTTAAAATGTACGCATAGATTGAATGACACACTTCATTTGAGAAACACATTCTCATGATGAGAGACTACATAAACACTTAGATAGAAACATTAGTCTCACAACTTTAGTCATATAGAGAATTCCCCTTTTGATAAGTGCTTTAGGAATTTGAATTTCTTACTTAGCACTCTATTCATTTAAGAACATGGGATAATACTCTTTATGTCTAGGTCATGGCAATAATATGATGATTAACTTGAAATATGCCACAAGATACATACAATCAATTAAAGCATGTAGATTGTCACAATATAAAAATATAAACTTGCAATCTACCATATAATTAGAATTTTTCCAAAACAAGGTAAAATATTTTAAGTTCATTCTCAAGTGCTTCATTTTTCTTATGTGGCTACAAAAGACACAAAGGAATATTGAAAGGGAATTAGGCTTACACCTAGTTCCTATATATTTTTGGTGGTTGAATTGCCCAACACAAATCTTTGGACTAACTAGTTTGCCCAAGTGTATAGATTATACAGGTGCAAAAGGTTCACATTCAGTCAATAAAAAGACCAAGTGTTGGATTCAACAAAGGAGCAATGAGGCAACCGAGGGCACCTCTGGCTGGAGGCACCGGACTGTCCGGTGTGCACCGGACAGTGTCCGGTGCGCCAGAGGACACCAACCCAAACTCTTCGCCCTCGGGAATTCTCGGAAGCCGGCGCGCTATAATTCACCGGACTGTCCGGTGTGCACCGGACATGTCCGGTGCTCCAAGGAAGCGTGGTCTCCGGAACTCGCCAGCCTCGGGTTTGCGCGGCAGCCGCTCCGCTAAAATTCACCGGACTGTCCGGTGTGCACCGGACTGTCCGGTGTACCAGCGGAGCAACGGCTCTTTTCGGCGCCAACGGCTCCCTGAGGTGCATTTAATGCGCGCGCAGCGCGCGCAGTCGTCAGATATGCCCATACCTGTGCACCGGACAGCAAACAGTACCTGTCCGGTGTGCACCGAACATCCAGGCGGGCCCACAAGTCAGAAGCTCCAACGGCTAGAATCCAACGGCAGTGATGACGTGGCAGGGGGCACCGGACTGTCCGGTGTGCACCGGACTGTCCGGTGCGCCATCGAACAGACAGGTTCCCAACGGCCACATTTGGTGGTTGGGGCTATAAATACCCCAACCACCCCACCATTCATGGTATCCAAGTTTTCCACTTCTCAACTACTACAAGAGCTCTAGCATTCAATTCTAGACACACTAAAGAGATCAAATCCTCTCCAATTCCACACAAAGCCCTAGTGACTAGTGAGAGTGATTTGCCGTGTTCATTTGAGCTCTTGCGCTTGGATTGCTTCTTTTCTTTCTCACTTGTTCTTGTGATCAATACTCCATTGTAATCAAGGCAAGAGGCACCAATTGTGTGGTGGCCCTTGCGGGGAAGTTTTATTCCCGGCTTTGATTTGAGAAGAGAAGCTCACTCGGTCCGAGGGACCGTTTGAGAGAGGGAAGGGTTGAAAGAGACCCGGCCTTTGTGGCCTCCTCAACGGGGAGTAGGTTTGCGAGAACCGAACCTCGGTAAAACAAATCCGTGTGTCTCACTTCATTATTCGCTTGCGATTTGTTTTGTGCCCTCTCTCGCGGACTCGTTTATATTTCTAACGCTAACCCGGCTTGTAGTTGTGTTTATATTTGTAAATTTCAGTTTCGCCCTATTCACCCCCCCTCTAGGCGACTATCAATTGGTATCAGAGCCCGGTGCTTCATTAGAGCCTAACCGCTCGAAGTGATGTCGGGAGATCACGCCAAGAAGGAGATGGAGACCGGCGAAAAGCCCACTACAAGCCACGGGAGCACTTCATCGGAAGAGTCCCGCACCAAAAGGAGGGAGAAGAAGAAGAGCTCCTCCAACAAAGGGAAGGAGAAGAAATCTTCTTCTCACCACAAAGAGAAGAAGGAAAAATCTTCTTCCCACAAGCCGCATCGGAAAGGCGACAAGCATAAGAGGATGAGGAAGGTGGTCTACTACGAGACCGACACTTCATCAACTTCTACCTCCGACTCCGATGCGCCCTCCGTCACTTCTAAGCGCCAAGAGCGCAAGAAGTATAGTAAGATCCCCCTACGCTACCCTCGCATTTCCAAACATACACCTTTACTTTCCGTCCCATTAGGCAAACCACCAACTTTCGATGGTGAAGATTACGCTAGGTGGAGCGATTTAATGCGATTTCATCTAACCTCGCTCCACAAAAGCATATGGGATGTTGTTGAGTTTGGCGCGCAGGTACCATCCGTAGGGGATGAGGACTATGATGAGGATGAGGTGGCCCAAATCGAGCACTTCAACTCTCAAGCAACAACAATACTCCTCGCCTCTCTAAGTAGAGAGGAGTATAACAAAGTACAAGGGTTGAAGAGCGCCAAGGAGATTTGGGATTTACTCAAGACCGCGCATGAAGGTGATGAGCTCACCAAGATCACCAAGCGGGAAACGATTGAGGGGGAGCTCGGTCGGTTCCGGCTTCGCAAAGGAGAGGAGCCACAACACATGTACAATCGGCTCAAGACCTTGGTGAACCAAGCGCGCAACCTCGGGAGCGTAAAGTGGGATGACCACGAGGTGGTTAAGGTTATTCTAAGATCACTTATTTTCCTTAACCCTACTCAAGTTCAATTAATCCGTGGTAATCCTAGATATACTAAAATGACCCCCGAGGAAGTTATCGGGAATTTTGTTAGTTTTGAGTGCATGATCGAAGGCTCAAGGAAGATCAACGAGCTTGATGATGCCACCACATCCGAAGCTCAACCCGTTGCATTCAAGGCAACGGAGGAGAAGAAGGAGGAGACTACACCAAGTCGACAACCAATCGACGCCTCCAAGCTTGACAATGAGGAGATGGCGCTCGTCATCAAGAGCTTCCGCCAAATCCTCAAACAAAGGAGGGGGAAAGACTACAAGTCCCGCTCCAAGAAGGTTTGCTACAAATGTGGTAAGCCCGGTCATTTTATTGCTAAATGTCCCATATCTAGTGACAGTGACCGAGGCGACGACAAGAAGGGAAGAAGAAAGGAGAAGAAAAGATACTACAAGAAGAAGGGCGGCAATGCTCATGTTTGTCGGGAATGGGATTCCGACGAAAGCTCAAGCGACTCCTCCGACGACGAGGATGCCGCCAACATCGCCGTCACCAAGGGACTTCTCTTCCCCAACGTCGGCCACAAGTGCCTCATGGCAAAGGACGGCAAACGGAAGAAGGTTAAATCTAACTCCTCCACTAAATATGAGTCTTCTAGTGATGATAATAATAGTGATGAGGAGGATAATTTGCGTATTCTCTTTGCCAATCTTAACATGGAGCAAAAAGAAAAATTAAATGAATTAGTTAGTGCTATTCATGAAAAGGATGACCTTTTGGACTCCCAAGAGGATTGTCTAATTAAAGAAAACAAGAGACATGTTAAGGTTAAAAAGGCTTATGCTCTAGAAGTAGAAAAATGTGAAAAATTATCTTGTGAGCTAAGCACTTGCCGTGAGATGATTGATAACCTTAGAAATGAAAATGGTAGTTTAAATGCTAAGGTTGATTCTCATGTTTGTAATGTTTCAATTCCCAATCCTAGAAATGATAATGATGATTTGCTTGCTAGGATTGAAGAATTAAACATTTCTCTTGCTGGCCTTAGATTAGAGAATGAAAATTTGATTGCTAAGGCTAGAAATTTTGATGCTTGCAATACTACCATTTCCGACCTTAGAACTAAGAATGAAATGTTGCATGCTAAGGTTGTGGAACTTAAATCTTGCAAACCCTCTACATCTAATATTGAGCATGTTTCTATTTGCACTAGATGTAGAGATATTGATGTTAATGCTATTCATGATCACATGTCGTTAATTAAACAACAAAATGATCATATAGCTAAACTTGATGCTAAAATTGCCGAGCACAACCTAGAGAATGAGAAATTTAAATTTGCTCGTAGCATGCTTTATAATGGGAGACGCCCTGGCATTAAGGATGGCATTGGCTTCCAAAGGGGAGACAATGTCAAACTTAATGCCCCTCCTAAAAATTTGACTAACTTTGTTAAGGGCAAGGCTCCCATGCCTCAGGATAACGAGGGTTACATTTTGTACCCTGCCGGTTATCCCGAGAGCAAAATTAGGAAAATTCACTCTAGGATGTCTCACTCTGGCCCTAACCATGCTTTTATGTATAGGGGTGAGACATCTAGCTCTAGGCAACCAACCCGTGCCAAGTTGCCTAGAAAGAAAACTCCTAATGCATCAAATGATCATGCCATTTCATTTAAAACTTTTGATGCTTCATATGTGCTTACTAACAAATCCGGCAAGGTCGTTGCCAAGTTTGTTGGGGGCAAACACAAGGGCTCCAAGACTTGTGTTTGGGTACCCAAAGTTCTTGTATCTAATGCCAAAGGACCCAAAACAGTTTGGGTACCTAAAGTCAAGAACTAAATTTGTTTTGTAGGTTTATGCATCCGGGGGCTCAAGTTGGATACTCGACAGCGGGTGCACAAACCACATGACCGGGGAGAAAAGGATGTTCTCCTCATATGAGAAAAACCAAGATCCCCAACGAGCTATCACATTCGGGGATGGAAATCAAGGTTTGGTCAAAGGACTTGGTAAAATTGCTATATCTCCTGACCATTCTATTTCCAATGTTTTTCTTGTTGATTCCTTAGACTACAACTTGCTTTCTGTTTCCCAATTATGTCAAATGGGCTACAACTGTCTTTTTACTGATACAGGTGTCACTGTCTTTAGAAGAAGTGATGATTCAATAGCATTTAAGGGTGTGTTAGAGGGTCAGCTATACTTAGTGGATTTTGATAGAGCTGAACTCGACACATGCTTAATTGCTAAGACTAACATGGGTTGGCTCTGGCACCGCCGACTAGCCCATGTTGGGATGAAGAATCTTCATAAGCTTCTAAAGGGAGAGCACATTTTAGGATTAACAAATGTTCATTTTGAGAAAGACAGGATTTGTAGCGCATGCCAGGCGGGGAAGCAAGTTGGAGTCCATCATCCACACAAGAACATCATGACGACCGATAGGCCGCTTGAGCTACTCCACATGGATCTATTCGGCCCGATCGCTTACATAAGCATCGGCGGGAGTAAGTATTGTCTTGTAATAGTGGATGATTATTCTCGCTTCACTTGGGTATTCTTTTTACAGGAAAAATCTCAAACCCAAGAGACCTTAAAGGGATTCTTGAGACGGGCTCAAAATGAGTTCGCCTTAAGGATCAAGAAAATAAGAAGCGACAACGGGACGGAGTTCAAGAACTCACAAATTGAAGGCTTTCTTGAGGAGGAGGGCATCAAGCATGAGTTCTCCTCTCCCTACACGCCACAACAAAATGGTGTAGTGGAGAGGAAGAATCGAACTCTATTGGACATGGCAAGAACCATGCTTGATGAGTACAAGACACCGGACCGGTTTTGGGCCGAAGCGGTCAACACCGCCTGCTACGCCATGAACCGGTTATATCTTCATCGAATCCTCAAGAAGACATCATATGAACTCCTAACCGGTAAAAAGCCCAACATTTCATATTTTAGAGTTTTTGGTAGCAAATGCTTTATTCTTGTTAAAAGAGGTAGAAAATCTAAATTTGCTCCTAAAACTGTAGAAGGCTTTTTACTTGGTTATGACTCAAACACAAGGGCATATAGGGTCTTTAACAAGTCCACTGGACTAGTTGAAGTCTCATGTGACGTTGTGTTTGATGAAACTAACGGCTCTCAAGTAGAGCAAGTTGATCTTGATGAGATAGGTAATGAAGAGGCTCCATGCATCGCGCTAAGGAACATGTCCATTGGGGATGTGTGTCCTAAGGAATCCGAAGAGCCTCCAAATGCACAAGATCAACCATCCTCCTCCGTGCAAGCATCTCCACCAACTCAAAATGAGGATGAGGCTCAAGTTGATGAAGGGCAAAATCAAGAAGATGAGCCACCTCAAGATAATGGCAATGATCAAGGGGGAGATGAAAATAATCAAGAAAAGGAGGATGAGGAAGAACCAAGGGCGCCACACCCAAGAGTCCACCAAGCAATCCAACGAGATCACCCCGTCGACACTATCCTCGGCGACATTCATAAGGGGGTAACCACTCGATCTCGTGTTGCACATTTTTGTGAACATTACTCTTTTGTTTCCTCTATTGAGCCACACAGGATAGAGGAAGCACTTCAAGATTCGGATTGGGTGGTGGCAATGCAAGAGGAGCTCAACAATTTCACGAGGAACGAGGTATGGCATTTAGTTCCACGTCCTAACCAAAATGTTGTAGGAACCAAATGGGTCTTCCGCAACAAGCAAGATGAGCATGGTGTGGTGACAAGGAACAAAGCTCGACTCGTGGCCAAAGGGTATTCACAAGTCGAAGGTTTGGATTTCGGTGAAACCTATGCACCCGTAGCTAGGCTTGAGTCAATTCGCATATTATTAGCCTATGCTACTTACCATGGCTTTAAGCTTTATCAAATGGACGTGAAAAGTGCCTTCCTCAATGGACCAATCAAGGAAGAGGTCTATGTTGAGCAACCTCCCGGCTTTGAAGACAGTAAGTATCCTAACCATGTTTATAGGCTCTCTAAGGCGCTTTATGGGCTCAAGCAAGCCCCAAGAGCATGGTATGAATGCCTAAGAGATTTCCTTATTGCTAATGGCTTCAAAGTCGGCAAGGCCGATCCTACACTCTTTACTAAAACTCTTGAAAATGACTTGTTTGTATGCCAAATTTATGTTGATGATATTATATTTGGGTCTACTAACGAGTCTACATGTGAAGAGTTTAGTAGGATCATGACACAGAAATTCGAGATGTCGATGATGGGGGAGTTGAAGTATTTTCTTGGATTCCAAGTCAAGCAACTCCAAGAGGGCACCTTCATTAGCCAAACGAAGTACACTCAAGACATTCTTGCTAAGTTTGGGATGAAGGATGCCAAACCCATCAAGACACCCATGGGAACTAATGGGCATCTCGACCTCGACACGGGAGGTAAGTCCGTGGATCAAAAGGTATACCGGTCGATGATTGGTTCATTGCTTTATTTATGTGCATCTCGACCGGCCATTATGCTTTCCGTTTGCATGTGTGCAAGATTCCAATCCGACCCTAAGGAATCCCACCTTACGGCCGTAAAACGAATCTTGAGATATTTGGCTTACACACCTAAGTTTGGGCTTTGGTACCCTCGGGGATCCACTTTTGATTTGATTGGTTATTCGGATGCCGATTGGGCAGGGTGCAAAATTAATAGGAAGAGCACATCGGGGACTTGCCAGTTCTTGGGAAGATCCTTGGTGTCTTGGGCTTCAAAGAAGCAAAACTCGGTCGCTCTTTCCACCGCCGAAGCCGAGTACATTGCCGCAGGACATTGTTGCGCGCAATTGCTTTGGATGAGGCAAACCCTGCGGGACTACGGTTACAAATTAACCAAAGTCCCTTTGCTATGTGATAATGAGAGTGCAATCAAAATGGCCGACAATCCCGTCGAGCATAGCCGCACTAAGCACATAGCCATTCGGTATCATTTTCTTAGGGATCACCAACAAAAGGGGGATATCGAGATTTCTTACATTAACACTAAAGATCAATTAGCCGATATCTTTACCAAGCCTCTTGATGAACAAACTTTTACCAAACTTAGGCATGAGCTCAATATTCTTGATTCTAGAAATTTCTTTTGCTAGCTTGTACACATAGCTCATTTATATACCTTTGATCATATCTCTTTCATATGCTATGACTAATGTGTTTTTCAAGTCTATTTCAAACCAAGTCATAGGTGTATTGAAAGGGAATTGGAGTCTTCGGCGAAGACAAAGGCTTCCACTCCGTAACTCATCCTTCGCCATCACTCCAAGAAAAGGACCTTGTCTTTGGGGGAGAAAGTGAAAGCCCAAAGCAAAAGGACCGGATTTCGTCTTTGGTATAATCTTAACTTGTTTACTTATGACCAAAGGGGAAGAAATTACTTCGAAGGCTCTAATGATTCCGTTTTTGGCGATTCATGCCAAAAAGGGGGAGAAAAGAGAGCCCAAAGCAAAAGGACCGCACCACCACCAATTTTAAAAACTTAGTGTTTTCAAAGAAGTATTTATCAATTGGTATCCTATTGTGTTCAAAGGGGGACCAAGTAGTATTTCAAAATGATATATCAAAACCCTCTTGAACACTAAGAGGTGGATCTCTTTTAGGGGGAGTTTTGTTTAGTCAAAGGAAAAGCATTTGATTCAGGGGGAGAAAATTTCAAATCCTGAAAATGCTTTGCAAACTCTTATTCATTTACCTTTGACTATTTGCAAAAGATCTTTGAAATGGATTTACAAAAGGATTTGCAAAAACAAAACATGTGGTGCAAACGTGGTCCAAAATGCTAAATAAGAAAGAAACACTCCATGCATATCTTGTAAGTAGTTTTATTGGCTCAATTCCAAGCAACCTTTACACTTACATTATGCAAACTAGTTCAATTATGCACTTCTATACTTGCTTTGGTTTGTGTTGGCATCAATCACCAAAAAGGGGGAGATTGAAAGGGAATTAGGCTTACACCTAGTTCCTATATATTTTTGGTGGTTGAATTGCCCAACACAAATCTTTGGACTAACTAGTTTGCCCAAGTGTATAGATTATACAGGTGCAAAAGGTTCACATTCAGTCAATAAAAAGACCAAGTGTTGGATTCAACAAAGGAGCAATGAGGCAACCGAGGGCACCTCTGGCTGGAGGCACCGGACTGTCCGGTGTGCACCGGACAGTGTCCGGTGCGCCAGAGGACACCAACCCAAACTCTTCGCCCTCGGGAATTCTCGGAAGCCGGCGCGCTATAATTCACCGGACTGTCCGGTGTGCACCGGACATGTCCGGTGCTCCAAGGAAGCGCGGTCTCCGGAACTCGCCAGCCTCGGGTTTGCGCGGCAGCCGCTCCGCTAAAATTCACCGGACTGTCCGGTGTGCACCGGACTGTCCGGTGTACCAGCGGAGCAACGGCTCTTTTCGGCGCCAACGGCTCCCTGAGGTGCATTTAATGCGCGCGCAGCGCGCGCAGTCGTCAGATATGCCCATACCTGTGCACCGGACAGCAAACAGTACCTGTCCGGTGTGCACCGGACATCCAGGCGGGCCCACAAGTCAGAAGCTCCAACGGCTAGAATCCAACGGCAGTGATGACGTGGCAGGGGGCACCGGACTGTCCGGTGTGCACCGGACTGTCCGGTGCGCCATCGAACAGACAGGTTCCCAACGGCCACATTTGGTGGTTGGGGCTATAAATACCCCAACCACCCCACCATTCATGGTATCCAAGTTTTCCACTTCTCAACTACTACAAGAGCTCTAGCATTCAATTCTAGACACACTAAAGAGATCAAATCCTCTCCAATTCCACACAAAGCCCTAGTGACTAGTGAGAGTGATTTGCCGTGTTCATTTGAGCTCTTGCGCTTGGATTGCTTCTTTTCTTTCTCACTTGTTCTTGTGATCAATACTCCATTGTAATCAAGGCAAGAGGCACCAATTGTGTGGTGGCCCTTGCGGGGAAGTTTTATTCCCGGCTTTGATTTGAGAAGAGAAGCTCACTCGGTCCGAGGGACCGTTTGAGAGAGGGAAGGGTTGAAAGAGACCCGGCCTTTGTGGCCTCCTCAACGGGGAGTAGGTTTGCGAGAACCGAACCTCGGTAAAACAAATCCGTGTGTCTCACTTCATTATTCGCTTGCGATTTGTTTTGTGCCCTCTCTCGCGGACTCGTTTATATTTCTAACGCTAACCCGGCTTGTAGTTGTGTTTATATTTGTAAATTTCAGTTTCGCCCTATTCACCCCCCCTCTAGGCGACTATCAAATATACTAATTAAAAACAATATGCACTTAAGATTTAATCGTTACCATCCTTTGGATATCACTTGGTTGTAGGCCTTTTGCTTGATTCCCACAAAGATTAATCCTTATTCCCTACAACACAAGTTCTTGCTAGAGATGAATATGAAGTTAGTGATATAACAACTCAATTCATCTTTGGGTCAATCTTAAAGGATAGACAATGTAAGATTGATAGCTTGAGATAAGAATTGAGTTAAACCGCTCAAGCACCCCAAAGCTTCATATCATCTCTAGGTACCTGCAAAACTTATTAAGTACATTTTGGTACCCATCTCATGATAGGTCCATCAAGGTTAGCCAATAAGGACTTAGGCACCCAAATAGCCTTGGTCCTAGAATGTGGTGAACTCATCACCTTTCTAGCACAAGAGTCAAATTTGGGTCTCCGAGGCATATTTGAATGTATTGACAAGTTAGGCTTAGGAGTTTTACCCTTTGGACAAACCTTGAATAGATGACCTTTTTCACGGCAATTGTAGCAAATGCGATGCTTGTCCTTGCAATGCATTTGCCTTTTGCTTTCATCCTTTTTGATGGTCATCTTTCTTGATCGTGCAAGGTCTTGATTCTTCATGTGGGGGCATGAATCAATTTCATGGCCCTTCTCCTTGCATCCATAGCACCTCCTATCGCTTCTTTTTGATCTTTCTTTGTTGAAGCACATAGGTACATTGTTAGAGCAAATCATATGAGCATTAATTTTCTCACCATGGATTTTGCTCATGCCCTTCTTGGAAAGCTTGGTATTCTTTTGAAGGGGTTTTGTGCATGCTACGGTTGTCTCCTTCTCAAGCTTTTTCACCATATTATCACGGTTATCTTGAGAAGGTTGAGCATGACACTTTCCCTTCAAACGAGTTAAGCTCCTTCTTAGCATTCCAACTTCTTCCTTGAGCTCTTTATTTTCTTGTGTGATAGAAATATCACTAATTCCTGAAATTTCTAGCTCAATTGAAGATTGGCTTGCTTGATAACAACAATTGTTAGCACATGGTAATATAGTTTCAATTTCAACACATGTGCACATGTGAGGTTGGTATGATTTCAAATTAGTTAACACAACCTCATGAGCCATTTCTAACATGATATGTGAATCCATAAATTTATTATGAGAGCATACAAGCATATCATGTTTTTCTTGTAAAGCTATATTTTCAATGTTTAGCTTTTCTACCGTGTTCTTGAGCATAGCATTTTTATTTTCTAATTGAGCAATATATGATGAATGATTAATAGCTTTAATTTGCTCAATTGAAATGTCTTCATACCTTTGGACCAAATCATCATGAGAGCACTTTAGCTTCTCATGCTCTTTGGTCAACTTCTCCAAGTCTTTGATTTTTTCGATGAGGATATCTTCTTGCTTATGAAGCATTTCCTTTTGTTCTTCCGCTCTTTTCATGAGTTTGAGCAAGCTCATTCGGTTCTTCTTACTTAGTTGAGCGAAGAATTTTTGAAGATCATCCTCATCTTCACTATCACTTTCATGCTCCTCCTCATCCTCACTTTCGCTTTCACTGTCACTCTCATTAGCAACAAAGCACATATGAGAAGTGGATTTGAAAGACGAACCTTGTGAAGAGGTGGATTCGTCGTTTGGTCTCCATCGATCATTTTCTTCTTCTTCAATAATGTTCTTCGCCTCATCTTCCTTCATTTTGAGGAACATCCTTTCGGCGATTCTCATGGCAAGGTCTATTGCCCTAGGATCAATATCTGCACCAAAAGATGAAGTCGAGGCAACCTCAGCTTTTTCAAGCTTAGAAGCACTTTCGTTTCTTAGTCCCCCCGACATGATCTTTCCTCACGCGGTTAAACGTTAGAACGAGGATTAGGCTCTGATACCAATTGAAAGTTGCCTAGAGGGGGGGGGTGAATAGGCAAGTTAAAACTGTTTCAACAAAAACTAGAAGCAAACTGGGTAAAACTGAATTGATCTCAAAATTCACCCAGTTAACTTTGGAAATGAGATGTTCTAAATGATCCACAGGGTTCAAAGTAGTAGATCTGAGAAGGGCACTTCTCAAAATCCACACACCAAAAAGATATAAACAATCTTCCACGGAATGGTGAGAGAACGAAGAACATGAACAAACACAATGAGCAAGAACGCAAGAGACACAAGATTTATCCCGAGGTTCGGTCACACCACAAAAGGTGCCCTACTTCCTCGTTGAGGCGCCCACAAAGAGCCGGGTCTCTTTCAACCCTAATCCTCCCTTTGCCGACCACAAAGGTCAAGCCCACACAATAATCTTTGCTCAAACGAGCGGGTAATACAAACTTTCTTGTGGTCTTCCACAAGATTTGGAGACTCACAAGAGACACCTAGTCGTCTAGGAGCTAGAAGCTCCAAGAGTAATGAATCCACAAAGAACTCGATGTAGTACCAAAGCTCGAATGAAGAAGAAGAGCAAGAGAGATTTAGAGATGAAGCACAAAACCGCAGCTCTCAAGCTCACTCAAAGATTTCTCTCCAAAGATTTGAAATGGGAGAGGCAAGAGATGTGTGTGAGAGAGAGGGAGGTGTTTCTTGGGTTAGAAATGGAGTTCAAATCGTGCTCACTACTTTGGGGAGAGAGGTAGGAGGTAGTATATATAGGTGGAGCTCAAAACTAGCCGTTGGGCAGATTTTTCTGCCTGAGACCGGTTGAACCTCCCCCTAGGGCGGTTGAACCTCCCCTGGCAGGCCTGGCAGCCTGTCTGCCAGTCTGACTGGCAGACTGACGCGCAGACTGACCTGCAGACTGGTCAGGGTTGACCAGACTGGTTGAACCTCCCCCTAGGGCGGTTGAACCTCCCCTGACACCTCTGGCGACCTGTTTGCCAGTCTGACTTGCAGACTGTTGGTCAGAGGTCAGAGGGGTCAGAGACCAGCTGAACTGCCCCTTAGGACCAGTTCAACTGGTCTTGACCAGAGAGTTTAGGAGAGAAAACCCCAGCTCAACTGCCCGGAGGCAAGTTCAGCTGGTGTATGGTCAAAGAGGTTCACAGCTGAAGTTGAGTTCAGCTGAAGTTGAGAAAGCTCAACTCAGCTGAAGTTCAGCTCAGCTGAAAAGCTCAGCTGCAGCTGAAGAAGCTCAACTCAGCTGAAGTCAAGTTCAGCTGGAAAGCTCAGTTGCAGTTGAAGAAGTTCAGCTGCTTTTCAGCAAGAACACTCTAGGTTTCTCAACCCTAACCACGGTCAACCATAGAATGTTAAAGAGATTTTTGCTTTTCAAAAATAGCTTTTGAATAGAGAGGTTTGAGCTTTGGCAAACACCAACCTTCTTTTTGGATCCCCCTTTATAGTACGACGATTCCTATACTCAAGTTAAATAAAATAAATTGAAGTAAACTCCTTGAGTCATTGGTGTCTCATGTGTGATTGCTCCATGGCATTGCTTCATAAGGATCACAAACATCTTTGTCTCACCTTTTGAAGCAAACTCAAATCAAACCCTGTGACTTGTACCATATCACCTTATATGAGTTCAAATCATGGCTTCAAGTCATCTTACTGATGCATCAACATGTTGTAACTCTTCATAGCTGATTAGTTCATCGACTTAGTGCAAGTACTCTCTTCTTCACCTTAGCCATGGTACCTTGGTCTACAAGCCGTCGCTTGGCCTTCCCCTTCGCTTAGTTCCTCGAAGCCCTTTCCTTGCTATCTTCACCCTATCAAGCCATTCTTGAGTTACATCATATTGAGCATCCATTGAGAGAATCATTTCTTCAATATTGTGAACCTTGCTTGAATGTCTTCTAGATATAACTATCAAGATCAATCAAGCTCTAGTTTGATTCTCATAGAAGCATATATGGACTGACAGAAATATGGTCAAGCCAATTCACGATTCCTCATATCTTATTCTCTTTGGCTTGACCAATCCTCTAAATCACTTTGTCCTCTATTCTGGTCATATGTATGTAATGATTTCTCAGATCTTGTCCATATATTCAAACCAATATAGAGATCATATTATATCCATTTGCATTGTCTCATTGGTTATTTAACCTCGTGTTGAACCTTTGTTCACTGATCATTATACACTATTCAAGTATGTTCATCATACTGAATTTCCTGTTCAACACTTAGCAAACTCGTTAGACCTTTAAATGTGTTGTTATCCAAATCACCAAAACTCACAAAAGGGATGAATGTACTTTCAAATATCCTAAGATTATGAATTGTTAAAGCGATGTCTTTTTTGGTTCTTGTGTGTTCCTGAACGACCGTTATAGATAAGGCCAGAAATGCCGTACGAGCTTCCCAACGACCGCCGATCTCTCCCACACAGACACAGGTCACACCGTCACACGCACACTGCAGCGTGGCGCGGCTACTCCCCGCCATGGCCACCACCTCCGTCGCCGCCTCCTCTCCCCATCCCCATCTGTCCCGCCCCCGCCGGCGGAACTCCAGCGCCACCTCCAGAACCTCGATCCGGGGCTGCCTCCTGCCCATCCGATGCTCGTCCGCCTCGTCGTCGCAACCGCCGGCAACCGGCGGCGAGGAGGGAGAGTCGGGGCGCCGGCGGCTGTCGAAGCAGTCGTCGTGGGAGGACAGAGATGTGGAGGGGGACGACTACCTCTACCGCCTCGGGAAGGAGGCTGACAACTTGAACATCACCGTTGGCGCACGGTCCGGCATCGTCGACGAACTCTTCGTCGGAAACTTCCTCGGGAAAGACTGTACGTGCTCTGAAACCAGATCGGCTCTCCTACAGTCCACTGATTCCATGAAGCGCCGTGAATCGCAAAAATACTAAATCGACATACCTGCATTTGATAAGAATAAAGAACAATGTTTGCTCAGCTTAGTTCAGTGTACTGTTTAAACATATTGATATGCTTGGAAACAAAATCAAAGGGACGAGTTAAAAGATTTTGATAGCTTGGGGTGCAACGTGGTTGCAGCGGATATCGTGTTCGACTACCGGCAGAAGGCAACTAGAACGTTCGAGTACCTGCAGGGGGATTACTACATCGCACCTGCCTTCCTCGTGAGTTACTTTTGGTATTGGATCACATGCGATTATCCTGCTTTTATTTGGTTTTTTTCTGATATCCGATTGGCGAAGATTTGACGCTGCTGATTCATTTGGTTGCAGGATAAAGTTGGTAAGCTAATTAACATAAAAGGAACCTGGCAAATATTCCTGTATATTAAGGTATAAAATTGAACAGTCAATAACTTTCGACTCCCTCCATCCTGAAATTGTGGTTTCATTTGTGCTAACTCAACCCATCTTAAGTTAGACCAAATTCATAGAAAAAACCATGATATTTTTGACACCATATAAGCTCCATTGGAAACATTATGGAATGTATTTTTATAACTTATCTTTTTGATGTGGTAGAAATTAACATATTTTCCTATAATTTTAGTGAAACATGAGGTGGTTTGACTTAGGACTTTAGGAGAAATGAAAATACACTGTATTTCAGTACGGAGGGAGTATATAAGTGCTTCTTTCGATTTGCATTTGTCAATTCTCAGTTTTTACTTTTGCTATTGGACTTGGCGTGACAATTAATGGATTAAATGGGAGTGGTTAGCATGAGACGACCTTCTTTTTATAAAGAAAATAAATATAAGCCAACCAAATCATTAGACTGGATATGTTTTAGTCAAATACGTAGATAACCTGAGGTCAGACTGCAGATGAATTGTTAGTAACTATCATGCATATATAAATGAATGATTTTTCTGCTAAACTCATCTTTAATAATTGATTCTGAGTTTTGCGAGTGAGCTGTTGCTGTACAGTACATACAAACAACTTAATTCTTCAGGAACATGGACATTTCTAGTATGCTTAACATATTTCTTGTTCTTCTTCCCAGGTACAAATACTAAAATCTAAAGGACTATTTGTTGTTTGCAGCATGCCACATTGTAAAGAACTACATTGCGCATCTTCTTAATAATATCAAGGTTCCCCTAATACTTGGTAGAGTGACCCAGTTATTTGTTTCTGTAGTCTATTCTTGATATCAGTTAATGTAATTGACCCTGATTGACTGCACTCTGCAGGGATCTGGGGCGGAAAAGGCCAAGGGAAAACATTCCAGACTGAACTTATATTTAGAGCAATGGGTGTGGAGCCAGTAATTATGTCTGCAGGCGAACTAGAATCTGAAAAAGCAGGTCAAGAATCACTTGAACTATATATCCCTTTGTGTTTATCATTGTGCCATACTTTACCCTGCTGTTCAAGTGTTTCTCACTTCGTTATTTTTCATACTAATGTGAACTTCTCCAAACATTGAAAAAGTTGTTTCACTTCCTTTCCTTTGTATATACTTTCTTTGAGTATTTTATTAGTTGGGAAGTGTGAACCGTCAAATTTGGTTCTTGGTGTTTCTGTTAGTCGGCCAGCTTCAAGTGGATAAAACTTGTTCAGAACTACCAATTTTAGGAATATGAGGGAGAAGGGTCTCTCCATATTAGTTATGAAGGAAAATCAGCTCCCAGTATGTTTAACTGGATCTAAATGTGCAGAAATAGTAGGAATTGGTTGGGATCCCACGCCCCCCACATTTTTCTATCTGTTGCATAGGAGGACCTGCTGCAGTGGTGAGAGAGGTCTTGTCTTACTGAGTCACAAGTTTGAAGCAGCTTCTCTGTATTTACGGGGGATGCTTGCCTCGGTTTATCCCTTCCCAAGACACCACTCATGTGGGAGTCTCTGACACAGGGTCTGCCCTTTTCTATCTGTTGAATGGCTGAGAGTGTAGCTGCATGTTGGTTGCTCAGGTATTTTTGTGCTCTGTTTGCAGGTGAACCCGGGAGGCTAATACGTGATAGATACAGAACTGCCTCCCAAGTAATCCAAAACCAAGTAAGAAGGTGTTTGCAGCTACTCGGTCTTAGATTTGAGCATTTTATGTTTAAGTTCCTCTTTCTAAATAGTGAGCGTGAAAGAGTATTTCTGTTTTGCAAACTTGCGAAGTTTAATCACAGAAGTCAATCATCTGCATACATGGGGGTATAGTTGTCTAATCTGCTTCATTATGTTAGTTTATCATTTACTTTCATATGGATTGCTAATAAAATGTTTTTTTCTCGAACACGCGGGAGACTTGTGTATCATTATATTAATAAGAGTAACAAAGTACATGCCTTACATAGACCGAGATACAGAGAACCGCCTCATGGCGGCCAAGATCTAACATACATAAATTGATCCATCTATCAAACTAGTACTATAAACCACCTTAGGGCGTGGCAGGGGCAGGGGCAGCTGCAAGAAAGCTCAGCCCCTTGGCTCCAGAACATTCCCACACCCGACGCTCCTCTCCAACATGAGATAAAACTGAGTTTATACCAGGAGATTGGCCGTCAAAAACACATCTATTTCTATGATTCCACAACACCCATGCTCCCAAAATAATCAGGGAATTGAGACCATCTCAGATAGGACCAGCAACAGTTTCACTGACATCTTTCCACCAATCCATGAAACTTTGATTGTTTGGTTGTGGTGCTCAACCTTGAAGCCTAAATTGTCTAAGCATGAGGAACCAACATTGTCTAGAGAAGACACAAGCCACAAGTAGATGATCAATTGACTCCCCTTCCTGGTCACAGAAAAGACATCTTTCTGGGTGATCAAGCCCACGCTTTTCAAGCCTATCAGCTGTCCAACACTTCTTAAGGGTAGCCAACCGCATGAAGAAACGACAGTTTGGCGGTGCCTAAGTTTTTCAAATCCTCTCATAATGTTCAAATTGCACAGATCCAAGAAAAAGCCCCTCATAGGCAGCTTTAGCCAAGTATTTGCCATTACAGACAACCGAAAGATATGGTCTTCTTTGTTCAGCTGAAGCTCAACCTGTGCAACAATATCCCAAAGACAAAGGAAGTCTGCAACAGCACCAACTGACAGTCCCCCCCCCCCCCGCCCCCAAGATATCATTAATCCATAGCTTATCTCTGACCGCCTCCTAAACTGTCGTCCTGTTAATCATTCTGCTAGGAATTGTCTCCATAAGGCGAGGGGCAATATCAGCTACTCGCTGCTCTCCAATCCAATGATCACCCCAAAAGAGAATGGAGGCCCCATTTCCGACCTTAGATTGCATGGCCATTTTTAAGAAATCTCGAATTTGTTTTGGAACATGAAGAGGTAGAGAAGACTAGGGGCGGTTTGGCTCAATTTTTTGCAGCCAACCCCACCGCATCTTGAGTGCCCATCCTAGCTCTGAAGATACCCAGTCCTTCGAGCTCAAGGGGTCTACACACTCTTCCCTAGGCCACGAGACAATGTCTTCCTCTAGCATCTTTTCGACCACGCCAAAGAAAACCTTTTCTGATTCTGTCAATTGCTAATAAAATGTTGACATGGTGAAAGTGTTCCTGAAATACCAAAATTTGGTGCTGTTGCTAGTTCATAATTGTTTTGCTCCCTGGAGATGTACCAGACTAAACATGCTGTGAATTTTGTTGATTTACTTTTTTCACAAGAAACCACTTGATTTTCATAAGATTTTGGGTGATACAGGGGAAAATGAGTTGCTTGATGATCAACGATCTAGATGCTGGTGTTGGAAGATTTGGTGGGTTATCTTTTGTACATGATTATTTTTTAGGGACTGTCCATTTTACCAGTTACATGCTATTTGGCAAGCTTTATTTGCAAGGATGAAACCTCTCTTCTGTATGTTTATGAATATTTTTTTCTTTTGGGTCAGGAATATAATGTATGCAGTTTCTGAATCTTCTTTGAGTTTGTTGTTCAAGGTTATAGTTATTAGAAAGAAACTTAGTGTTATGTGGTGGTTCTTTTGTTGCCAGGAAACACGCAGATGACGGTCAATAATCAAATAGCTGTTGGAACTTTGATGAATTTGGCAGATAATCCTACTAGGGTGAGCATCGGCCAGAAATGGAGAGAATCTGATGTTACACACAGGGTGCCAATAATAGTTACTGGAAATGATTTTTCAACTCTATATGCACCCTTAATTCGTGATGGGAGAATGGAAAAATTCTACTGGTATGTTGTCCTATCTGGAGCAGTTCTGTACAATGATGTAGCACCAACTGAAACTTTTGGACTGGAGTATTTTGCTTTAGCCTTGTGTATAATTAGGTGTTTGCTTGTCTTCTTGGCATTGGTATTTTATACCGTACAAAATGTGATAGTCTGAAGATAGTAACTGATTTTGTGAGGCATTTTCTCTATTCCTTTAATATTCTACAATTTGGTATTTCTTGCTTGCAACGTAGTAACCACCATTTTGTGCTTTGAACAGGCAGCCCAACCGTGAAGATATAATTAGTATTGTTCATGGCATGTATATAAAGGATGGATTATCTGTTGAAGAAGTATCAAGAATTGTAGACGCATTTCCAAACCAAGGTACCTTTTGCCACCATAATTGGAGTTCCATTTTTTCACTTGTGTATCACGCTGTTAGAATAGAATCCATCGTTGTAAGGATGTTGTTTAGCATTTCTTATCAGTTGGTGTTCACATCGACTATAGGTTCAGTTTTACATTTGAGTGAAATTAGTGTCTATTGATCAGCAAATGCTTTGTTTCTGTTAAAAAATAATCTAGTTATCTACAAGCCCGATAGAATATTGGTACTGCTGGGCAGAGAAATAATAGCAAAGCTCATAAGCAGTCCACTTCATTGTTCGAAAAAATCTTATGCAAGAACTAAATGAGCATTCTGCAGCTCTGGACTTCTATGGAGCTTTGAGATCCAGGACATATGATCAGGCTATCTTGGAGGTATTTTTTCTATTTTATAAAGATATTATTTAAAATTCATATGGTTGGTTTTGGAAAAAGTAGCTTTAGGCTGTGCTTGTGCAACAATCTAGGATTCTATGTCTGTTAGGGGGTGTTTGGTTTCTAGGGACTAATTTTTAGTTCATCTATTTTAGTCCCTAAATTGTCAAACACATGAACTGAAAGAGGGATTATCTCTATTTTAGTCCCTTTTAGTTTCAGCAAATGCGTAACATATATGCTTGTGCATTTTTTTTTTTTGGTTTGTCAGGTAAATTGTTTGCCGTGGAAGCATATATAGCATCTGGGTCATGTTTGGCATGTAATGACTACATACATGACTAGAGCTAAATAAATCCTGAAAATATAGATGTGGGTGGTGGGCCTGTGTCAGGGTATTTAGTATGGAAAGGGAGGGGGTGCTTTTTTGCCCACTGCAACTTCCAAAAATGCCGTTCATATTCAGAGATAGCCTACGTCACATATCACCGTTTCCCTTGCACTGCAGTGGGTCGAAGAAATCGGTGGGCATGAACAGCTAAATGAGAAGCTTCTTAAGCGAAAGAAAGGCGAGGAGCTTCCAACGTTTATACCCCCAAAGGTATTCGATACTAAAGCAACACAGTCGTCGGTCTCTGCATATAGACTAGCCGCCTACTACCTCCAGTGAGGACAGCAAGACGTTCAGACAGACATTCAGGAAACAAGCTGGCCAGCAGCATGTCTCGCGTCTGAATCGGTCGTGCTCTTCTGACTGGAGGGAGTAGATGAGTTGCACAGATTAGACTGCTGCTAATTCCTTCGCCCGTCTTGATGTCATGTTTCTCCCTCGACCAGCCAACACTGGAAGCATTGATTGAGTCAGGGTACTCGCTGGTGAAGGAGCAGGAACTAATAATGAGCTCCAAGCTTTCAAAAGAGTATATGAAGAACTTAGAATAGTTTGATACACGAGAAGGGGTAACTTCTTGTTTTCAGTTTATTTGGAGCAATAATACACCATCCAATTTGTTCCAACATCCAACCACCGGAGTCGAATCGATGCTTCGATTGTCCCAGAAATCGTGGTGGGTTCAGATATGAACTGCTGAAAGGAACGCATATCGTCATTGTCCTTAATTACTCTCATCGTGCATTGCCAAAAAGTCTTTGGGTTGACTCGAAAGACTTGTGAGCTGTGCCACGGAGTGGCCCATGTATGTATGTATGTGGAGCGAGCGGAAGCGTCCAAAGAGCCTCATCAGTCCTCCTTCTGACACACAGTTTATACCTGCAAGATCGCTGATTATTTCTCGACATGCCATGCTGCCACGGCCTTGCGCTTGTGCAGGTTCACATCGCGATAGTCAATAGTACTGGAACAAGAAATCTGCAGAAATCCTATACCTGACTTAATTTGTTGCCACATCTGGGCCGGGGATGCGTGATCTAGGGGATTCTCAGCTCTCCTTGGCAATGGCATGAAAGGATCTGGTGGTACACTACCCTTTCATCTATTCGACCCAGATCAGACGTACTACACATGGAAACTAAACTAGTACTAGTAAATAATCTGGTGAGAAGAGAAGGTGATATGCGTGAGAGAGACCTTGATACCAGTTAATAAAGCTTTGCTTCGCTTTGCTTTGCTTGTGGGAAACCAATCCAACAGATACACGACGGCTAGCTAGTTTATCCTCCACGCGGGATTGCTTGCTTAATTAGCTTTTTTGATGATTTATTTGCGTGGCAGAGACGGTGAGCATGCATGCATGGCCGAGGGAGGGGGGAGCGTATTAGGAATGGGCGCCTGGCGCAGGGCCCGAGGCAACGTGTAGGGTATCCAACAGGGGTTAGGTGGCACTGGCAGCAGGCGGCGGCGGCGTCTCCTCCCCCTTTCTTCCTTCCTTTCTTTGTTGTACTACTACTACTTAAGCTCGCCGCTTCTGTTCACAGTCCATGTGATTGATTCTCTCCTGCTCCTTCTTTCTTCCATCTCTCCTGTCTCTCTTCTCTCTCTCTCTCTGTCTGTCTGTCTGGCAAAGGGCACTGACGGCCGCGGCGGTGTCGATGGAGTGGTGGCAGAAGGCGGTGGTGGTGCCGGTGAAGCGCGCGTGGATCGCCGCCGCCGCCCGGCTGACGACGCGACATAAGAAAGAAGGTAATATATCATGATCGCCGCCGCTGTTTGTACTATTATCCGTCCATTCCTCACTCACTCATTCATTCATCAAAACACCAGCATCCAAATAATTAAAGCTGCTGCTTCTTCTTGTTGTTCTTGTGTGTGTGAAACTGTGAATGTTGTAGTCTCTCCAACTGCATGCCTGCCTGCCTGCCTGCCTTGATTGGTTTATACTGATCGATTTCTTTTGTCTGCATGGCGAACAGTCAGTCATCAGTCCGTGATCCTGAACAATTCCTCACAATATGAATATATGTATAGATCCCGTCCGATCGGTCTCTAGCCTCGTTTTAGATTAGAGCCGCTGAACGCATCGTTTCAGTACTTAATCTAGACTAACCTTGTTGCAATCAATGTGTAAATGAAAACATTGTGATCGGTTATCTGTTCAGTTCTAGCCAGGTCGCCACCAAGCTAGTTTGCTTCTTCTCTGGCCGTCGTCAGACCAAACACGTGTCGCGCGTGCGGTTTGTATTGTATTAGCGGGGTGACGAGCTGACGGCGATCATCATGCGCGCGCGCACCGCACTCACATGCATGCACATCGATGAGTCATGCGTGGCCGTGTCGTTTTGCTCCCGTGCAAGAGGACAAAGCAGCGCGAGCTCTCATGGCGTGAGCAGCGGTCAGTGTGGCTTGGACACCGCACAACGCATGCATGGAAGTTTGCAGCTTTGCTTTTTTTTTCTTCTTGTTTCCGCGTGCACCAAGTAGGAGGAGTACAGAGTACTCCGTACGTACTACTATTGCAGTAGTAGGATAGGATGTTTTTTTGTTTCGATCGTGCGGCACGTGGCTGGATGTGAGGTGCATGCGGTTGCGGTGTCTCCAACTCGGCTGGTCTGTCGGCGAGTGCGTGCGTGCAGGATGCATGCATGTTTTAATTGTTTGTACCCTTGCTAGAGTCAAACTTTGAGGGAGTTTTTACTTGTATTTTATTACACGCACGCAAGCCGCATGCACACACAGCTATATCCATATATACATACACCTACTATTATCATTTACGTATTATAGAAATTACTATACGCGCATACACACACATCTATATATCCAATGGAAATAATGATACTTTAAATGAGATGTACTCCGGAAAGACTATTCATTGAAAATATTGTTTTTAATTATAACATGGTTTTTAGAATTATTAGACATAGAAACTATACGTCGCATGGTAAGGACATGTTTGGTTTGATCTCAATCCATATGGATACCTGGGATTGAGTAGGTTTAAATCTTGAGTAAGGCAAAAAAAATCTTTTTTATTTTTTTCTAATCTTATTCAAACTATATGGTACAAGAATAACCGAACAAAGACTAAGTGTATTCATTTTAATCCATAAAGACTTGTTTGGATACTCGGATTCATTTTAATCTAAGTGGATTATAACATAAATAAATTAGTTTAAGCTTACACTTCAATCCAATACACGTGTATTGATGTGAATACAATTAATAGTATCCAAACAAGGCCTAAGTTGGTAACTGCCCTCATCAGTCATCACATATGGTAGTAGTATATATAGCGGAATTGAAAGCCATAATAATGCTCGTTGTGTCCGCGCGCAGCCAGCCGGAACCTATACCAGGTCTACATATATCGCCACACGTCACTCTTGGTAGATATCGACATCTAGGAACTCAAGTAAATATAGAGCCGTGCATGCATCATCTACAGTAGGAAAACTATAGGAAATTAGCAAAAACACACAGACACATGCATGGCCATCATTTGCCAGGTGACAACCGGCTGCTCCTGGGCCTGCATGCAGTGACGAAGAAGCGATGCCGCCGTGGCATGCTGTAGCAACACACTAGCATCTTTATTTGACTCACTGACTTAACCATGCATGCCCAACTGATTAATCTCCAAACGACCAGTTGGCATCAACGTCGCACCCGTGCCATGCATAGTTTAATCACTACGTGGGTCACTTTCTCATGTGGAGCTGCGTGGCGCGTACGCCAAATAATCAATTAATGTACACATTCAGGTGTATTGTAATATCGATGGAGACATTGGGTTCTACTTCTACTACTGTTTACAAGGAGCGAGCAGCAACAGCTCTGGAGCGGAAACAGAGAGAGAATCTGACCTGTAGGAGTACTCTGAACCCTTCTTGTCCCCCGTGACTAGTGACCAGTCCTGTCCCTGATGACTCCCATCGAAGGCTGGCTGTTGCTGACGCTGCTCATGCTGTGACTGCGAGCAGTGGCTCAAGTGAACAGCGGGAGGCAACCATGGGCCATGCATGGCAGGCATCCATCTCTCAGGCGGTCGCAGGAACGCATGCGCTGCCTGCCTGCCACTGCCAGAAGCATCGCATCTTTCCGTTCCCCTGTCACGCTCACACGAAAGAGAGGTGTACAACATAGCTCCAGCTGTGTGCAAGGAATTACATATATTTTTTTCTTATAAATAAATACGTAACGTAATACACCTTTACTTTTTTTTTCCTTTTCGGAAGAAAACAAACAGCTAGCTGAAGCTGATCATACGTTACGTGCTTGCCTGTGTGTGCATGCAGACGGCGGCCACGGCGTCCTGGTGAAGCTCCACGACGACGTCCAGACGTGCGCGTACGAGGACGTGCAGGTGATGTGGGAGATGCTGCAGCGGGCCGAGACGGAGAGGCTGGCGCGCGAGCCCTCGCCAAAGGGCGCGCGCGCGCTCGTCTGGCTGCGCCGCCACCACAAGATGGACCCGCGCCGGCGCTGCTGAGGAGGAGGACGACGACGACACCCTGATGCTTTTCCTTCCTCCTGCTGCCCCTTCGGCTTTGCTTGCCAGCTGCCGTGCCACCCTGTGCAGCCTTGCCCTGTGATGCGAGAGCCGCTCATCTGCGGCTGTGTGTACATATTACATGCTACATACAGGGTACAGTACAGCCCTGCTGCTGCGCCTTTCGTTTCCTTCGCCCGGATGTAAATATTCACAGTTTCATCTTTCTAAGGAAGAGAAGAGAGATAGAGAGACCACAGTACCGGCTCTGTACTTTGCTCGGTGCCGCCGCAGCCAATCAATCACCTCGCGGGATACAGTTCCATTTCTGAAGGTATTGGGCGAGGGTTCTCATGTCCAAGCAGCAGGGCAACCCACCTCATCTTTCATACATAAACCTGCCACTCAGTCTGCAAAGCACAAGCAAAACTTTCGTGATCAATATATGTTCACAAGACTGGTATATATACACCTTAGCGACCGTTAATGAGACAGCAAGGAAATTTATGGATGAACAAGGTGTTACCACTGGCAGCAGACGGTCTGAATTTTGGTTCAAACTTGGACAGGTGGACTGATAGGCTGGGTGCCTGACTGACAAACACAAGTCCTTGTTATCACTAGAAAGGCAGATCTGAATTTTAGTTCAAACTTGGACAATTGGGCCGATAGCCTGGATGCCAGACTGACAACCAAAAGTGAACACACACGGCCAGAGAACATTGGGGATTCAAACAGTCAGCATCCAAGGTTCTCTGATCCTCTCCAACACCAATAAGAGCACTAGTTCAGATACAACATACTTGCGGTACAGGACAGTATAACGATAGTTGAAAATGCTTTTGACAGCCTTAAAATGACACCAGAGACCAGATATCTTTTCTTATCTCTGAAACATAATACTGATATTACTGAAATTGTACAGAATGGAAAATAAAAAGTTGGACAACAGAAAGAACCGAAAGTGACAAAATTTTGAACGGGGATCTCTGTTTCAGACATGTTGACATCAAAGAACACGGTGTATGGGGGGCATCTCTGAACAGTGTGATCAACGATGCATCATCTCGCTTTTTTTAGTATAATAAACACCAAAAAAGTGTATGGGGGCACCAACCTAATCCCAAAGACACTCACGCACGTCAAGGTAGAAAGGTAGGGATCTAACATATAACCCTCATAGCACAGTTACAAAAGAATTAAATGAAATTAACATTCGAGATCCCTGAAATTAGTACTGAAGATACCTAGAAAAATTTTGCAATCAATAATGTACATCCTGACCTAGAAACTTACAGAACATTTTCCTATAAGTTACAAGGCAACACTTGCATTTTGCTGCCCCCAGTCCCTTATGCCAGATGTTACATAGAAGTTGGGACTTTTAGATGTAACACTATCCACCTTGTAAGTGCTAATGAGGCCTAAGCTGCATGGCTTGGCCGGAAGACGTTTTCCTTTATTTGGGCATGATTTATCAGGAAAAAAAGAATGTCTTTCTTTCACTACTACAACTCCGACGGCTGAACGTGGAATCAGAATTCTGCTTTGACCCCATATGTGCATATTCTGTGTTGTGCCTGCAATCTTGCCACTTCCAGCTCAAATGTACATCGGATGGGCACCAAGAAGCACATTGGTACAGAACTTCAATGTGAAGTAAAAAGGCGCCATCTGTCAGTCATTTTCCTCTGAAGAACATAGACATATCTTCTCCAGAAGGACTGGCCAGTTCTCCCCAAGATGTTGAGGGTTTAGCTGCATGGCTACCTTAAAATCACTTACGGAGATCAATTGGTTACTTCCAATCTCATTCGTAGTTCCTGATGAACCACTGCCTGATTGCATATGAACATGGTTTGGCAGCCAGACACCATTAATCCGATTTCCATAAACTTGGTTCTTGTGTGGTAGTGTCCCTTTCCTTGCATCCCTCTGAACACTACCTCCTACTAACTCAACAGATGACCTAATCAAGTTTTTCATGTACTCATCCAGAGCAATATTTAGAAGCTCAGCACTATGCATAGTGACACCAGCTAAACCCAGTGTTTCTGCTGTTTTCTCCATACGTCTATGCAGCAGCTCGGTGCTGAACAGCCCACCATCCTCAAAACAGCTGTTGAAGTGATCCTCACCTGTAACAATTGGTGGAGGTGGAAATTTCCTTGCACCGCCCACACTTGCTGAACAAAATGGAATTCCTAGTGGAGCTCGTACAGGACTTCTTAATATTTCTGCAGAACGTTCTGCAGTGCTACTCATGCTTCTCTGCAAAAGCATATTATTGGGGGGCAACTGTTCCACACGTGGATGCTTTGCCGGTGGCTCTACAGGTTCACATTGTTGAAAATGCAATCTCTTTAACTCAATTGGATTTATAGTACCATTCTCCAGAGATCCAGAAGCACCGTGAGTAACTTGGTTGTGATTTACAGCAGCCACCCTACACTTTGGACCCATGTTATTCATACTATCTTTCAAAGTATGATCCTGTGCTGTGGCCACAGATCTCAATCCCTGAACCTGTAACAACTTGGCATCACTATTGCAAGTATTCAACACTTCAGCAGCCTGAGAAGCCTTCTTTACTGATGACCCTACAGGTCTCCCTGCATCCAATGGAGGAGGCGGGCACTTTCCCTGGTAGGCATTGTAGAGAATTGCACGGATTAGCCGGTTGTGCAGCTGGAGGTTCTCCTGCCCCAGGGTCTGCAGGCACAGCTTTTCAAAGTCTTGCCTGCTGAGCCTCTCCGATAAGTAGCCATTCAAGTAGCCAAAATATCTCCGCGAGCGATCCGGACCAAGCCGCTTCAACATCTGAGCCTTGAGATCCCTGAGATCAATACGGCCATTCTGATGTTGCTGTTGTGGAGCTGACGGCTGCCGCCTCCGCTGCTGTGGTGCAGCCATTGGCCATGCCTCCTCCCTTACTGTGTCCATGCAATTACCACCGCAGCAAACCCCGATATCAGACCCGGAGTAGAGAAACCAACGAATTGGGGATAGCACGCCGTAGGATCAAACCATTAGGGCTTGCGCCGCTTCCTGCAGAGCGCGAGGCCGTACCCGAATTCCCAGCTCGCCGGCCATGGAGGGGATCTCATCTCCGCTGGCGCCACACCAACCGCCGCGGGATCAAGGAGCCGCCCAGGGAGCGGCGCGGCAGGCCTGAATCGAGCATGGAAGCCGCGGGCCAGGCGAGCCAATTGGATTACCCGCCCAAACCCTAGAGCAATGGAGGCATGATCCCGGGCCCCGGCGAGCTCGTAACTGCTGGATCTCCGGCGAGGGAGATGGCGCGCCCGGCGGAACCGAATCGAATCCGAGAAACAGCAGGAATTGAGCTGACCTCGGGAGGGGAGCAATTGGGGTTGGCGGGCGGGAGCGGGACGGGGACCAGCCGAAGACGAATTGCCCTCACTGCCCACCGGCGGGCGGGCGGGTTGCTCTCTCGGCGGCGTTGCTCGGGCGCGTGGCGAGGCGGCTGCCTGCTGCTGCTGCTGCTGCTTCGTGGGTTGGGATGGGCTCGCTCGTGTGTGCTTTGCTCCTTGCTTCTTCGTGTTCGTCTCAGTTTTGGGTTCTCCCTGTTTTTTTCTTCTTCCTTTTTTTGTTTTCCTCTTTCAGGGTTTTTTTCTCGGCCGTTGAATCGGATTTGATCGCGCAGGAGTGCGCAGGAGAGAAAAGAGGCGCCAGCAGGGCGGAGGACGAGGCTCGGACTGTCTGTTCCCTCATTTTATTGCTACTGCAGTATACTTGCTATAGGTGTACATTTGGACCGCCAGACTCGACCCGGCTCAAGCCCGAAAATGCCCGTATTATTTGAATTTCGGGCCGTGCTGGGCTGACCCATGGGCTAACCCTCGGCCAACGGCCCGGTCCGTAATTGCTTAAACGTGCCGGGCTCATTCAGGGCCGGCCCTAGGGGGGGGGGGCAAGGTGGGCCACCGCCCTGGGCCCCCAAAAACTATGGGGCCCCACCCCAAGTATAAATGTACAAGTAATATGCCGTATATGATACACAGTGACTCAGTGAGTCAGCGACGTATAGGGGAAACGAATCGCCGCAGCCGCGTGGGATGCGATCGCCTTCTTTCGCCCAATCCTGCGTGCGTGCCGCCGCCGCCGTGGACGGGCAGACGGCTGGACGCATTCGCCAGGCGCCAGCTCGTTCGGTCTTTCCTCTCTGCCTGAATCGCCAGATCGCTATCTCACTGATCGCCACGACGGCACACAGTTCTGTTCCTGAATCGCTGCTACTGCTAGCCTGCTGCTGGACGCCTGAACTGGACAGGCTGTGTTCCAAATTCCAATGTGAGTTTACCGCTTTCCAGAGATCATCTTGAATTATTATTAGTTTATTACACAAACACAAGTCCGGTGGATTGCTATTAGTTTACTATACTTGAATGCCTTGATGTTTATATATTTTTTTAATCTTGCAGACTAACGGTTGATCTTGATATATTTTAAGTCTGAATTTTCCCAAACTATCTTACTCCGGGACCAAATAATTATGAAATTGACTCTACTTTGAAACAAATAGAAGATATAATGCAATACTTTGAGACATATAGAACTGAGGGGTTTTCGTCTAGCTTGATCATTGCCAAAGGTATTGGAGATAAAATGGGTGTGGAGGCTTCATTTCCTGTAAAGCGTCGTGCAATAAGAAAGAAAGAATTTGATGAAAGTAATTGTCAAGAGGAAATTCTTGAAGCTGAGAGGGCTTTTGAAGTGAAATATTTTTTGGTTATGGTTGACATGGCGATCACTTCTTTGAAGACCAGATTTGAAGAACTCATGATATTTAAAGATATATTTGGATTTTTACTGAGCTCAAACACCCTGAAGTTGTTAAATGATAATGAACTTGAAGAGTGTTGCATTAAATTTGCTAAGACTTTCTCCCATGATGGTTCATCTAATGTTGAGGTACATGATCTTATTTCTGAATTGAAGATTATGAAATTCACTTTGCCAGATGGAGTATTGTCTGCTAAAGAGATTTTTGAGCATGTCATAGAGGTGAATTGCTATCCTAATGTCTCCATTGCATATCGAATCTTATTTACTGTGCATGTGACTGTTGCATCTGCCGAAAGAAGCTTTTCAAAGCTGAAATTGTTGAAAAACTATTTGAGATCAACAATGACTCAAGAAAGGTTGAATCATTTGGCGACTTTATGCATCGAGAAGAAATTATTAGATGAGATTGATATCAACACTATTATTGATGACTTTGTATCGCAAAATGTTAGAAGAAACTTGTCAACTTGATATCAAGTACAAGTAAGTGTTTATGACTGCAATTTATATTCATTATTTTATAAACATGAATTTTATTACGTTTAATGTTTTTTTATCAAATATTGATTTCTTTAATTATGTGTTTATAAGTCTCTCTCTGTATATAAGGGGGCCTCTATACTAGTTTTCGCCCAGGGCCTCCAAATTGCTAGGACCGGCCCTGGGCTCATTTCGGTCGGCCCGAAATTCAATTTTTGGCCCGAAATTCACATTAGGGCTCGAAATTCAATTTTGGCCCAAAATTCACATCAGAGCCCTAAATTCAAAAAATAATAAAACAAATAAATTTGAACAAAAGCAAACTTAATATTTGTATTAAAGTTACCACAGCTATGCAATGACTACCTCATTTACAAATTATTTTGTTAGAAGGAAAAAGAGTATAATCAACTGTATACAAAGTTCGTAAGCTCATTTTATTGTCTAATGTTCATAACAAAAGTAAAATTACATCACATACTCTAATTCAAAGCTACAAAAAACATCTAACTAGCATTATCTCTAGCTTTGCGTTCTTTATCAAGTATATGAAAGTGTGGAATAAAGTGTGGTTTTAATAAATATATGAGCCTTTTCGTGCCTCTATATGGGCCATTTCGTGTCTGCCTTAAACGGGTCGTGCTCGTGCCCGCACATGGACCGTGACCTCGGCCCAAACCCGGCCCGAAATAACGGACTGTGCCGGTCCGACACTAAAATATTTCGGGCCGTGCCGTGTATGGGCCGTGCTTGGGGCCAGCCCATCAGGCTCGGCCCAAATGTACACCTATAATACTTGCTAGCAAACTCTGATATAACATTTGGTTCTGATGTCTATATTGAAATGTATGATAATGAATCTAGACATATATGTAAAAACATACATCTAGTATTGTATATTTCTAAAATAAAAATTAATTTTGGACAGAGGAGTACAAAACAACATATAAACCATAAATTTAACCTATTTTGTTAGATTTTTAACTAGATATAACTTTTTTTGTTATATTTTAAACTAGATATAAACTCTGATATAACTTAGGTGGTATTTGGTTTTTAGAGAGTAATTTTTAGTCATCCATTTTATTTTATTTTAGTTTCTAAATTACTAAATACAGGAATTGAAATATAGTTTTAGTTTCCGTATCTAAAAATTTAAGAAATAAAATAGATGAACTAAATATTAGTCCCTAGAAAATAAACACTCTCTTACTTCTAATATTGTTTCTTTTTGCGTTTTGCATGAGATGCATCGACAGTTCAAGAATTATTGACGGAGTGAAGGGTTTTTTTTTTTTGCAGCTTCAAGCCATGCCGTAATGCCAAACAAATTGCTTCTGTGATAAAGAACAAATGGCAATGACGATTGGCTGAAGTATTGGTCCCATCACAAAATACTCGTGGTTGAGAAAAAAATGACAAGGTGGGTAGGATGTTGAATAGGTATCTTTGGCTACCATGAGAAAAAATGCCTTTAAATGCAAACCTTCTTTCCAAGATACTCTTATCTCAAAGAATTTGGAGAAGGCGTATAGACTCGACGACGCTTCGCTAAGGCGAACGTGATCATAGTGAGAAGTACTTGAGAACTTAGTGAGGACGAGTGTGTGATTTTTCAAATTCGGCCACTTCAGCGAAGCTAGGCTCCGATTCGGTTCCTTAGAAAAAAAATGTTGGATCAAAATAATACAAATTTTCTGATTTTGAACTTCCTTGGAATCGGCATTGCAAAACGGATGCCTGACACGTGATCACCAGTCAGGTACACAAAACGGTCATGGAACACCAGAATCTAATCTAATATGTTTCGTAAATAACAAGCAGCCTCTGAACTTGTTTCATTAATAACGAGCAAAACTTCGAACTTTACTTGATAATCACAGAGAAGTAAATGAGCATGTGATCTAATGATATGTTACATTAACAACGAGCAAGCATTTAGATACTCCGGTATAGAAATCACACAGCGCGGAACGTTCACACCGCGTGTCCATTTCTACACCATATTTTTTTTTTCTTTTCTCCAGTATAGAACTTATTATACGTTTTAAGGCAAAAGAATTGATCAAATATAAAGATAATTTTTCTTTTATTTTACAACCCATGAAGATGTTTCTTGCTTCAAGCATCCCTAAATAGGGTACGAAACACCGACTTATCCATTATGCTACATAGATCCTCAAAAAGCGGAAACCAATTTCACATTCCTTGGTTCGGATATGCATTCGGAATAAAAAAACACCGAAGATTTGAACAGAATGGAAGAAACATGTGGACAGCCCTTGTTGCCAGCATCTCTTATGCATAATGATACAATGCTCTACCTGCATCGTTGGAAACATAAACCTATGAATCAAATGCAGGAATTAATAATTTACAACAAATGTCGTTCATAATATTTGATATTGATGGTTGCAAACAAACAAAACAATTTGAGCATTAGCTATTCTTCCTCAATGTGGTTGCCACTTTTACGGTTATCCTGTATGATGGCAAGTGTCCTTATGCCATGACCTCGTTGTCTGCTATAACTCTTGGCAATGTACTTCATGTGTTGATCAACAAAACTTGGTTTCCTTGATTATTAGGAACTGACTGATACAATGATCATATTTGTGTTTGCTCATACATGTACTGAGTACTGACACGGTACATGTACAAGAAATGTATTTGGTCTATCATAGTTTAATACTACAATAGAATGTGATGTTAGCACAACGGTTGATTTTTACTTGATTCAATTCACAGACTTTATATAGCGCATACACTAGTTCTAGAAATATTACCTGCAAAAATAGAATAAGGACTAGCTGATGGAGTCCTCCGGGACAGTGGAATCCTGAATCACACGGTCAGGGTCTAGCTGACCACTGTAATAGCTAGATGGCACAGCAGAAAGTTCCAACTTTCCAGTCCACTCTTCACCAGGCTTCAGAGTGACAGTCTTTTCAATAGCAGCCGCCTCCACGCATACCATTCGTTTATATTCATCATCCCCAAAATCTGACATAGCCTTTGCTTTTTTATCCCAGGGGTTCCAAACAACTGTAACGAAGAATATATGAAACCTCGTGAACTTCATTCTTGAATTATTTCAATGATAATAATCTATTTCAGTAGCAAGCAAAAGGAAAGATGAGCATTCACAAGACCAGCATCAGGAAGGCCTCCTTTCCTCACAACAAATGTTCTTTTCTTCTCATGATCAATAATGGCAATTTTCGATGGTGTGCCCAGATATATTCTGTCCAGCTGTAAAAAGTGCAAACGTTTTGTTGAGTAATAATGAGAAAGAAAGTGGACAAATGATAAATAAAATGCTTTGTCGACGCACTTCGGATTCAAAAACAATTGCATCGCCTTGTTCAGTGGAACGAGCTCTATCTTGTAAGTTGTCTAGGTAATCCAGAGTTTCCAATCCTTCTACTCGCACCTCACTGTATTAGCATGGAATCACGTAAACAATTCTGTACTTAAGAACGCTAATTACAAAATCAAAGATAATTATGGTTTAATACCAGAGTTTGGTCAAACGAATTGGGACTGGGGATAAACATGCTGCCACAAGATTACTTCAAAAACTATGCTGGCAAATTGAATATTTCAAAGATGATGACCATAACTTGAAACAACATACCTGATATCAGAAATCTTGAAGTATGTGTGGTATGCAAAAGTGAAAGAGAATGGCTTCCCGTCTGCATTAGTGTTTCTTATACGTGAAGTTAGCATCAAATCACCACCAGGACTAAGTGCAACCCTCAGGCGGTATTCAAAACTGCAATACAATATATCTGTAAACATACAGATAGCCACGCTTGCCTTCTAATGCAACAAACATACTAAGAAATATAACAAAGATAAGTCTTTCAGGTGTCCTACAGTAGCATTAAATCAATACAAGTGACAATAAGCTCACCTATGAGGCCAGATCTTCAAATCATCTTCAGTAGGTTTGAGGATCAAGTCAATATAAGCGCTATTGGAGGTTGGCACTGGAAATGGTGGAGGATCATCATCAACACTCCATGTCCTATTCCTTGCAAATCCATGTGGTTCCAGATTCCCAAAGTTGGAGAACTACATAAGTGGAATTAAGATTCCTGCAAAAGAAGATACAGAGAAGCCAAGGCTATTGGAACGACAATGGCATACCTGCGGAAAGCATATTGGTATTCCTCCACGTATAGCTTTTGGAGGCTTGAAAATAGCCTGATATAATAGCAATAGTAGCACTCAAAAGTCAAGCGGCCAAGACAAAATGCAACTCAAACTCGAGCGAATCCTCCCCCCCAATTCAAATATTATTGAATTTAAAGAAGCACAAAAGAGCACCAGTAACATTCACATTATTTTGACAACACCTACTGATAAAGAGAGAAAGGTGCACGCGAAACACTGACAGTGAAGGTTAGTGTAGATATTATTTTGCTTACTGAAGTAAATGATCAACTGTAACTCAAGGAATAACTTGATGGCTACAGAAATTATTTCCCTACAAATGAACTAAACAAGTAGTATACTACATTTCACAATGGCGATGTTTTTGTTAGCATGCATGCAAAAATCCTAAAAATCATTACAGGAAAGATACTGTGCTGCTTTTCGATGGACAGAACAGCAGCGAAGCAAGAATTTCAGGCAAAGGGCAAACTGTAGATTAGATCAAATCAAGCAAATAAAGGACATACAAGTTCAGTGCTCGTACGTTGCTACGGTTTTTGATTTATGCTTGAGTATGTATAGAATATAAAACACAAAGACATGTGTGTTCTATTGGCTAGGTGTGTGAATGTGGGGTTTAGAGCCAACAACCATGGTTCGAATCCACATTTATGCATAATTTTAGCTTTTTTACCATTTAAATGTGGGAGAAGGGAGAGGTGAAGGAAAGGGGTGACACACGATGATGGTGGAAATTGATGTTTTATAGTAGCAGAGAATGACATACTAGTTAGGTGCTCGTACGTTGCTACGGTTTCGATTTATGTTCGAGTATAGAGTATAAAACACAAAGACATGTGTGTAAATGAGGTTTGGATAGAGATTGGCGTTTTATAGCAGTAGAGATATAGAGTCACGCAGAGATGAGACTTTAATTCTAACAGTTCAGTGAATCAACTCCTCACTCCCCCCCCCCCCCCCCCCAACCCCCAAAAAAAACGTTCCATATAATTGATATACTACTGGAAGATTATGAAAGCAAAAAAATAGTAGCACCTTATTGCTAACAAAAAGTAATTCATCTCCATGCTCATCTTTCCATGATGTCACATGCCCACCATACAAGTACACCTACAAGCAATGAAATATATTGTTATTGAAAGATCAAATGTTTGTAGTAGGTTTCAAGAAGAAGACAAAACATAAAAAGAGATCAGAAGTGCATATACAGGATACAAAACAACAGATAATTTCATGTGAACTTTGTATAATCGTGTTTCATTGCTGTCCTTTCCCATGTCTATGTATGGAAACCATGTTGCTAATTGTTTAGACAAATAATAGAGCCCACAGTAACAACTTTTTTGATAGTCCAAGTTCAAATATGAGTATGATACAATCTGTATCAAAATTCTGAGGGAATATATCAGGTTATTACAATCGGTTTCTCATAAAAAAAAACCTTATGCAATGGCATTTTAAGTGTGTGGTTACTTAGCCTCATATACCTTTATGTTATTCATTAGAAGTTTCGACTCGCCAAATATAGAATGGCTGTGCTTGTAAGTTAATATAGTCAACCAGATGGTGCAAGTAAAAGCAAGAGCAACAGAAAAATATCTCAGGTTGTGATGCCTTGTTGGTACTTGTATGTACTAGTATATTTGTATGGAAACAAGTCCCGGGTAATAATGATGGTCGCTGGTCAGAGTGGCTTAGCCCGAGCGGAGAACACTCCCTGGCTCTCTGTAATTCAAGTCCCTGGCGGAAACACCGTAACAGATGAAACTCTGCTTATCGTGTGAATCTAGGATCGTCATTGCTCAGCAACTGTTTGCGGGGAGACAAAATGGGTCGAAACTGAATCCATGGGACAGATCTGGACCACAGCATCAGCACACTGGCCTGGCGCACCCTGTCACTCACAGGAAGCCGCAGAGGCAGCTTCGCTACGAGTCTACGACGAAGCCAATCTGATCTAGCGTGGAAAATCCGCTGACGGACGGAGCGCAACCGCCACTAGTCCGCTAGCACCAAACTGCTGCCGACTACTATACGCGACAGGAAGCGGCAGGCAACCGATAAATCCAGCGCCATGGCAAGCGCCACGGATCTGCGCGGGGATCCGGCAGGCGGAACACGACCTCGCGGCAACTGAGCGGGAGCGGGAGCGGCAGGCGGGTACTATACGAACCTCTGCGGAGCTGCCCCGGACCTCGCGGAGAACGACCTTGTCGAGGTCGTTGACGCCCTTGCAGCGCCTGACGGGCGCCGCCTCCTGCTTCTCATCGCCCGCCGCCGCCGCCGGTGACGACGCCGAGACCGACATGCTGTCCTTCCAGTGCCGACTGCCGAGCGGAGAAGTGGAGCCTGGAGGCGCAGGAAGCGGAAGCGGAGAGAGAAGCAGGAGGCAGACGGGGCGCGGCTGGGTCCAGCCCAGGTCGATTTGGGGAATTTCCGGACAGCGCCCCTTGTGCCTAAATAATAATCACCTCGACCTCGCTGCGGCGCCTCTTTTTTTTTTTTCTCCACTCCTCGTTGCTTTTGCTTTGCTTCAGCTTCAGGCTTTTGAGCTCGGGCGGATCGCTGGATCAGCAGCTCCCCATGGATATGCCTTTCTTTGCTGGTACGCTCGCTTTCATCACCCGATAAGAAAGAAAGGTCGTCGTCGTTGCGCTCCATCCAAATTCCAAAACCAAAAGGCACGTTCCACTCGCTTCGGTGTTTGTACACCTTTGTTTTTTTTTTTTGTTTTTTGCACGGTATGCAAGCGACTACTTACATATGAATAATACGTGGAGACACAACAGTGAGAGGCTGAGATTGGGCATGGAAACACTGCTTCTATTCTATCACCTCGTTGGTCAACAAAAAAGAAAAAAGAACAGCATGTGCGCGCGCCGCTAGCTTTTGGGGTTTTTTCCTTTCTTGCTTTTGTAATAATAAATAAATAAACGAATACGTAAAGAGATTGAATGAATAGGCCGCTAGCTCGCTAGCTTTGACCTAGCAAGTGTGCGTGCGCCGCCATATGCTCCACCGATGACGATTTGACGATGATCCTGAGGAAACTGTCGACAACCTGTATGATCAACAACAGCAACAACAACAAAAAAATCTGTCAACTTGCTCCAGCGAATCAGTATACTACGATGATCCTGAGGAAGCTGGCTTCATGGCTTGTGCTGAACTGCTGATCGTTACTACTTGAAGTATAATTTTTTCCCAGTTGCGAAACCAGTCGATCGAGCAGCGGGACAGTAATAATAAAAAATTGGATAGAGATGGGAGCTTGAGATCTGGAGTCCCATCACAGGATCCAGGCCAAGGTGTGCGCTGGCGTACGTAGCCCTCGGACTATCTGGTGCCCGGATCCGATGCGGTCAATCGGCGCGACGCCGACCCCACCGGCCCACCCCCACTCGCCCTCGAGACTGGAATGGATTGTCGCGCGGGCAGAGAGAGCCGTGGGAATTGGATCGGTCTCGCTCTCGGTCCCGCCGATGCCTCTTCCCCATCCGCCATCGCCCACCTTTGTACGAGCGTGAAGCCTACGTGACGTGATCGAAACGGAGAACAAAAAAAATATGTGCGGCGCGGCGATGTTGACCAAGCTCCGATTCTCTCGGTCACCACTCGTAACATTGGGTGTATTTAGTTACACGGGCCAGGCTTAAATTTTAAAAAGCCAGCCTAGTTCGGGTTCTAGCGAAACAATCTGCAGTTGTTTGGGCCGCCTGCATACTGCCAACTGCAACCCATTTATTTGTATGTAATGTGTTCTTCATGTTTCAAATCTATTAACATATTTTTTATGCAAGTATAAACGTGATGGACTCGTAACACTTGTACTTTATTTGTGTACTCCATTTAAGTTAAACGTGATGTTGAGGCACGGTGGTTTCCCGCTATCATGATGGGACGTCGAGGAAAGACTGTTTTAGAGCCACTAGTTTTACACACGCTTTCAGTCCCATATCAGGTGCATCATCCGGCGCTGCACTGGACATGTCTAGTAAGACCTATTCGATGCACACTGGATTCTTCTGTGCTTAGCTGAAAACTGTGTCGCGCGTGTAAGTCGATCTCCCTTGTATTCGGTGCACCGCTGGCACACGTCCAGTGCGTGCTAGAAACTACGCCAAAATCACTCATGGAGCTTTCACTTGGCCATGGCTGATGGGGTTGACGCTGAGGAGCGCATGGACAATGATTCTTGTTCATGGCCGAGGAAGTCGGATGCCACGGTCGTGGTAAGCTCCTTGGCCGCCATGGCCGGCACATGCGGGGGTCTCTCTGGCCACGGTTGGGTGTTGTCACAGTCAACTTTGTGCGCAACACCTCATTTCCATCATTCCATATGGTTGGGGGCTGGGGCGATGCTCGTTGCCCACAACTGGCGGGGTTAGCAGCGAACAGGGGCGAAGACACGTTAGATTTTTCCCCGCTGGTGCACAGGTATCATTGTAAAATAAAAAAAATAACTATCTTAAATTTGCCATACGTTCCTTTTCGAATTGTAAAACTTTCTTTATGTTTGATAGAGTGTGCACTAGGGTTCTTTTTTTTTATTTTGGTGGAGTTAAAATGTTTAGATAACTTTTTATAGTGTGTTTCAGTGTTTGTGGATCCTGAACTAATAACGGAGCAATCAACCTTAATCGTGCCACCCCGCCTTGTCTCTTAAGCATGTGTTTGATTTCGGAACTACGTGGGTCAGGTAGGAGCTGACTCATTTTTTCTGGGTTGTGTTGAACCCGTTTCTTGTTTGGCTTTAGTGATAGGTTAAACCTAGTTTTTTGTTTGATTACAAGGTTAAAGTGGGTTAGAGCTGCATCATCTCTTGTTTGTTTCGTGATAAAGGATAAACTGAATATGGTCACATTTCTGGTCATATTATCACATTCAGGATGATATCTTCAATTCAATAAGATGACATCATTTAAAATAAATGAAACTGACACTATTTTAATTTTTGAGAAATCCATAAGCATAAGATATAAATTAATTAAAGCCATCATTGACTAAGTCGTAACTTTTTAGTGACGATATATCACTGTTACATTTTAGTCATAATTAAAGGAACATCCCACAAACATGTTAGCATTTGCTATCACTAGCAGGCTTTGTCTAGGCGGTGACGAACACTGACCTTTACCTGTTCGACGACGGCACTAACAAGGCTCGTGGGTTGTGCCTACTAAAGAACACGCCGGCATCGGAGGGTAGGCCAGCGGGGGACTGACGACGGGAGGCAGATCAAGGATTAACGTCGGAGGGTAGACCGACAGGGGTCCCTCGTCCCAGCAGACCGGCAATGTCGGCACGCTCGTGTGCTGGTCTCGAGTGGATAAGGTATGGGTGACGAGATGATGGAGAGGAAGTGGGTCGAAATGGTTCGCTTGTTTTTTATGAATCAATAGAACCCACATTTTCAATAAGTATTTCGATCCAGAGCCAATCTAACCCACGATTCTTTTGAACCAAACACGAGTTGCTGTGGGTGGAACCCGTTCACCCGCTAACCAAATACACCCTAACAAAGAAAGAAAAACGCGCCACCCGCCAAGCGTAGGACGAAAATGACGTTGCATGGGAGTTGATGCGTGTTGCGATGGAACGTATAGACTATAGTTTGTCCTGATAAACACAGATCATAAGTGAAATACGACAAGGTCCGAGGAGCTTAGATTTTTAATAAGACTGATGGATTTTGTGTTTATCTAGATTCCCAAAACCTCTCTTGACGCAGACGGCATTCCAGACGTGGACCAGGCAGAGCTGGTTTTTCTGTAGCTCCGTTGCCTGACGTTTTTTGTTTAAAAAAATCTTCCTGCTCTCACGCACACGGACTAGGGACTGCATAGCAGCGTGGTGTGATGATGAGTCATGAATGCGACAAGGCTGGGCTGGGCAATGGAGGGCCCAAGCCTACGGTACTCGTACGCACACGCCAAACAAGTTTGAGGCCCACTGGACTGAAGGCTTGGACAGGATCTTTTTTTTTATCTTGCGTTGCGTGTGTAGTGTCTAGTGTGTGTGTTCGTGGCGTGTTTTGAACTGTAGTGCGACAAGGCTGGTACTGGATAGTAGCAATGTAGTATGCACATCGAAGCAGCTCATGAATCGATATCTCGGCGTGTGTACAGTACTTCTGGCCGAACCGGCGAGATTTATTTTTTCGTTTTCATAAATGACCACTGAGGAGAGTACGGTGAGCGTGGACTCTTGCATAGTTGCATAAGCGATCTCCAGCAGCTTACTCATCTTTATACTTATATTTAAATTATATTATGTGAACAGTATAAAACAATATTTTATGTGACCATATCGATGAACTGGTGGATATTATTATTATTATTATTATTATTATTATTATTATTATTATTATTATTATTATTATTATTATTATTATTATTATTATTATTATTATTATTATTATTATTATTATTATTGTTATTATTATTATTATTATTATTATTATTATTATTATTATTATAGGATCCCTTGGTCCTCCACGAGCGCTATGGGGCCTGCACTGATAAGTGAGAGAAAGCAAGAACGCGAAAACGATATGGAGTGAGGACAAATAATATTATCGTTATTGGATCCCTTGGTCGTTCACGAGCGCTTGGACATACACATGCCGTGTTTCACGTTCATAACAAATGGAAGGAGAAAAAGAGTGCGGAAGGACGTACCGAACGATAGACGTCAGCTCCGTCTCGTCGGTTAGCAGCCAATAATCGCCCAAGCCACAGCCCACAGGACAGGGACGGACACGGACGTCGTCCTCCCATGCTGTATTCTGCGTGTTCCTGTCCTGTGGCGCCGCGTGGGTGTCGCCATGCCGGTGTGGGCGCTCGATCGGTAGAAAAAAAAAACAAAGACAATAGGGGGAAAAGAAATTAATTTGTCGTTCAATTTTTTTTATGTTTCCGAATTATATGAGATTTTTGTTCCAAACTGGGATAGGATAGGACAACGTATATACGAAGAGGTATATCTGCTCCAGGGTTTAAAACAAAACCGTTTCACGTCCCGTCCATCCATTCCTCGATGTGGCATTTAATAATCTTGCTAGCTAGAAACGCGACGTCTTAGCCGCATTCGGTTAGGATCTAGCGGTGCATGTTCACGTGTATAGGGTTGAAAATGGACCGAAAAAATCTCGTTTTGATCCGTACTGTTTTCTACATTTTATCGAACAGTTTTCGTATTTACGAAAAAATATGGAAACGGGACGGAAACGGTAGAAGGCTTATTTCGTCCGTTTTTTGCGGGATTCCGTTTTTCCCCGGATTGAACTCGTATTTATTCTGTATTTGACAAATATGGAACGAGCCTAATATGCATTAGTATATAAACTAAATTCTCGTGTATTTAGGTGACAAATTATAACACAATTGGTCATTGTAACCACAAAATCTTTTTAAATGTCAAGTGATCTAAAGTCTTAAACAACATTGGATGTAGCTAAATGTACACATTTAGCAACCAAACAACAATATAATGTTGCCTCTCTATATCTATTTGTTTTATGTTATTGTTCTGTTAATCAATCACTAGTCAAACATCAATAACATTTCTATTTGTATTAAATTATGAGTTTCCGTTAATATTTCCGTTTCCTTTCGTTTCGCAATTCCATTTATCCCGCTCCCGTTTCCGTTCCCGACTATTTCGGACCCGATCCCTTTTCCGATGATAAAATGCGGATACGGAAATGATAGAGGGGTTTTTCCGTCCGTTTTCATCCCTACACGTGCATAACTAAACCGGTTCGGTCTATCACCCACCCACCCAGCTTATTTCTGACAATCTGGTTATAGAAACAATTTGGATGCAGAGAATAATCTAATTATTGTAGAGATTACATACGAAGAAGGATAAAAGAGTCTATATAGTTTAGAATATAGAAAACAACGGTTTTCTACTATCACAATAACTCGATCAATTCTATGTTTACGTTGATTTTAATGATTTAACTAAAACGATTATTATAGGAGCGGGCTAAAAAAACTGTAACAAACAGTGTCACGGCGATTAATTAAACCTTAAGGGCTTGTTTGGAAGAAAGAGTATTGGAGAGGATCCAAAGGGTTATAATCTCTTGCTATTCAAAATTAAATAACAAGGGATTATAGCCCCCTCAATCCCCTCCAATACTCTTGTTTCCAAACATGCACTAAAGATCTTCTCTGTAGATTTGCTTATCGCTCACTGAGTGGACCGGTGCTAGGGATGAAAACGGTCGAAAACGATCGAAAAACAGTTAAATTGTTTTTGTTTTCATATTTTTTGGTCGGGACGAAAACGAAAACAAAAACTAACGGTCGAAATACGGTATCAGAATTGTCGGTTATTCAAAAACGATCGAAAACGATAAACTATAGTCGGAAAGATAATTATTTTATAGCTTTATCAAAAAAATAATAAAGTGATGTATTGCCTAATTTTTAAGATTTAGAAATACACAAACAACTCTTTTTCATCATTCATATTAGTTAGATTAATTATAACATTTGCTTTTCGCTTATTCATTCACTTGAACACAACAAAAGTCTATAACTTAAATAAATTATATGCTAGATCTATCTCATATTATATAAAACGGTAGAAAAACGGTATTAACACGACTCGGAAAAGAAAAATACGAAAACGGTCGAAAACCAGCTAAATCGTTTTCATACCATTACTAATCGGTTCCTAAACAATTTGAAAACGATCGGGAAAAACAATATTCGAAACGGGACAGCTGGAAATTCCCGTCCCGTTTTCATCCCTAACCGGTGCGCAAAATCGAACCGGCCACAGCGTGGCTACCGAATCATGACGAGTGTATGAGTGTCGAATGTGAGTGAAATCGGGTCTAGACGCGAATCAAACTATAGCGAGACAGTACCAAGCCGAGAGTAACGTGGATTCAGAAACAAAAGGAGCTGCCCCGTGATTTTTTTTTTCGTCTTTACCTTTTTAGTACTGATTCTAAAGATAACACCAGAGTAATTTATTTTTAAAATTAATCCGTTTTGTCACATCGGTCAATAATATAAATCTAGATTATATTTAGTATTTTCAGGTAGGCAAGTTATTGTAGGTACATAGTATTGTACCTTTGTAAAGTAGCCCTCTGTTAGTGAGTTAGTTAGAGTAGTAAATTTAGTTAGTTAGATTAGTTTATTGTTAGTTAGTTTATGTTATTTTGAGTTATTATAAATATCTTGCATGTCCGTTTCAGATCACAGAGACTCGAATCTTTCAACCTTAGCAACATGTCTCATCTAGTTATCAACCATGTTACAATTCGTTTGGCCTTGTTAAGAAGGTTAATCATCGTTGTAAATCGAAGAACCTAAACAAGAACAAGATAAATTGCAGATAGATGATTAATCATTTGAATTTAGGGTTTCACAACCGATAATAATGATTTCTCAATGACACGTTGATCTAAAGCAAAATTGAAACCATAAAATAAGTATCAGCTACTAAATAAAAGTCAAATAAGGGTCATCCCACCCTCTAGACGTGTCTAGTAATAGATGTTTTATTGACAAAATTAAATAGCAAGAGATTTCCTTCCATTAATTCCCTAATCACTTTATCACTAAACCAACCCTAATAGGCCGATGCACACACTTACATTTTAGACGTCGAATGCTCCGACGGACCATTCCTTTTTAAAGTATAATCATTTTCACGTTAGGTTGTCTCCAGGCTCCAGTAGTTCACATATCTTATCTCATATTTAAAACTCCACTCTAAAAACAGTGTCAAAATAGCGTCATCTACAGTATCACGTCCCCTATTTTATATGATTCACTTAAGGCACCTTTAGAACAGCCCCGAGTAGATATATGGAACGTGCCGAAATTTTCCATACATAAATGTAGCACGTTGTCACCGCGAAGAAAAAGTAAAGAGTACTTGCTCAAGTTTAGGATTTAGGGTGTGTTTTCCGTATTATATGATTCAACAATATTATATAATCTGGACAGATGCAAACAAACACCCTCCTTAATTTACTTGTTCACGTTGTCCGCGAAGGGTAGTTTTGAAGCAACAGGAATAAACTAGTATATATTTTGTCCTAGTGAATGAATGGCTGTTAAAATCCAACTCATGGAGGACATATTGTCCCTAGCAGCGTGGTGGACATATTATTGTTTCCTCTCCGTCCATCACCCACCCCGGTCGGTCTCAACTCAAGCTCTCAGCCACACACGCCGCCATCAGGCACGTATGCGACCTGACCTCGTGTTACATGCTACTACGGCCGTGTATATAACAGCGATCAATCTACCGTGACCACCCCCATCCTCTCTAACCCACGGAAGCAAGACAAAAGCTCGTGCTGGACGACATCTCCCCTGTCGATCCACGACCATGATGCAGCAGCTCCGTCACAGCCAGCCGAGCCCGTGCCTCTGCGGCCTGCGGGCGGCACGGCCTATGCTCGCCCTCGGCGCAGCAGCATCCCGTTCGCGGCCCGCCGGAAAACTGCAACCGAGCGTCTGCCTCGGCCTCGGCCATGTAGCCCCAGCCGCGGCGAGAGGACAGCCCCGTCCCCGTGCCGTTGCCGACTCGGCGCTGGGAGCATCGCCTACGAGCGTGCATGTCGGAGGCAAGCTGCTGCTGCAGAACTTCGCCGCCGACAGCCAGCAGCGGCTCAAGCTCTCCATCCAGCTTGTCAGCGCCACCGTGGCCGGTACGCGCGCGAACTCGGCCATATGCATATGCACGCACGCGGCACGCCACGCCACAACTCGATCGGCGCCACGCGCACATTGTGCCTAGCTAGTCCTACATTTTTTCTTACGTACGCGTGCAGATCCCGACGGGCGCGGGGTGAAGGCGGAGGCGTCGGTGCTGGACGCCGTCGTGGGCAGCGGGGACAGCGAGCTCGACGTGGACCTGATCTGGGACGAGGCGCTGGGCGCGCCCGGCGCGGTGGTGGTGAAGAACCACTCCGACTTCCCCGTGTACCTGAGGCTGCTGAGCGTGCCGGCCGGCGTCGGCGGCGCCGACGACGAGGCCGCCGCCGTCCACTTCGCCTGCAACGGATGGGTGTACCCCGTCGACAAGCACCCGTACCGCCTCTTCTTCACCAACGACGTGCGTGCGTGCGCAGCTAGCTAACCACTGCACGCTGACCGACGACCCTAGCACACCACAAGGCTCGAAACTTGCATCACGTCCGTACGCTGTTCCCTTCCTCTGCAGGCGTGTGTCAAGGAAGAAACGCCGAGCGCCCTGCTCAAGTACCGGGAGGACGAGCTCGGCGCGCTCCGGGGAGACGGCGAGACGACGGAGCGACCGTTCCAGCCGTGGGACCGCGTGTACGACTACGCGCTGTACAACGACCTGGGGAACCCAGACCTGCGCCAGGACCTGGCGCGCCCCGTGCTGGGAGGATCCCAGGAGTACCCGTACCCTCGGCGTACCAAGACCGGCCGACCAGCCGCCAAAACAGGCCCGTGCCCGTTCACGATCTCCGTTTCCCAAAAACGTTCCGTTCCAGCGAGCCGCCACAGCAGGGGAGGATCTCGCTCGCTCGCTCGCTAGCTCTCTCACTTGCTGCCTCGTCGTGCGTCATCAGATCCTCGGTCGGAGAGCAGAGCGCCGCTGGACGAAGAGATCTACGTCCCCTGCGACGAGCGCGTCGGCTTCGCCAGCATCCCCGCGCCGACGCTTCCGCCGCTGGGCGGGCACTTCAGGTCCCTCGCCGATGTCTACCGCCTCTTCGGCCTCGACGACCTCGGCCGGCTCCCGGAGGCCAAGGCGGTCATCAACAGCGGCGCGCCGTTCCCCGTCGTGCCTCAGGTCATTTCAGGTGCGACAGCAATAATGCATGGTGTGATGTGCTCAAGGGAAAGGAAAGGAAAAAAAAAAGAACTGTATGTCTCTATCTTTCTGTCTGTCTGGTGCAGTGAACCCGACACATTGGCGGAAGGACGAAGAGTTCGCGCGGCAGATGATCGCCGGGGCGAACCCGGTGTGCATCAAGCGCGTCACCAAGTTCCCGCTGGCGAGCGAGCTTGACCGCGGGGTGTTCGGCGACCAGGACAGCAAGATAACCAAGGACCATGTCGAGAAGAACATGGGCGGCATGACGGTGCAGCAGGTGTGCCGTACGACGGGCACTTTTTTTAAGCTTCTAGTCCCTAGGCGATCTTTCAGGCAAAATGACGCTTGTTGGGAAATATGCAGTTCTTTCTCTTTTTTCTGTCTGAACTCGACTCGACCATGGATCGATGCACGCAGGCCGTAGAGGAGGGGAGGCTGTACGTCGTGGACCACCACGACTGGGTGATGCCATACCTGAAGCGCATCAACGAGCTCCCTGCGAGCGAGGAGAAGGCGGAGGTGTCGCAGAGGAAGGTGTACGCCGCCAGAACGCTCCTGTTCCTGGACGGCGAGGACTCGTCGATGCTCAGACCGCTGGCGATCGAGCTCAGCTCGCCGCACCCGGAGAAGGAGCAGCTCGGCGCGGTCAGCACGGTGTACACTCCACCGGACAGCGGGGACGACGGCATCACGGCCGGGAGGTTCTCAACCTGGGAACTGGCAAAGGTTTACGCCTCTGCCAACGACGCAGCCGAGAACAACTTCGTCACTCACTGGTATGTACGTACACTCGTTCGTACGTAGAGACAAGACGAGGTCAATGTGTGTCTCTGTGTGTGTAGGCTCAACACGCACGCATCCATGGAGCCGATCGTGATCGCGGCGAACCGGCAGCTGAGCGTGCTGCACCCAATCCACAGGCTCCTCAAGCCGCACTTCCGGAAGACGCTCCACATCAACGCCGTCGCACGCCAGATCATCGTCGGCTCGGGTGACCAGAGGAAGGACGGCAGCGTCTTCCGTGGCATAGACGAGGTCACGTACTTCCCCAGCAAGTACAACATGGAGATGTCCTCCAAGGCGTACAAAGCCTGGAACTTCACGGACCTTGCTCTTCCCAACGATCTCATCAAGAGGTAATACCAGTACTAGATACGAAACGAAATGACATGTATTCGTTCACATACCATAGCAACAGCATGCTATACATGACGAACAGAGGTCTGGCAAAAGGAGATCCAAAGAAGCCAGAGACGGTGGAGCTGGCGATAAAGGACTACCCGTACGCGGTGGACGGGCTCGACATGTGGGCGGCGATCAAGAAGTGGGTGGCTGACTACTGCGCCATCTACTACGCCGACGACGGCGCGGTGGCGAGGGACAGCGAGCTGCAGGGGTGGTGGAGCGAGGTCAGGAACGTGGGGCACGGCGACCTGGCGGACGCGCCGTGGTGGCCGGCGATGGACTGCGTCGCCGACCTCGTGGAGACCTGCGCCACCGTCGTCTGGCTGAGCTCGGCGTACCACGCGTCCATCAGCTTCGGGCAGTACGACTACCTGGGCTTCGTCCCGAACGGGCCCTCCATCACCACGCGGCCGGTGCCGGGCCCGGACGCCGGGGCGGAGGTCACGGAGTCGGACTTCCTGGCGAGCGTCACGCCGGTCACCGAGGCGCTCGGCTTCATGTCCATCGCCTCGGGGCCGATGGGGCTCAAGGGCACGGAGGTGTACCTGGGGCAGCGCCCGGACACGGAGCAGTGGACGCGCGAGCGGAGGGCGGCCGAGGCGCTGGCGGAGTTCCGGGCGAGGTTGGAGGAGGTCGCGGGCAACATCGACAGGCGGAACGCGGACCCTGCGCTGAAGAACCGGACGGGGCAGGTGGAGGTGCCCTATACGCTGCTCAAGCCGACGGCACAGCCCGGACTGGTGCTCCGTGGCATACCCAACAGCATCACCGTTTGAGCAGCAGAGCGCCGTCGGCAGCTGTCAGCTGTGTACAGTACAGAATAATAAGGTGGTCGTGTTTGGCGCTATCTCCACCACATAAACGTGAAAATGTTTTTTTTTGAATTATATGGACATGCAGGGCCGCAGCCCGTAAGCCTGGCCCCAGTTTCGGTTTTCTGTTTTTTTTTTTTTTGCCTCGATCTGGTGATCAGCAAGCCACGTCGGTCCGGGTGATCTCGCTACCGGAGATAGAATGTGTACACGAAACCTAATAGGTTTTTACTCCATTAGGATACGAGGTTGAGTCAATTTTCATACCTATAGATTTGTTAATGAGCATAAATTTATACCCGACGAGTTCATGAGTATAAGTTTATTATGTGAACCGTGGGTTTTTAAACCCGACCAAACTTAGTGTATATTGTCATTTTATTTTATAAACGGACAATAAACTTGTTATCTCCTTATTTACTTCCTGTTTTTTATCAAATATAAATGTATAAGTAGTTGGTGAGAGTTTTGCTTGCTTGCTATTATAGTTTTTACTAGCGTTATATATGTGGCGGATGAATAACTTAGTGCAAGATCACTTGATTATACAACTTATTATTTGTATTTTATTCTCTATACTAATAATTTTTATACCAAATCCTGAAATCGTTGTTCATCACTTAAATTTTAGACCATGATCTCATCAATCATTACGATACTTATTGATTATGAGAAGAACAGACATATTGGAGATGAAACCCACGGGTAACCGTGGGTACCCGTTAACCCGATGGGTACGGGTTTGGGCAATAAATTTAAACACTTCATGAGTACGAGTTTTTTAATGAGTATAGATAATTTTTGATAGGTACGAGTTTGGGATAGCAAAACCCAGCGGGTTTGTACCCATTGCCATCTCTACTCGCTTGGTCCGGCGTCCATTACCTATTTTAACCCTATTTTCCCCTTCTTCTACACCCTCCTTTCCTCGCGTAGCAAGAGTAATAAGCACTACTACTGTCTTGGAATAGAAACTGCTCTCACACATTTCAATAATAATTTCTGAGTAGAGACCCAAAGCTAAACCTAAACATAACACTTGGCCAAGGCCAACACATACCTCCCTCCAAATGGCCAACCATTCCTCTATTGCTGAGTAGAGAGGCCAACTAGTAATTATTGGACTTTTTTTTACGAATCTATGCACTAAAAAATAGTCCGCAGCAAACTCACGGACAATCCGTATATGAACAACAATATTTCAAATAAATATGTGTCAAACAGTTTAGAGAATGCCTAGCAAGGTGAGAATAGTTCGCCAGCCAACTTTGGGCACACACAGACCTTCCAATTCCATGATTTGGAATAAGTATGACCAAGTCGGCCGATAGAGCAAATTTGAAACTTCAAAGTTTATATCCATTTTCTATAGTAGAATAACATACAGCCCATCCAAGGCCGGGCATAGCCATGACCAAAAAATGCACGTAGGTGGTTGGACGCAACCACGACGCATGACCATGGTGCACAACTAGAGACAAGGTTAGGGTTAGTGCCTAGTGGAGCGTGGCTATATTAGACCAGATCTTTCCTAATAACCCTAGCTACTAGATTAAAACCACAAAGTAGATCATACCATCGTTAGATCTGATCGGCATCACGTTCGTCGATTAAGCTCTACGCTATGGCAACAATGTTGGGAGAAGCGACGTTGGTGACGATGAAGACTGGCGGTGAACTTCCCGTTGGTGAAAACCTCGTTGTAGATCGATCTAGGATTTCGGGTGGGGAACAATAAACGGTTGCTGTTGCGAACATCATTTTCTTGACTCGCTTGTCCCCACCTCCTTTTATAGGGCTGCACAGCTGGGAGCACTAGACTTGTCCTAGGCTAGACGCCCTGATCAAACACACGAGATCAAAGGCCCGGTTAGCCCGGTGAAGATCAATTCTAACAGGTTAGGCTTGCCGAGACGACGATTGTGGCGGGTACAACATATGGGGTGAGGTTGGGGTGAGCCCGACCATGCTCGAGCTAGGGGAGCGCAGCTAGGGACAGGGAGTCGGCCGACTATAGGAATGGTATAACTTGTGGTAACGGTCAGGAAAGAAGAACCAATGAAGAAGAGGCATCGAGTGAAAGAAACACAAACAATGTGTAATCGATGATATGTCATATAGTTTTATCTATCTACATCAAATTTAAGCGGTGTTTGATTCCTTTAATTTAGTCACTTTTTTAAACTTTAAGAGCTAAACTTTAGTATTTAGAAATCATATTTGAAATACCTATTTTAATCTCCTAAAGTTTAAGAGATAGGAACCAAACACACCCCTTAAAGACTTGTTCGGTTATTTTCAATTCATACGGATTGAAGAAAATTGATATGGATTGGAGTGGATCTTAACTTATTAGAGATTAAAACCCTTTCAATGCATATAAATCGGGGTAGAACCGAACACGCCCTAATTTGGTGGATCATCCTGAGGGGTTTCATCATAACGATGAATCTGAAGCTTGTGGAAACTGTACCAAATATGTTCAAAGGGAGAGAACAGAAAAGTTTTTTTCCCATAAAACTATTTTAAAAACTATTTTTTTCCAAAAAAAAACTCACAACAGTTCGTGAAGCTTGTATGCAGAGGGAAATTGGCGTTTGGACTACGCAATCTAGAAGCAATCCATGGGAAATTTGTTTTATAAGTCCCGATGACAGAACTGAAAGCACAACAGAGGGTACATAATGTATTACGGAGTCGATCTTTTAAATAAATCCATCGTTTTAGCTGCTTCAGTGGCTAATAGCTAGGAAATAGGCAGATGTTCATAACCACACACACTCACACTCACCCATGACTTGAAACCCAAAAATTTGTAAGTAGCAGCTGCGTCTTCATCCCCCGTCAGTCCCCTCTCAAACCAGCAGGGACACAAATGGCGGCGTGGCCAATCATTTGGACTTCTTCCTGTCGCGCTCGGCCCTGCGGCGAGACCGCCGCTGCCGCCCGCCTGACTCGTCGAAGTCCGAGTACTTCTCGTCGAGCTCCTCGAAGGATTTCTGCGTGTCGCAAGTCGCATGGTGAACGTCATGCCCAAACGTACTCGTAGCGTGCAGGACGAAAGGGGAACCATGCCAACCAGCAGCTAGCGGACGGGGGGAAGGGATAAGAGAACGGGGAAGGGGAAAGCGAAGCGTACGTCTCGCATCTCCATGAAGCTGACGGTGTAGAAGGTCACGGCGGCCACGGCAACGATGCCGAGGATCGGGACGAGCATTTGGCCGGCTGCACCTTCCATGGCGGACTGAACTGAGCGACCGCCACGCTGCGATATCCGGAGCCAATCGGTGCCAGCGCCCCTATCCAGAATCACAGATACACATCTCGCTCGTGTGTTTTTGCACTCGCCCCTTCCACGACATGCAGTCCGGCTCACACGTTCGCAGGTGATGGGCTTTCGGAAGCCCAGGTAGCGCCAGGCCAGCAGTGGAGGACACTGGAACTGGACACGTCGCATATATCTGTACTACATATTAAGAGAGCAAGAGTAGTCTGCCTCTCTCGTTCTGCCGTTCTGCCGTTCTGCCGTCCACGGATCTAGACCGTCGATATCGCATCGTGTGTCTGCGTCTCCCACACTCCATCCTTCTCCACCGCGTGACCACCCAATCCCTAACCTCCCCCCGCACTCTCTGCCGCGTTGCCCGCCCCCTGCCTCCACCGCCGACGCGACCTCTCTCCGCCTCCCCTCCTCCCTTTGCCTCCACCGCCCCTCCCCCAACGTCATCGCCTCCGCCGCGCCACTCGCTCCCGGGTCCTGTTGGGCGGCCGCGGCTGGGCGGGCCATCCATCATTGCCTCCTCCGCGTGGGTGTTGGCTGCCTCCGTCGTCGTCCATCGCGGGTCGCGCGGCCGAGGTGGAGGTGAGGACTGAGGAGAACTTCCCTTCCCGTCTCATGGAGACGGAGGACTTCTTCTACTCGGCGCTCCCTTCGGTTTCTCTTCTCGTCGACTCTCCCACCCATCCTCTTCCCATTTGGCTGTTCTTCAAGGAAACCCTAAACCCTGCGAGTAACAGGTGAACAGTTGAAATCTATCCTCAAGTGCAGAAATAGTTGAAGCAAACTCTTGACCTGTGAAAAGCTAGGTTCAGGATACCGAATCGAGGACAACTCTAGGGTAAGTAATTAAGCCATGCTTTATTGTTTCTGGGCTTTTACTTGTTTTCCTCTTAATTTGTTTGTCTATAATTAAGTGATTCTCTTCTTCTCAGAGCAATTCCTGATGCTGGGACAAATTGGTTAATGTTTGAGCTGCTGTGGAGAGATTTCTTCAGGTATGTACCAATTGTATGGCTCTGAACTGAAGGTTTCTCTGAATTTCACATATATGTTTCCTGCAAAGCACCAACAAAGAACACAAATAAACCAAAAAGAGTAATTCCTTCATCTAAATAGATATACGTAGGTAGAAGAAAACTTTGATGTACTCTTCTACTATATAATCCTGTGTGTTTTTAGGTTTAGAACTTGCATATTATGACAAACTGTAACGAAAACTACATCGCAAAAGAAGAAAACATATAATCAAGATATGAGAAAATTGGTAAGCTCGTAAAAGGGACACAAGCAAATCAAAGTTAGCACAACCCCTACATAGATGCCCCTAGGTAAGAATAAGGGTGACTTCAACATGAAAATTTTGGAGCATATATTAGCAATTTTATTAAAATTATCTTAGCAGCATAGTAGTATGATGGAAAGATTTTTTTACCTATCCAATAAGCACATGCCACACTTGTCGCAAGAATTTACATTGGAGAGTGTGTAGTCTTTAAGAGAATAATGCACATCATCAGAATCTTGTGGTAGACAAACATTCTGTTTATAATTACTCAGTGCCTATTTTATTATTTTGTCTTCTGCTACTGCTATCTGCAGTTTACATTAGTTGAACTAAATTGTGACAATGGTAAACAAGTGACAGCAGATTGACACATACATTAAATCTACATTAGTTGAACTAAATTCTTGAGCTCCTAATGATGTAAGTTTATTTTAAAGGAAATCAAAAACTGTGCTCGATGTCGCACAACTTCAAATAAGACACTGGGTCTTAGTTTGAAATGTGTTTCCAGCAAATGTTTTCCTTTGCCTTAAAAGTATTTGTCATATATAAATAATGTGTTATTCTACGTTGCTCCTTCTCAATAAGAGAATATGTTCACTGAATAATGACTTGTGGTGCTCCATTAAAGCCAACAACAAAAGTAGAGTGTTTGGACCGTTAATGAATTAGTATGATGGTTGCGCTTAGTGATTTGTATTTTTTAGTTGTTGAGCTAACCAGCTAGGCTTAAATAGCCCGTCCTGAAATTGGAGGAGAAACTCTTGTTTGATGCGGTTTCTATCATTTGGACCTTTGCCTAACTAACCTTCTGTGACATTAGTTTGTACACACTAACTGTCTCTAACAAATGTAGTAAATTCATTGTCCCTGTGGTTAACATCTCTCTGAGCATGGTTTCCAGTTTGATAATTATGTGTGCACGATAATTTGTATTTTCTTGGCTTGTTTAGTTTGCATCTTCTGTGACGATTGGGCACTTGGATTGTTTTGGTTAACTGTTGCAGCGGTACAGATCAAGAGTTGATTCCAGTGTTCGGTGCGCTGGTGATGCACCTCTGCACCGGCTTTGGCCCCGAGGCGCTACCGGTTGGGATACGGTGGACCATGGACGAGAGGGATCCGGGGTGCCTGTATGGAGATCTGGCTGAACTGCCGTGCTGGGGATTCTTCAGTCTCATTGTACATCCACTGCTAGGCGAGGCACGATGTCGACGTGCTGGCGTGCTGCTACAGAAGGTGTTAGATATATGCAACAATCTGATATTCCATACTACCTTAACCATGTGGAGGTAAGGATAGATTTTCTATAAGCAATTGCTAGAATGTCATACATCTGTAATTATTGAGAAGATGACCATTTACATTTACAATATATACTTCTTTTATGCAGCTTCTCGAAGCATGATTTGAAACTTTGTTTTCTATCAATGCTAGGTTCCAGGTAACAAATAGATCTCTAAACTTCTTATTTTTTACACAGATTTGCTTATTTTCTTCATATCTGACCGGGAGAGCTTGCTATCCTACACTTGAACTGCTTCTGCATTCCTACCCAACAAGCAGGGCCCTTCTTTTGGTGGAGAAGTAATGAACTCTTACTGGCTTGAGAATAGGCAAGTCCTTGGCTTTTTGAAGAACAGTAGCCTGCAGAACTTCTGGTAGGCAAACAGCATATCCTGTTTCCTTATGTAACACCTTCGCTAACCGACGATTAAATTTCTGCGACACTATCCAAGTTGTATGGTAAACTCTCTGTGATATCATCTTAATATGTAGAGAATCAACTCTTCCCATCTCTCTAGCAGCTGAAGGGTCTAGATTTCCCGAAGGAAATCAACAGATACTGCAAGTATTCATGTTATTAATGAAGCAGCTACATCTTCTCTACTACTCATACCTGAGTATGTACCTGTTACTACTCATACCTGTTAGTATCGACTACTCAGTCAGTTTGTGCACACATCCATAATTTCAATCGCAGCCGGGTACTTTCCTACTTACAATACAATTGCTATGTCTGGGTAATCAGTTTTATTCTTTAATTTTGATTTTGATTTTGGCTAGATGTTTAGCATAGCTTCAGTGACTTATTTTCTTCCAATCTATCCCTTTTTTATAGTGTAATGCCCAGACCCATGTTCATTTTACCAGTCCGCAAAACATTTGTTGGGAGGCATGTATTTTTTTCAAAGTAATCATCCTCAGTCCGCAATTTAGACTAAATCAAAACAGTCGCTGGGATGCATTTTCATTTTGCAAAGTAATCATCCCCAGTCCGCAATTTAGACTAAATCAAAATAGTTGCTCACTTCAGCTCTATTAGACAGTAGTTAGAAGTTAATTTTTTTTACATGCCTCAACATAGATGACGTCCCATTACTACTGAAGCAAAAAAACATTGCAAGGTTAAACACTCGGGTTAATTGCTATGTCTGGGTAATCAGTTTTTTGTTTAAGTTTGATTTAGTCTATATGTTTTGGTAACCATACATAGCACCCTTAGTTGAATCAGTTTTTTGTTTAATTTCATGAAACTTGACAGATGATCTACGAAACCATGACCAATATCTTTCATGTTAATTGAATTACAAATATTGCATTTAACCCTTTCACAAAACATAAGTAGTGTTCTTCCGACCTTTCGTACTGTCGCTCATGAACCCCGTTCTGTCATGAATTTGCATGCAGTAGCTAGAACTAGAATGCCTGCGAATTAGTCTGCCTTCTGTTTTTATTCATCGGAGCCAGGTTACGATATGGTGGTAGTAGCTGTGATGAGCACTGCTTTCTTCTGACACCTCTTGTATGAGCAGGGACTTCGTTCCCTCCGTTGAGCAGATTCAGCAACTCCTTGAGTTCTTGCAGTCGCCCGCGTCTGCGCTTCTGCGGTCCGCCAAGAGAAGCGCAAACGCTCCTGCGCCGCCGTCCACCGAATCCCCAACCGCGCCCGACGCCCTTCGACCTCTGTTCTCCATGTCGGCGTGAAGGCTAGCTCCTGCTAGGCGCTGGGTAGCGGGTTAGGCGGTGCTGTGCAGATCCACCTGCGTCCCGCCTTGTTCTGTGCTGCCGCTTGTCGCTGCGTCATTGACCAAGTGCTCCTGTGCCAGCCGGCCTACGGTCAGCACCACAGTTCGCAGGGACGCTGGTGTTCTCTCTTGGCTGGCCCCAGTCCCCTACTCGTCCTGCATAGTGAGTCAGTGTGATTGTTTGATTTCTATTTTTTGTTGCATCTTATTCCGGTACTGCTTTGTTTCCTTCGTCAGTTGCACATGTTCTTAATTTATTCTCCTTATTAAGTGCGAAGTCAGGAATCCGTTTGTCACTCCTTAAATTTGTAGTGAACTTGTAACTTGTTTAAGAGCATCTCCTACATATCCTAAAATTAAGTGCGAAGTCAGGAATCCGTTTGACACCTCTTGTATGATGCAGGTTAAGGGGTGAGTATCTGTTGTTTCAGCTGAGTTAATTGGGGGCTGGTTGTAGGCGGAGATGTTGGTGCTCTTCTAATCCCCCACGAGGTTTGCCCTATTCAAGGTGCTCCACGAGGGGAAGCTCGACAAGGTCGGGATGAGAGACCGCCACTGCAATTTCTAAAGTCCGGTGTTGATTGGGTTCCTTTAATTTTCTCTACTCTGTGCTTTTATATTGAACCATCAGTGCTAATGTGCTATGTCTTTATGTTCTTATTGACAGGATATATGGAAGGAGTTTACGGCGTTGTCCAACGAGAAAGGTTTGTGATCCCCTTACACTTCAGAGTGTACATGCGTTTTTATTTTTTTCCGAAGTCCCAGTGTCAGTGTACATGCGTTTTTATGGTTACAACTACATGAATGCATGAGTACAAAAAGTGGATGCATGCAGTTCAGGAAGCTCCTATGGTAATAAATTCTTTAGTACTGCTGCTGAAGAGAATTAGGAGGCTCAACGTGTTGTACACTTATTCCAGAATTGTGTTGATTAAAAAACTGACATTACCTGTCTCACACTTTAAATTTAAAATCACGACGGGTGGTCATTTGTATCATTTTAGAATATGTTTTTATACCATTTTTTGTAGGTGTGCATCTATAAACTCCGAGAACACGCTGGGGGTTCAAGCTTCCATTTTGTGAGTGATTTTAAGCAAGAAGGTAAATATTTCATACGGAACCTGATTATATATGCCTAAAGCTTCACCTGCTGCCTATTGCCCAACAGTGCTGTCATCTTTGTTAAGACAGTTTTATGCCAATTTCACTTCTTCTCACCAGCACGTACAAGATGTCTGTCGTGACTGGTCGTCTAACAAGCAGAATCCATAACATGCTTCTTTGGTAGAGAGAGACAGTAAATTGATACTGTCACTTACGTGAATGTTTATTATTAAATGAAAATACATTTGATTATGATCGGACACTTATAAAAACTTGACTTGCGGGGCTAAGACAACCTCCGACATTGTGTGATAGAGAAGACCTCTCATACATGCCAAAATAACCTTGCCCGCGTGAGCGACCGCGACCTGATCCTGGTCATAGTCACAAAGTTCGTGGATCGATAGGGTCGAGGAACATCATACGCTACCTGTGAGAGATTTTTACATGGTGGGAACAAAAATGACCTTGCGTACCCGGGTCGAGGGTCGCTACCACTGTACCCATTTCTTGTGACTATGGTTTGGGTCTTCGACCCGTGCTTTGGTGTGGTGGCAGGCGAGGGGATTTTTTAACCCCAGTCTGAAATAATGTGTTTTGTTTTTATGTAATCTTTGTGCTCTAATATACTGCTCCAATTGATATGTTGGCCTGCTAAAGCTATTATTTTCAGTTTGCTTGCATGGAACTCATTATTTTTACTGGCTCTGTTTTATTTAAACTTATAGTAGCACATGTGTCCATTATTGATATTGATTAATCTAGCTCCTGTCATTATGTTCACTATATTGAATTAGTTTTGACAAAAACCCTGGTAAGCTGGAATCACATTGTTTTGTAGATGTTTTTCTTCACTATAAATGCTTAAACTTAACCTGATAAATTCATCTACAGGCTCTTCCAAATGGCAAGCCCACTATTGTTGAGTTTTATGCAAACTGGTGTGAAGTCTGCAGGGAACTAGCTCCATATATCTACAAAGTTGAACAACAATACAAGTAATTTGTTTACACACCATTTTCACATTTCTGAACTTTAAGCCTTTATTGAGAATAACAATTGTGGTTCATTTGATACAAGCAATGCTTGTCCATGCTTTGTTGCGTTGCAGAGACTGCAGAATTGTGGGGTTTGTCCATGCTGCCTGCTAGAAATGGGAAAATGTGTTAGCAGTAGCAACAAGTGTTTTTGGCCTTTGATCTTTTGGAAGTCATGCGGTTGCAGTTCTACCGATACTTGTTCTACTTGGGCAAAATTAGGACAATTCAGTTGGAGTACACTGATGCTAAAGAAAGCCTCCTGCAAGTTGCTCGTAAGGCACCAACAACAGCCCATGGTTTTCGGATCCAGTGCAACAAATGGGTTATCATAGAGAGGCTGCTGTTTGGTGAGATTCCAGAGAGGACTGTTTTCATGCAGAAAGGAATAAATGCATTGAACCATATAATGATTAAATATGATCTTTATGGCATGTCATTCTCTATTGTTTTTACTTTATAGTCATGTTTTTATTAATCATTTATAAGCACATGCACATTTGAGCTCGATATCATTTAAGAAGATGTGTCTTTACTGTTTTGCATCAATTTGTGCTGTTGAATTCAGTTATTACAAACACTACTATGGCAACTGAACTGTTCTTACTGTTTTCCTCCACATGTAGTAGTAATCTAATTGAACACTTCATACATGTTCTGAAATATCAATCTGCTATTTTACCTAAATATTTCAGGTTGGAACAGAACAAGACATTGTGATTTTCTTTGACTGTTTTGTAAGGAATCAGTGAAGGAGGCTGAATTGTGGAATACTATTGTGATGAACATAGTGAAGCAGGCTGAGTTGTTGCGTGCTTCTGGTTCTGGTCTCGGGGAGTTACTTGGGAGGGGTTGGTCTCTCCGACTTTGCTGCTGGCATTGTTTTTTTTTGAAGCACACATTATTGTAGCTGAAACCTCCATAATTTCTTCACCAGTTTTCTTTAATCTCTTGTTTCAATTATAGGTGTACACATAAACTGATTTTTCATTTGCTTGTATTACTAAACTTAATTTCACAATCAACCTTGTAGCACTTTGAGATTATGTTGTTTATTTCTTGTATTAGATATTCTTCTAAGTACTGGAATAAAGTCAATTTATCATTTTTCAACAGTAACTTCCTGAGAGGCTGCTTCTTACATACAAACCTGAAGAATCAGAGGAAATTCTTGAGCCTGCTCCTCTTGAAGAGGAAATGGCACCGGTTGAAGATCTTGTTCCTGTACCACCTGTTAATGAAGTTGTTTCACCTCCTCCCAGGACTGAGGTGTCCTGATACTGGTCACTTACTGGTTGGGAAAATAACACATTAATATTATCGTATAAATCTTATGTGTTTGATTCTAAAATCTGAAGTTGTGTTCCTGGTGTGGAAATAGAGTTGTTGGGCTATTTGTGTGGGGTGGGGGTTGGCATGTTCGGAGCTGTTCCTGGTTGGAACCAGGGATCTGAATTATTAATAAAGCAACATTGTTTCGCTGATATTTTCAGTTCCAATCTCTACTTCTAATTATATATATTTGTGAGATAGAATTATGCAATGTGTACTCACATGATATTTTTCATTGCATTTGTGTGGCCAGGACGTTTGGAAACTTTAGACCACACGGTTTTTAGTTCAATCGTACTCGTAGTGCGACAAGTGATTTACAAGGTGTGAACTAATTACACTTAAACATAATATATCTATGTTTTTTCTCTACTATGTGTTACATTTTCTTATCAAAAAATACAGTCTTGCGGCAAACATTGCACACAAGAGAAATGAATCTCAGCTTTGTCCGTACTTTTGTTGAAAGGCGTTGCAAAACTTGACAGTCGTGAGTTAATTATGTGGTGGTTATTGCATGGTGTTGTGTAACTATGAGTTTACTAGGTATATGCCCGTGCGTTGCTACGGAATCAATATGATAAAAATGCATTAACATGCAAAAACATTAATTGGTTAACTATATTTTTGTTAATATAGAATGCATGTATATGTTTTGACTATAGAAATTCAGCGTAGTGGTCCTAAGCAATGCATGTATTCTCACTCGAGCTCGCAGCTGGCTTAGTATGACACACGTTCTCACGAAACTGTCATCTGTCTATATGTTCCTATAGTCAAAACATCAAGGATAGGGAAACTGTCATCTGCTCATTATTATGGGTTCTTCTAAACATTGTGTAAAACATGGACAATTATATGATATCATCTTGATAATAGCAAGACTACCAGACTTCTACAACCAACTGAGCTATAACTCCTATCAGTTTCTGCTAACCGAACGAAACAACTATCACACCACATAGGCACCTGCGCACTGGTCAGCACGTCCAACATCAAGGTTCATTGGTTCGCAACCCACTTCACTCATCAGAGATTTTGGAATACCCAATACATAGTACACGTTCAGATATCCTAAGTACACACGAGGGTGCTAACAAAAATAATCTGAAATATATATGGTTCAGCATAACAGCGACAAGATAGTCACATAGAGCCTTTCACCTTTAGTGTACTATAAAGTTCAGGGAGAGATCACTAAGTTGCACATAGGTGTCCACGGGCAAACACCCATTCAATAATTAAGTCAAGGTACCTTACCGAGTGTAGTAATCCTTTGCTAGATATATGTCTTTAACAGGGCCAAATTTTCCAAATGGTCTACGAAGGTCATCAGGATTTTTTCGTGTTCGGGGTGGAGCGTTTTTTTGCCTTTTGTTCCTAATGCTCTTGGTCTTCACAGCCGCAGATAGAACTGGACCGTGTCTCCAAGGAAAGGAATGAGTTGGTGCGTACCTTGTGTTATCATTCGTGGCAGTATTCTGTATTTCTGTGGATCCTTAGAATTGTACATTTTTACCAATCTTGTTTGAATCTAAATTGAGATGAGGTCTGATCTACTACTACTAAAACTGGTGCTGCTGACCAACTCTTTCTTTTACTGGTTAGTGGGGATTGTTTTTAGATAACTCAGTATGATTAGCAGGTGATGATTCTCTGTAATCTTGTTTGCAGAAAAATTAATGCACTGCGCTGAAAAAGGACAGAACAAAGAAAGATCTTCAAATCAAAGCTAAAGAAGCGGAAATTCAAAATCTAAAAAAGCTAATGTGTAAGTACTACTGGTTTCATGTGTACATAAGTTATCGCGTTATTATACGGTTCCGTTGCAACGCACGGGTACTCACCTAGTATATATATATATAAAATAAAATAAAAAAACTGTTGACAAGCCTTGAGCCATGCAGTCCACCAGATTACCAGAGTCCAGCAGCCCAGTAAACCCACCAATCCGAGCAACCTCTCGCAACGGAGACACTGCTCGCTGCTTGCTTTCTCCTCTCGCGCGCCTGCCGCCTAGCCCTACTACAGTCAGCCGCCGCAAGCCCGCAACCGGAACCGCCACCTCCTAGCACTAGCCACGCGACCGGCGCTGGCGCGCCCTCGCTGCCGGCTGCGTCCCGCCACCGCCGCCGGACGGTCCCTGGCGGCCTCGCCCTCGACGATCGGGCCTCGCCTGCTCGACCACGCGTGACGCCGCCGCCGCGGATCACCACCCACCGTCCGCCGGGCTCGCGCCCCGCCTTCCAGAAGTCCGAGCGCCGCCTCTCGCCCGTGTCCAACTCCAAAGTCTGAAGTTCGATCCACATCCACTGACCCGCAGAGGCGCAGACTACCGGTAGTTTCGTTGCTTTAAACTTTCAACAATTTAAATGCGACGAACTGATGATTTTGTAATTGTCTAATTGATAGATCGATTAATACATCAATCAGGAATATCATTATAAAAACAGATGAAATGTTGTTATGTTGAAAAGAAATGCTCTTCTATCACTGCTGTTTGATCTTTTTTTTTTGCTTCGTTATGTTCAATCTCTCTGTACATTTATATTATACCATCACAACATTTACGTAGTTTCACTGTAGACTTAACAGAATACTGATTCTTGATTGATGTGGTGCAGATCTCCCATTCATTTTTTGAACTAAAGATCCTTGGGTTTGGGATGGCATCATCTGTCCAAATGAGCGCAAGCAATCTATTACGCACAGAAGGCTTTTCGGGAAATAAGGTATGCAAGCTATCATCTATGAAATAACACTTTTTGTGGCTGGCATTAGTTTATTCTTATGTTTTTTTTCTCTATGTAGGGGCAAAGATATGGTTTAATTAGTGCAAGAAGTCTTGGATCAAGAAGGTTGCGAATGACTCAACATTGCTTCCATCAAAAGCATCTTTGTTGGCGACATGTACAAAGAGGTGTGGTTTGTGATATCAGATCATTGTCATCTCCTGGGGCTGTGGTATCCAAGGGGTTTGACAGCCCATTAGTTGAGAAACATGATACTTCATTGGATGTTGGAGTTATTCACTTTTACCGCATACCATTTCTTCAAGAAAGTGAAACCATGGAGCTGCTCAAGAAAGTGAAGGCAAAGGTTTCTGCTAATGTTGTTGATATACTGACCGAGCAGTGCTTCAACATTCAATTGGATAATCCACTCACCCCTGAGAAGCTTTCAGCGCTTCATTGGCTCTTAGCAGAAACTTATGAACCAGAGAAGTTGCAAAGTAGGAGCTTTCTGGAGGAGGAAGTATCTAAAAGTTCCTGCACTGTCATTGTTGAGGTCGGTCCCCGGATGACATTTTCGACGGCATTCTCGACCAATGCTGTCTCAATTTGTAAGTCTCTCTCATTAGTGGAAGTGACTCGACTGGAGAGGTCAAGAAGATACCTTTTGCGCCTTGAGCCTGGTAGTGGCCCACTTAATGGAAGTGAGCTCAAAGAATTTGCTGCATTGGTTCATGATAGAATGACAGAGTGCATTTATTCCAAAAAACTCACATCATTTCAGTCAGATGTAGTTCCTGAACCTGTCCATGTTGTGCCAGTTATTGAAAGAGGAGAAGAAGCATTGGAAGAAATAAATGTGAAGATGGGGCTTGCTTTTGATAAACAAGATATTGAATACTATACGCATCTCTTTAGAGATGATATTATACGCAATCCAACTACAGTGGAACTTTTTGATATTGCACAATCAAATAGCGAACATAGTAGGCATTGGTTTTTCAATGGAAAACTTGTTATAGATGGAGAGACTATGCCAGCCACTTTGTTTCAGTTAGTGAAGAGCCCCTTAAAAGCCAACCCCAATAACTCTGTCATCGGATTCAAGGATAACTCGAGTGCGATAAAAGGATTCCCAGTAAACCATCTACGTCCAACAATTCCAGGTTCCACTTCACCATTATCCATCATGATACGTGAGCTTGATATTTTATTCACAGCAGAAACCCATAATTTTCCATGTGCTGTTGCACCATACCCGGGAGCCGAGACAGGTGCAGGTGGTCGTATAAGAGACACGCATGCCACTGGAAAGGGTTCTTTTGTTGTTGCTTCCACTGCTGGTTACTGTGTTGGTAATCTTCGAATTGACAATTCAAATGCACCCTGGGAGGACCCTTCATTTTCTTACCCAGTGAATCTGGCATCTCCATTGCAAATTCTTGTCGATGCTAGCGATGGTGCGTCTGACTATGGGAACAAGTTTGGTGAGCCTCTAATTCAGGGATATACCAGAACATTTGGGATGAGGTTGCTAAATGGGGAGCGGCGTGAATGGTTGAAGCCTATAATGTTCAGTGGAGCTATTGGGCAAATTGACCATGCACACATATCAAAGGGCGATCCAGAAATTGGCATGCTAGTTGTGAAGATTGGTGGTCCAGCATACAGAATTGGTATGGGTGGTGGTGCTGCCTCGAGTATGGTCAGTGGACAGAACGATGCAGAGCTTGATTTCAATGCTGTACAGCGTGGAGATGCTGAGATGGCACAGAAATTGTATCGTGTGGTCAGGGCATGTGCAGAAATGGGAGAGAATAACCCTATCGTCAGCATTCATGATCAGGGTGCAGGAGGAAACTGTAATGTTGTTAAGGAAATAATATATCCAGAGGGTGCTGAAATTGATATCCGTTCAATCGTTGTTGGTGATCATACATTGTCGGTCTTGGAGATATGGGGTGCTGAGTACCAGGAGCAGGATGCGCTACTTGTGAAACCTGAGAACAAAAGCCTGTTAGAGTTGCTTTGTGAGAGGGAAAGAGTTCCAATGGCTGTTATTGGGAAAATTGATGGCTGTGGAAAAATTGTGTTGATTGATAGCACTGCTGTGGAGCATGCCAAGTTGAATGGCCTCCCTCCTCCAACCCCTGTTGAAGAACTTGAGCTTGAAAAAGTTCTAGGGGACATGCCTCAGAAGACCTTCGAGTTCAAGCGTGTTTCTCGTGTCACAGAGCCTTTAGACATAGCACCTGAGGTAACACTTTTGGAAGCTCTGAAGCGAGTATTAAGGCTTCCATCTGTGTGTTCAAAGCGTTTCTTGACTACAAAGGTTGATAGGTGTGTGACAGGTCTTGTTGCACAACAGCAGACAGTTGGGCCTCTCCAACTTCCACTTGCTGATGTGGCTGTGATTGCACAGACATACACAGACCTAACAGGTGGTGCTTGCAGCATTGGAGAACAACCACTAAAAGGTTTGCTTAATCCTAAGGCTATGGCCAGACTTGCTGTTGGGGAGGCCTTGACTAATCTTGTTTGGGCTAAGGTTACATCACTTGCTGATGTCAAAGCAAGTGGGAATTGGATGTACGCTGCAAAGCTTGATGGCGAAGGTGCAGATATGTATGATGCAGCTGTTGCATTGTCTGACTGCATGATTGAACTTGGTATTGCAATAGATGGGGGAAAAGACAGTCTTTCCATGGCAGCCCAATGTGATGGTGAAGTCGTCAAGGCTCCTGGAAATCTGGTCATCAGTACTTACGTGACATGTCCTGATATAACATTGACAGTAACCCCTGATTTGAAGCTTGGTAATGATGGCATCCTTCTTCATATTGACCTCGCTAAAGGAAATCGCCGTCTTGGTGGTTCTGCTCTTGCACAAGCATTTGATCAAATTGGAAATGATTGCCCAGACATTGATGATGTTCTGTACCTGAAGAAGGTATTTGAGGCCATTCAGGAATTGCTCAGTCAGCGTCTTATTTCAGCAGGCCATGACATAAGCGATGGTGGCCTTATTGTGAGTGTTCTTGAGATGGCATTTGCTGGTAATTGTGGTTTTAAGCTTGACATAGACTTGGAAGATAGGAGCCTTCTTGAAGGACTTTTTGCAGAGGAGCTTGGCCTTGTTATTGAAGTGCACTCGAAATATCTCAATATCGTGAAGCAAAAACTTGAAGCAACAGGCATTTCTGCTAATGTAATTGGAGAAGTTACTTGCTCACCAGAAATAGAAGTTTTTGTTGATGGCAATCTGCATCTCAAGGAAAAAACTTCAGATATCAGGGATCTCTGGGAGGAAACGAGCTTCCAGCTTGAGGAGTTACAACGACTGAAATCTTGTGTCAAACTTGAGAAAGAAGGATTAAAAAGCAGAACATCACCATCGTGGTCTCTGTCTTTTACTCCCAAATTCACAGATGAGAAACTGTTGATTGCTTCCTCGAAACCAAAGGTCGCTATCATTCGTGAAGAAGGGAGCAATGGGGACAGGGAAATGGCTGCTGCATTCCACGCTGCTGGATTTGAACCATGGGATATCACAATGTCAGACCTCTTGGCGGGGAAGTCTTCGCTAACAGTGTTCCGTGGGATTGCGTTTGTTGGTGGTTTCAGCTATGCAGATGTGCTGGATTCAGCAAAAGGTTGGGCTGCATCAATCAGGTTTAACAAACCCCTCATTCAGCAATTTCAGGAATTCTACCATAGGCCAGACACGTTCAGCCTTGGAGTATGTAATGGTTGTCAACTTATGGCTCTTCTTGGCTGGGTGCCAGGATCTGATGTTGGAGGTTCTCTTAGTAAAGGTGGAGATATAACCCAGCCCAGGTTTATTCACAATGAATCCGGTCGTTTCGAGTGCCGGTTTACTAGTGTGTCCATTGGGGTTTCTCCTGCTATCATGTTCAAAGGGATGGAAGGTTCTACCTTGGGTGTTTGGAGTGCTCATGGTGAGGGAAGAGCTTTCTTCCCAGATGAAAATGTTCTAGCTACTGTAGTGAAGTCTAATCTGGCACCTGTGCGATATTGCGATGATTTTAACAACATAACCGAGACCTACCCCTTCAATCCTAATGGTTCTCCACTAGGTATTGGAGCCCTTTGCTCCCCTGATGGGAGACACCTTGCTATGATGCCACATCCGGAGCGTTGCTTCATGATGTGGCAATTCCCATGGTATCCCAAGGAATGGCAGGTTGAGAAGAGTGGCCCCAGCCCTTGGCTGCGTATGTTCCAGAATGCAAGGGAATGGTGTTCATAGTGCAGGTAAATTTGTCTTATTAAATGTCTTCTACTTCTGTTTGTGGCACTATGAAATCAATTCTAGTAGAACCTTTAACTTCCTGCGCACTGTTACATTTCCGTAGAATCAACGGTTAGGATTGAAAATATTATTAACATGTTATTAAGTTTCATTTAGTAGATCCTTATTCTCTCCTGCAAGGTTTTTTGGTCAAAGAAGAACCTTATCTTTTTTTTAACAAAGTACGTTGATTGAACTTTTGGTTACGAATTGTAGTTTGTGTTGGTCTGTTGGAACTCTTCAAATAGATTAATGACCAGTTAGCCTGGCTGTCAAACAGTTACAAAATAGCGAGAGCACCAATCAATTAGTCCAAATTACCTAAGGCCCCGTTTGTTTCGTTGGAATTGAATTCCATTTTAATAATTATAATTTAGACAAAACTAATTAAGTTCATATATTTATATCTGTAATATATTTGTATATTAACCTAAATCATACGAGAGAGATAGTTATATACTACATTTATGTTATAGCGAAGCAAGTATAAGAGTGTGCTATAAGTTGTACATCGGAAAAATAGCATGTAAATCTATAGAATCGATTTCCATATCTCACCCCATGAATTTGAGATAGACTTATATGATAACTTTGGAAAGTGGTGGAATGTCACATTCTAAAAAATAGCTTATTCTATTAGTAAGATTTCAATTCCTCAAAATGAAAGAAAACAAACGGGACCTAATAGATTTAAAAAATTCCAGAGTCTGTCAAAGCAACATTTACTCTTGATTTAACTTTATCTGCTACTTTTGCGTATGATCTATAAAGTTGCTGAGCACTTTATCCTCTGTACCCGCTATAGAAATTGTGATGCAGCCAGACTATGAGCTTGCCTTTTTTTCATGCTCAGTTTGGCGCAGCTTGCTGTATTATGCTAATAGCTGTTCTCAGTTTGGTGCAGCTTGCCATATCGTGCTTACTAGTTGGGCTATATGATTTTGCAGGGCAGTGCCCAGCTGTAGCGATGCGGATGGTTGTTTTCATCTGATGACCCCTTCCTTTTGCGGAATAAAGAGGTGTTCGACCCGCAGCGCGTTATCCAAGCTGATAACAAACGTGTCAAAATTGAAGTTTTATACATAGAAAACTGCCAGGTTTTTTGCGTAGCCTATGCCAAAGATGCGTAAACTGTCAGCCCCATCAGGGCTTGTTTGGTAATCTTGGATTAGAGTGGATTGAAGTGGTATAAGATATATTAAAGTGTAATATAAACTAATTTCCCTTTAAATCTCTAAAATACACCTCAATCCACTTCAATCCCTCTTTATCCAAACAAAGCCTCAGTGAATTTCCCAATCAACGTAGAGAATGCTTGCTGCGTTACTCAAATCTGATGCTTATGCAATGGTCGTTTTTGTGCTGTCTGTCTGATGATGAGTAAGTATGAGTTCATTCGCAACCAGACAAGTCATTAGTATGAATTCAGTCGCAACCAGACAAGTCATTGTAATAGCTTGAGATAATTCATCTGGTGATGTGGCAAATTCTTAGAGTCCCATATTTTCCGCATATATATACCCAGCACTCCTATCAACAGACAAGAACTGGCGGTTGGGGTTTTATGGCGAGAAAAAAAATCTGGTGGCTGGGGTTCCGTGGCAGAAAAAAAGTGGTGGAGTAGCAGCTGGTTTCAGATACTCTGCTCCTGACTTTGTGTCTTGCAGTAGTTTCTCCATATGTAGTCGAAACAGTAACCAGATAGTTTTTGCTTCCCATGAGGCGATTGTTCTGCCCTCTATCTCTATAATCCGACTCGCTGTTATGTTGATGCTATAGAGCAACCCAAAATACGTCTGCCTCGATGCATGCCTCTCAGGTGGGCATTTACTCGACGAAAAAGGGGGGCATGGTATTTCAAAGATGCTAGCTTGTACAGACATCTATACAGATGGCAACGGGTACAAACCCGCTGGGTTTGCCATCCCAAACCCAAACTCGTGAAAAATATCTATGCTCATTTAAAAACTCGTACCCATGACGGGTTTGAGATTTTGCCCAAACCCGTACCCATCAGGTTAGCGGGTACCCATGGGTTACCCACGGGTTTCATCTCCAATATACTTGTTCCTCTCATAATCAATAAGTATTTAATGATTAATGAGACCATACTCCAAAATTTATGTAATGAACAACGAGTTCATGATTTTGTATAAAAATTATTAGTAGGGAGAATAAAATACAAATAATAAGTTGTATAATTAAGTGACCTTGCACTAAGTTATTCATCCACCACATATATATAATGCTAGTAAAAATTATAATAGCAAGCAAATAACACTCTCACCGACTACTGATACATTCACCAGTTGATAAAAATTAGGAAGTAAATAAGGAATAACAAGTTTGTTGTCCGTTTATAAAATAAAATGACAATATGCACTAGATTTGGTCGGGTTTAAAAAACCCACGGGTTCATGGGTTTGGGTACTATAGGAACAGACCCGTACCCATAAATCCGTCGGGTATAGATTTATGCCCATTAACAAACCCATGAATATGAAAATTGACCCAAACCCGTACCCTAATGGGGTAAAAACCCATCGAGTTTTGGGTTTCGGATACCCATTGCCATCTCTAGATATCCATGGTTGGGTAGGTAGGTTCACATGAGTTGTACACTTGTACCTCTGCCTGTATATCCCTGTACTCCGTGAATGAAGGCAAACGCTCACCCCAAATGGATGGATTTTTCTGGCTGTTCCGTCATCCGTGTCTTTGCCATCCACACAAGTTCTAGCGCTACTGCTGTGCTCCTTCGCCCCAAAGAGATAAGAAAATGAATAAAGGAAGAGAAGGAAACAAACAAAAAGAGTCTTAGTTCGGCAGCCATGGTGAACTACCCTTGAGTCGGCTATATAGCTATCTCACTGTTTTTAACAACTAAGAAAAGCTATTTATATCAAATCTATTGCTAATCGGAGAAGCTGAAATAAGGAAAAAGGATTTTCATTAGAGAAACTATAGGTCTTTGGAAATGTCTATGCTGCTAGCGACGTCTCTGTATGAAGTCACTTCTTGTCTTCTCTCCTAGCTCACAAGAACGTACGAGCAACTAGGCGCTGCATTTTCTCCGTGATTGAAGGGGGGGGGGGGGGGGGGGGGGGGGGCAACCTTTGCCTGGTTTCAAGGCACTGATACGGGAAGCGCTGTTCAAAGAACGCTCCTGCCTTTTTGCTGAATCCTGCACCATTGCATTGCATTGCATGACAGAGACACACACACACACAGAGTTCTGAGTACGGTTCACAGTTTACCAGTGCAGTGTGGCATGGGCGCATGGCCGCATCGGGCAAGCCAATGCAATACGGGTTCCTTGTCAAGGGAATGGGGAACTACCAAGCAGTAACAAATCAGGGGTTGCATTTGCATGGCTGGTTAAAACTGGTGAGACAAATTAGAATCCTGTTGAGCAGGGCTAGCTTCAGGTATCGACACACACCTGCAGTATAAATTTCCCTCAGACGAAGAGCAACAGAAATTCGACAGTTTCAGTAGAATAGTAGTACTGGATTGCACTGACCACCGGGGTGGGGTGGGGAGAGTAATCAGGGGGCATGGCGCGCATGGCCGCCACCACCACACCAGCTGCGAGCTGCCGCGAGACGGGTTGAGGCAGAAATGGCCAAGATCCCTCGTATTCTGACGGGCCGGAATAAACAAAAGCGTTTCTTTCGCTTTTTCGTCACGGTAGATCAGAACGGCAGGCAGATGCGGCTGCCCTGGACATTACAAAAACACCGTGCCCTATGCGGCTTGCTCCGGAACAAGGAGATTAATCTACGCTGTCAAGTTGCTCCCATGGTTTACCGTTTGTTTGCCAATGCAACGCAGGCGCGCGTCGCCTCCGTCCTGATCCTGCAGAGAAAGAAAACAAGGCACTAGCGCTGCATGTTGGTCGCCTGAAACACTCGGGCTCGGAGCAGGGGAGAAGATCGAGTTGTTTCCTGCGCTGCGTCCGATGCATGGCCGGCGATAAAAGTAGTAGTAGCCTTTGTTTTAGTTATGCAAATGCACTAGTGGGTTACCGACTTGTTAGTGTAACTGCCCTGTACTTCCGTTGTTAGAATAAGATCAGCAGCCGCAGATCTGCAGCAAACCAATTCATAACTAACACAGGTCTACTGTAGCACAGAGAACAGCCGGACCAGGGAGGAAGGCTGCAGCCTGGGACTGGGAGCAGGAGGGTGAAGAAGTCACTCACAGTCACAGCGTGGCTGTGGGATCAAACGAAAATGATAGATGTTGACCGTGGTCCTTACCTGATGGATGAATGAATGAATACCTGAATGATGTGCTTTATTTGCAGGTCCTGGTCCCAACTCCCAGCTTACCCGGGTCTCATCTCATGCATTCTCTCAAACTAACAATGATTGACGGACGGGCTAGCAACCAATTTACCGTAGCAACAACACTCGATCGGAAGGCAGTCAAGCACAGGGACAGGAAGAGGGACCATGGACGGCACGCAGCCCTGCAGTGGGCACCTCGGTTGGGTCACTCACAGAAGCGATGGGCGATGGCCCGGACCCCTGACAGACAGGCTCTCACCGGAAAGCGCCCCGTGTTCGGTGTTCCTCTGCACCATGTCCGTGAATCTTGTTCTGTCCCTGCGTTGCGGCCTTGGGTAGAGGGACTGCCTGCGTTGGCCATGGGTGGCGCTGGCCACGAGCTGGACGCAACGAGGCCATGTGAAGGAGCTTTGGATGGTAGCTAGGCTAGCTGCTGGGCGGC